>NC_081786.1:5687218-6014718 GCF_963082965.1 Carassius carassius | reverse complement strand
CGACCAGGAAGCTATAAAGGCACCTGCCACGCAGCTGGCTTCAGCTTCTTGTCCTTCAGCAAGCACTCTGTGTGTGCATGTCTTTCTGTCTTGTCAGTCTTATTTATTGTCGTTTGTCACTATTAGCTCCTTCAAGTAGAAGTCCTTTAAGGTCTTCCTAAAAAGGGTTTTCCTGCCTCTAAGCAGACCCTTAGTCGTTGGATAGTCGAGGCTATCAACGTATCCTATGAGTCCTCTGGTCTTGCCCTTCCTTTGGAAGCCAAGGCTCACTCCACTCGGGGTATGTCTGCCTCTAAGGCCTCTCTAGCAGGTGTGTCCCTCTTGGACATCTGCAACGCTGCGGGATGATCCACGCCCTCTACATTTGCCAGATTTTATGACCTTGATATGCGAGCCACTCCGGGCTCTTCTGTTCTCTCGTCTTAGCTGTGCTCTTCGGATACACACTAGGCAGGGATTTGGAAGTCTGGCAGCGTGGGCACATCATTCCCCAAAGCGCTTGACGCAGCTAGAGTTCCTGAAAAGAAACGTTTCAAGGTTACGAATGTTACCCTGGTTCCTTGAAGGAACGAGACGCTGCGTCGCAGAGCCATACTCCCGGCATCCCTACTCGAAGCTGAAGCCAGCTGCGTCGCTACGTCACCCCGCCCGTGACGTCACGCCCTTCCATTGGAAAGATTGCACACTATATTCAGAGTTGGTCTCCCTCAGGGACGTTCTCCAAAGCACTTGATGCAGAGTCTCGTTCCTTCAAGGAACCAGGGTTACATTCGTAACCTTGAGACGGTTTTTCAGTATGTGAAAAGTGAGGTTAAATCAAACTGAGCTGCCACGTAATTTTATATTTCTCTCCAGGTTTCTATTTCTTGTTCTTTGTCTTTCTCATTCTTAAATGCAAATTAAGCTTTCCTAATCATCTTAGCATTTGCTGAAACACATACGTAATTGTTGATTAAGCAGCAATATTGATAAGTCCAGCTACAGGTTTGAGGTTTACTGTTGGTTTTGACCATTTTTATTCAAAAGCAAGCTGTTTCTCTCAGAAGGAAGGAAGGAAAAGGAGGCGAAGAATCGAGTGCAACAGTCAAATTTTAGAGGTAAAAATGTCATTCATTTTCTTCATATGCAAATTGATTTGGAAGAACATAAAAACCTTTAAAGACACACCTACTGTGAGCTACGAGGTTGTTAATCAATGATATATGGTTTTGTTGAAGCTGTCAACTTGCATTATTTCAACCTACTTTCTAAATAACCACATTTAACAGTGGAGTTCCTGGTGAAAAACTACATTATCGATGACTCTGTTAGGAAATATTCACCAATCTGAGGATCACGGTGTATAAATTGCACAAAATATACTCTTTAGTGCCAATGAAGCACTGTGAATGAAGTCAGCTTCCCTACACTCTCAAATTACTTAAATATTTGCATGCATAATATGTATATTTTGCAACAAACATACAATATATTGTTTCTACATATATAATCAACTTCTTTAAATCAAGAGTTTTATATTTCTCCATGTAATTCGCAATGTTCTTTCGCTACAGAGTCTTGTACCTTTGTCTTTTTATCTGACCTTTTTTTATTGCTTCAAATCAAATGTTGTAAATTTGTGATTCACTTCATAGCTGGTGGGTTTGATTTATGGCTTATTAAATTATTTATTTTTAATAGTATCTATGGGGAAAACAAATGGAAAGAAATACAAAGCCCTCTGAAAACCTGGGCAGGCATTGTTCCACTCGAATAAGGAAGGAAAGAAGATACTGGAACTCCTAATTTGAACTAAGTTTTCCAAACTCGGATTAGGACAAATGTCAAAACATTAGTTAGTCAGCCTACATCGATAATGAGTCCATGGTCAATTAATGTGGTGTACTCGCTCATCAATTTTGCACATAATCCTACAACAAACCATCCAATTACTGTTGAAATGAAGGCTGCCTAATGGTGAGTCCAGTGAAATGTTTAAAACTATCAATGCTGATGAGACTGGCCGCTTCCAGCACAAAAAAAAATAAAAAAAAATTCTGCTGTCAACTTCTGAAGATTTTCAGTGGCTAACTTCTAATATAAAATACTTTTGAGTATTTTCTACAAAAGCTCTCAAGAGATTCATGACTTTCCATTTCAAGATTTCACAATGAAAGGTCAAATCTAGTCCTCTAGCAAAATACCTCAGCAGTGCTCTAGCAAACCAGATCGGAACAATTCAAATGTCCATTTGTCATTGGCGGAAAAAAACAGCTCATTTTTAAGGTCTAGAATATTAATGGCCTAATGAATGGTGAATTTCATGCCATACATCCTCCAGCAAAGCCAGACTGCACACTAAAAAGCTCCTTTATATCACAGCCGAACCACTGTGTCCTCCTGACTGTTTGACTGCCTTCAATTTTTTATAAAGAGGGATCTTTAGAGTAAATGGAGGTGGTTGATAACGTTGATGTTCTTTCACTGCACATTGATATGAAACCTGACATCCGCTGCCGTGCGATTCAAACTCTTTGGACAGTTTTTCCCTGTAGTTTAATAAAATATGTGCATGGCTACTTCCTGCGTTGAAAGGTCTGATACAGGCCATTACTGTCTGCTTGACTGCCACAGAATAGCGATCACATGACTTGAGTTTCTCTACAGGAAAACACTGTCGCCCTACTGCAAAAGGTCACCGTTATCAAGATGAAATCATTCAAGCTCAGTAACAGGGGATTTAAAAAGAGCATGCATACTGCATATTATTCTCCTCATAAAACATAATAGCTTGAAAATACAGAAGATAGAAATATAGAACTGAAGGTATTACAGATAAGAGTAACAAAAACCAGCAATGCTTAAGTTATCTACTACCTAATACTTACTTAACATTTTTTGTTGCTCTGAAGTTGCTAGGATGTTATGGATGGTTGCTAGGGTGAATTTGGTTTACTGACCCAAATAATAATATGGTTTAAATCTCTCCTTTAATGAGAACTATTTGTTGTTGTTGTTGTTATTGTTGTTGTTGTTGTTACTTACAATTATATTTATATATATATATATATATATATATATATTATTTTATTCCTATTTAAATTATAAAAATAAACAAAATACTATTGCACTGTTAATTTCTAATAATTACACAACTACTTAGATTCACATATTGGTCAGATTGTTAAGTCATGCTTAAACTATTATTTATGCTTTTATAAACTCAAGATTGGATTATTGCAACTCCTTATGTAGCGGCTTACTCACAGAAGTTATTAATCGCCTCCAAATGGTAAAATACTCTGCTGCTCGAACCCTTACATTTAACAAAAAATATGCACATATTACTCCCATCCTTCACCAAGTTCACAGGCTTTCTATGGCCAAACATATTCAGTTCAAACGCTTAGTTTTAGTTTATAAGGCCTGTCACAGCCTCGCACCTGTTGAGTTAATACTAGGGCTGTTGCGGTGAAGGAATTTCCCTCGTGGTAATTTTGAGTGGCTCAATAGCGCAGTATGCTGTATTATTGGAATATATATATTTATATATATATATATGTATTAGGGGTGTAACGGTACGCAAAAATCATGGTTCAGTACGTACCTCGGTTTTAAAGTCACGGTTCGGTTCATTTTCGGTACAGTAAGGGAAAGAAATGCAAACATTAAACTGCAGGTTGTTTATAGCTATAAACTTTTTTTTAACAATTTGTTTACACTTTTTTAAAAATACTTTTTAATAAAATATATATAAAATTAAAAAAGAATAAGAAATAAAAATACTGCTGCAAAGTTCTCCACTAAATAAAATACTCTCAGTCTCAAACCAATATCATATAATAAAATATAATGAAAATTATAAATAACTATGATTACAGTGCAGCATTACCAATTCCTTAGATTTCGTTATTGTGTTGGACCGATCGGAATTAAGAGCAAAGGTCTGTTTAAATGCCGACGGGAGCTGCGTTTGAATTACAATCGTTTTTTTTTCCTAGTTGTAGTGATGTTCACACTCGCGTGATGCCTTTTGAAAACCTTAGGCCGGTGACACACTGGCATATTGCACCTGTCAAACATAGTCTATTTTGCCGTCAATACTGTTGACAGTGACAGTGTCCTTTATCAGTAGGCTTAATATTTATGTTCAACATGAAGTATAGATGTTGTTGTCGTGAAGACAAGACCATGGTCTGTCGGAGGCCTCCCTCTATGTCACCTACAAAAGGAGCAGCGCGCCATCGCCGTGTCAGGCACGATTCTGGCGCGCTGCTGCTGCTGTAGGTGACATAGAGGGAGGCTGCCGAGAGACCAGGCTCTTGTCTTCATGACAACAATATCTATACTTCATGTTGAGCATAAATATAAAGCCTACTGATAAAAGACACCGTCAACAGTATTGACGGAAAAATAGACTATGTTTGACAGGTGCAATATTTGAAAATCGAGAATGATTAATTTATTTTTTAAATGACATTTATATCTGAATATATGTCAACCTATAGACATTCAAACATCAAAGTGTCGTGAATTAATATGTAGTTGTGTACAAAATGACATATAAACTATTTTGCCTGGAAACGCTTCCAACACGCTTGCGTGTCGCGTGAAAAATAGGCGTCGGTTCTATTTCTAGCATGCACGCGTATTCCGCGCGGCTCGAGACGCGCCTGAGACGTGCGTCTCACGCAGGCAATCTGCAAGCTCTAACCTGTTAACATGGGAGCCGAATTAAAAACAGACACGCCACGCAGCTGAGACGCTTACACCACGCATCCAGTGTGTCGCCGGCCTAAGGCTCGAGCCGCACGGAAAACGCGTGCATGCTAGAAATAGAACCAACGCCTATTTTTCACGCGACGCGCGCGTGTTGGAAGCGATTCCAGGCAATAGGAAAATATGTTTATATGTCATTTTGTACACAAATACATATTAATTCATGATATTTTGATATTTGAAATTCTATAGTTTGACATAAATTCAGATATAAATGTAATTTAAAAAATAAATAAATAATTATCGATTTTCAAATATTGCACTTGTCAAACATAGTCTATTTTGACGTCAATACTGTTGACGGTGTCCTTTATCAGTAGGCGTAGGTGTGTAAAAAAATACGTTGATATTGTTGTCATGAAGACAAGAGCCTGGTCTGGCGGCCTCCCTCTATGTCACCTACAGCAGCAGCAGCGCGCCGCGCCGCGTCAGGCAAGGTTCTGGTGTGTAAAGACACAGAAAACGCGAGGCAGCCGCCACGCTTCTGGCACGCAACAGAGACGCCACGCAGCCAGTGTGTCACCGGCCTTATAGAATCAGCTGCAGGGCGGGATTTACGCTGAACGCGGAGACTTCCGCCCCTTAATATGTTCGTTTGGAAACGAAAATGTACTTATGTTCCGTACACAAAATATTGCATTCGGCCATTCGGTACACACGTGCACCGTACCGAAAGCCTTGTACCGAAACGGTCCGGTACGAATACACGTACCGTTACACCCCTAATATATATATATATATATGTGTGTGTGTGTGTGTGTGTGTGTGTGTGTGTGTGTGTGTGTGTGTGTGTGTGTGCTACAATACAACTAGGTCATATTCAGAAACCAGTGAAATCAATGAAACCGAAACCAAATAGCATTGAAACAGAAAGTGAAGAAAACCGAAGAGAATGACAAAATAATGATCCACCTAACAGAACATAAACCTGACAATAAGGTTGTTCGGCTATAGTTAGCCTATATCTAATTATCTGAGACTTCCTATTGTTATTTGCACCTGCGCATTCTAGACAGGCTGTCAGTCAGTCTTTAAACTGTTCATTCAACTGCACGTTCAAAAACACTGATTCATTCAGAGAGATGAAATGAAACGCTGCTGAAATCATGTTAACTTTGAGTGCCACGTTAGAAGGCTCAGCTGACCAATGCGTCGAT
Source organism: Carassius carassius (assembly GCF_963082965.1). Taxonomy (NCBI): domain Eukaryota; kingdom Metazoa; phylum Chordata; class Actinopteri; order Cypriniformes; family Cyprinidae; genus Carassius; species Carassius carassius. The sequence goes on along the minus strand of NC_081786.1, from coordinate 6,008,803 downwards.
GCTAAGGCAGAAATGTGGCTTTATTAATTTTAATTTTTTTTTTGGACATGACAACCTATTTTCACAAATATACAGTATATGACTCGCAAGTAATCACACATGCTCAGTTGATCTCTCTCTCATTAGCTGTCTGTTTAGGCTTGTTTAATGCAAATCTATGAAGCCTCTACAAATCAGCATCGTTACAAACTTATTTAATATTCAGTACACATGCAAGAAGTGTAAAACGGGAAGGGAATAACTTGATGAAAACAGAAAATGGTCAAAAATCATGGTTGCTGCGGTTCTTGCATTCCTCTGCGGGTTTGCTCGTCAATAGTATTACGATATTGTGGTTATCGCAAGAGTAGATAGTTTAACCATACATTCCTGCACAGACTCTAAGATCTAGCAATGATAACTTGCTTGTTGTGCCCAAGTTTAAACTCTATGGTGGGTGGTAGGGCTTTCTGTATGTCCTAAAGCTATGGAATAAGCTGCCCCTTAATATTTGTTCTGCATCCTCTCTCCATACCTTTAAGTCTCATCTTACTCAATTTTCTTTTCTAAATAAATCATTTACCTCTCTGCTTCTCTATTTCTCAACTTTAGTTTGTATGACATATGACTGCCTTCTTGACACAATTGGTGTTCATCATATGATTGCATGACCACTTGTTGTTTAACTGTAATTCTTTTTTGTCAATGCCTGTTTGTCTGAATGTCCTTCTGATTGTCTAGTGCATTTTATGTAATTTAACATTTTTTCCAATTTCCAATTGATCCAACTTTTGTGAAACTTACCTGGGCCCTGGGCTGTCTGGTTTATTTTGTTTGCCAATTTGCATGTATTATTTTGTAAAGCTTCCTTGGGTTCTTTAAATGTGATTTAAAAAGAAAACATTATTATTATTACTACTACTAATAATAATAATAATTACCATTATTGTAGTTGTTGGTGTTGTTAAATTCAATTATTATAATTGCATATAATAAGATTATAATTATTGATCATTAATAATAATTTTATAATTAACTGATGTTGTTACTAGGTGACTGTTTACTGACCCCCCCCCCCCCCCCCCAAAAATAGAAGGTCTGGATATGATGAATGTCACTCCTTCAATGAAAGCTATTGTTGTTGTTGTTGTTGTTACTTAAAACAATATTCTCATTTTATTATTATTTAAATAAAAAAATATAATAAAAATAATCACTGTTGCACTAAATAAATACAATTGTACTGTATATTAATAATAATTACACTACAACTACTACTAATACTCGTAAAAATTATAATAATAATAATTATTATTATTATAAATATAAAAATAATTACTATAATTTATGTAATAATATATGTTTATAAATACTGGTCATTAAAAACAATTAAGGATTATAATATATTATTTTAAAATAGTAAAATAATTTTTATAGTATTATTATATACCATTTTATGTATTTATTTATGTACTCATTCATTTCATGCTTTAATTTTACTTTACATAAAATATTAATATTTACTAATACAAATGTTTATTTTCTTTGGTCTCAAATGTGAAACTATAGCACTTTTATTTCGATTGAAAACTGCTTTGAGACCTTACAAATCCCTTTACAAATTTAGGAAGAAGTTATGCTTCCTATAGGATTTACATTATTTTCATGGGTGATACTTCAGTTTGGAAATCTGTATAAATACAGGGGAGAAAAATCACCTGAAAACAAACATTGTCCCATTCCTCCTGCTCCAGTCTGATGGCAGCATTACTGAAGGAACATCTGGAAATACTGTTAAGCCCTGGAACGAGAAGATGGTACAGCACAATTAATTGTACTATCACTTTATTGTTGTCATTTAATTAAGCAATTTGTCAATACACTTGGTGTAGCAATCCCCCAATGTTTGCAAACATGACCAATTTATCTCAGTAATAACCCTGGGACCGAATATAATGAGGGATAAACGCCGGTGGTCCTGTGTGATATGTCTGGGGGCTCTGAATGCTTATGTATCTGACGAGTAATTGTTGTTATGAGATCCCAATTAAGCACTTAGCTATTTGTCAACGGCTTATATATTTGTTTCTGACCCTATTGAAGATGTAAACAAGTTTTTATCATTTCGATCAGTCCTTCAACATATCACCTATTCTCTTATATTTTGTTGAAAAAATCCCAGAGCACTGATAAAGGACATTCCTGATGTTTGTGGTGGTTTGAAGACATCTCATTTTCAACTTCCCCTTTGCTGACATCACACAAATCATATGAAAGATACATACAAATAATAGCTAATATATTGTGTCACTTTCACCTGTAGCCAAAAATATACATGAGACATGAGATGACTGCCAAAATAATAAATTATCCATCAAAATTAAATGACATCAAGATAATATGTGAGTGTGTGGTCAAAATTATTAGAACACAGTCAGTTATTTCAATCTTTTGCTGTAGTGTGTCAGTATGAAATAACAGTTTACATTTCCAAACATTAATTTTGCCATTAATTGTAATTTAATTTAGTTAATAGAAGTTAATTGATAAAGAAAATCTATTTATCTAAAAAGCCAGAGGTGGCCAGCGTCCCCTTTCTTTACAAGAAAAGGGTGGTTTACCTTGTTGGCCTTTCCTGATAGGAAGTGTTTTTATTACAGTTCTCTATTTAATCTAAGTCACAGACAGATATTATTAGAGCAGTGGCGAGACATAACTTAGATGAGTCCCTTTCAAGATTCAAAAACAGAACTCTCAACCAAGAAGAGGCAAAGAAGTAAGCAATCATCCGACACTGGCTGATGTCGCAGTATAATAATGGTTGCTGACTACTTGAATTGCTTTCAATTACAGACACAGTCTGAAAACAAAGAAGGATCAAGGGTAATTATACCTCAGGGGAAATACATCAACGTCACATTACTCAGCACTTCCATCTTGATCTGTGTTTACTAGTGTGCAACTTGATCCTGCCTTGTACTTGATGCACAGTCATGCAAAAAGACTAGCAGTTGCTAAACAGCAGTTGACAGATACAAAAAGGGGACTTTTGTTAACATGCCATATTTTGAATTACAGATCCTATTTCCCTATGACAGCATGTGATCAAGCATCATTCCAAAATGATTAAGTCAAATTATGTCCATAAATGAAAAAGTAATGAGTTGAAGGTCAACTAAAGGTAAATTACATGCCATTCTGTGTTCAGTTTCTGATTTCATACTGAGCCAAATCAGGTCTTAATGATGTCTTTGATTGTAATTGCCTGAAGCACAGAGCAGATGAGTGGCTCACTGGCCACTAGTGGACATTCAGAGTTTTAGCTTTAGAACAACTTACTGATGGCAACTGAAGTAAGGGTGACCATCTGTCCTCTTTTCCCCTGAACATGTCCTCTTTTTGGACCTACAAAAATGCATCCAGTCGGGATTTCTTAATTACCCTCAAATGTCTGGGATTCTGATGTTTTCTTAATCCCGCTCCCGCTGAATCTTTGACCATTGCCGCCTGCTCCTACAATGAGTGTTGTCTACTCCTTTAAAAATTCTAACATTGTATATAATTTTGCCATATCAGGGAGCCGTTCTCAGGATGCGGTGTATTTAAATAATTTTTAATGAGCGTTTGTGCTGTTTACTTTCACTTTCGATTTCGTAACCACACACACTCTGTGTAAAGGATGCATATTTTACAAGATCAGATATTTGTCAATGAGCTCATGATCTGTTAAGGCTCAAGCATGGCCTTGTCAGTCATCTCTCCTTATTCTTGACCTGTGATCAGTCAAATCTGACTCCTGCAGCTCTTGTTGGATGCAGGGTTGCCAAGTCTGCGTTTTTTTTCCACAGAACTGGGCTACTTTTAAACTGTTGCCATGGGTTGTTTTTTCCCATGTGTGTTAAAGGATTCAAATATTGCATAAATGACATTTAACTGAAATGCAAAATTTATTGAAACCTTTTGCATTCTACCTATGACAAAACTTTCATGGACTTCTACATTAATTATTCCCTCCTGTTAGAATGAACTGCTCAACTCAATCCAAGCAGCTGAACCCTTAATATTTTCAAGAAACGGCTGAAAACATCTCATTCTTCTTCATTTGACCCTCTAAATCTAGCACTCTATATTGTAATGATACTTCTAATTTTATCTCCTTGTTTTTTTATCATTACAAAAAAAACTTGATCTTCTAACATCTGCACTCTCGATTCTATTTCTTTTCTAACTACTTCTTTTATTTATAAAGAAAGAAGAGCCTTTAACACTAGTATTCTATGGAAGCATATGGGTAGCAATATTCAATTTGGAATGTAATATGCAAAATGACAATGCAATATGTACAGTCGTGGCCAAAAGTTTTGAGAATTACATAAATATTAGTTTTCAAAAAGTTTGCTGCTAAACTGCTTTTAGATCTTTGTTTCAGTTGTTTCTGTGATGTACTGAAATATAATTACAAGCACTTCATACGTTTCAAAAGCTTTTATCGACAATTACATGACATTTATGCAAAGAGTCAGTATTTGCAGTGTTGGCCCTTCTTTTTCAGGACCTCTGCAATTCGACTGGGCATGCTCTCAATCAACTTCTGGGCCAAATCCTGACTGATAGTAACCCATTCTTTCATAATCACTTCTTGGAGTTTGTCAGAATTAGTGGGTTTTTGTTTGTGCACCCGCCTCTTGAGGATTGACCACAAGTTCTCAATGGGATTAAGATCTGGGGAGTTTCCAGGCCATGGAGCCAAAATTTCAACATTCTGGTCCCCGAGCCACTTAGTTACCACTTTTGCCTTATTTTTGGTGCTCCATCGTGCTGGAAAATGCATTGTTCTTCACCAAACTGTTGTTGGATTGTTGGAAGAAGTTGCTGTTGGAGGGTGTTTTGGTACCATTCTTTATTCATGGCTGTGTTTTTGGGCAGAATTGTGAGTGAGCCCACTCCCTTGGATGAGAAGCAACCCCACACATGAATGGTGTCAGGATGCTTTACTGTTGGCATGACACAGGACTGATGGTAGCGCTCACCTTTTCTTCTCCGGACAAGCCTTTTTCCAGATGCCCCAAACAATCGTAAAGGGGCTTCATCGAAGAATATGACTTTGCCCAAGTCCTCAGCAGTCCATTCACTATACTTTCTGTAGACGATAAATCTGTCCCTGATGTTTTTTTTTTGGAGAGAAGTGGCTTCTTTGCTGTCCTTCTTGACACCAGGCCATCTTCCAAAAGTCTTCGCCTCACTGTGCGTGCAGATGTGCTCACACCTGCCTGCTGCCATTCCTGAGCAGGCTCTGCACTGGTGGCACTCCGATCCAGCAGCTGAATCCTCTTTAGGAGACGATCCTGAGGCTTGCTGGACTTTCTTGGATGCCCTGAAGCCTTCTTTACAAGAATTGAACCTCTTTCCTTGAAGTTCTTGATGATCCTGTAAATTGTTGATTTAGGTGCAATCTTAGTAGCCACAATATCCTTGCCTGTGAAGCCATTTTTATGCAACGCAATGATGGCTGCACGCGTTTCTTTGCAGGTCACCATGGTTAACAATGGAAGAACAATGATTTCAAGTATCACCCTCCTTTTAACATGTCAAGCCTGCCATTCTAACCCAATCAGCCTGACATAATGATCTCCAGCCTTGTGCTCGTCAACATTCTCACCTGAGTTAACAAGACGATTACTGAAATGATCTCAGCAGGTCCTTTAATGACAGCAATGAAATGCAGTCGAAAGGTTTTTTTGGGATTAAGTTAATTTTCATGGCAAAGAAGGACTATGCAATTCATTTGATCACTCTTCATAACATTCTGGAGTATATGCAAATTACTGTTATAAAAACTTAAGCTGCAACTTTTCCAATTTCCAATATTTATGTAATTCTCAAAACTTTTGGCCACGACTGTAAAATGGCAATGCATTTCTGTATTTACATTTACATTTTCCAATATATTTGTGCAACGTATGGTGCAAAATGAAAATGAAAATTTAATTACATAATTTTCATTTGCCATTTCACACACTAGTTTTAATATGTAAAATGAATACTAATTTTAACGCTTTATAAGTTTTAAAATTAAAATTAAAATGTATTACAGAAATGATTAGATATGTATAACATGTTCAAGCAAAAACTGTGGCAAAATTATTATTAAATGCTGTTTTTCTTAATTGCATAAACACTCACAGTCAAGACACTTACGATTGCATTTTCATTCAGTGTCCCGCAATGAATGTAGCAAAATTCATTGTGCAAATTGAAAATACATTCCGAGCCGATCCCGTGTCCGCCCCCTCCCACCATGTCAATCACTGCGTGAACAAGGCAGGGCTTGCAAAAGGTCAAGAGACTCAATACTCAAGAAGAGGATTCAAGTGAGAGAACATGGACAAGACAGTTGGTCCGTGTACATTTTGATCATTTCGGTTTATTGCTTCAATATTTCATTCGCAATTGTGGGCGGAGCTGAAACGCTGCTTTCATCTGATTGGTTGAATCGCTCCACCTTCAGCTCGGTCTTTTCATTCTTACAGGCAGAATAAGAGTCAGTGCGAGTGAAGCACTGTAATGTCTGAAACCACCACTCACTGTTAATTAACATAATATTTGAGTCAGATGTAGCTGGGCACAAAATTCGTGCTGCTGAGACCTGCAAATTATTTCTAGGTTGTAGTATTGTATGAATATTGTCCCACTGATAAATACAGTGCAAATAGTTCTGTCTCTTTGGATAAAAGTGAAGTGGAAATAAAAATCAATAATAGACTGAACAGTTCCATGTCTGTAACATTTACCACTCTCATATTTTAAGGCAGAAGGCACTAGGTATGTATGTGTGACATTAATAAATAATTGAGAAAATTAATATAGTTACATTTCTTAAATAAATTAGTAATATTCGTTTTATTACATACTAAATTGAATCATGTTTCTCTTTTTAGTCTTCTTTGTTGGGCTTGAGAAAGACAACATATTTTTACCGTATTTTCCGGACTATAAGTCACACTTCTTTTCATAGTTTGGCTGGTCCAGCGATTTACAGTCAGGTGCGACTTATTTATCAAAATTAATTTGACATGAACCAAGAGAAATCAACCAAGATCTACAGCCTACAGCCGCGAGAGGGCGCTCTATGCTGCTCAGTGCTCCTGTAGTCTACACTGAAAACATAGAGCGCCCTCTCGCGGCTGTAGACGGTAATGTTTCCTCTTGGTTCTGAATAAATGCGACTTAGTCCAGTGCGACTTATATATGTTTTTTCCTCGTCATGACATATTTTTGGACTGATGCAACTTATACTTAGGTGCGACTTATAGTCCGCAAAATACTGGTAACATTATTATTATTATTTATTATGAGAGTAACAGTGAGCGGTGGTTTCAGACATTACAGTGCTTCACTCGCACTGACTCTTATTCTGCCTGTAAGAATGAAAAGACCGAGCTGAATGTGGAGCGATTCGACCAATGAGATGAAATTCAGCTCCGCCCACAATTGTGAATGAAATATTGAAGCCATAAAACGAAATGATCAAAACATACACGGACCAACTGTCTTGTCCATGTTCTCTCACTTGAATCCTCTTCTTGAATATTGAGTCTCTTGACCTTCTGCAAGCCCCGCCTTGTTCACGCAGTGTACAATAATAGAATAATAGAATAATAATTTTGCCACAGTTTTTGCTTGAACATGTTATACATATCTAATCATTTCTGTAAGACATTTTCATTTTCATGTTGCAGCTTATAAAGCGTTAAAATTAGTATTCATTTTACATATTAAAACTAGTGTGTGAAATGGCAAATGAAAATTATGTAATTAAATTTTCATTTTTTTATTTTGCACCAAACATTGCACAAATGTATTGGAAAATGTAAATGTACTGTAAATACAGAAATGCATTGCCATTTTAAATATTGCATTGTCGTTTTGCATATTACATTCCAAATTGAATATTGCTACCCATATGCTTCTTAGTATTCTGTATTATTTCAACTAATTGTATTTCCCCATCGAGGGAGAGACGATGCGTCGATAACGCTTTGGGAACGCATTCTGCGTGAGTGCGTCTGAAGCATCCATGTCAACTAGTCCAATGGCGAGAGTGAGCGTCAGGAGTGACGTCACGACCAGGAATTGATAAAAACCCCAACCGGAGCAACCGGTGTTAGCTTTCTGTGCCTCAGCAAGCGATCTGTGTCAAACCTGTCTGTCATATTTACTGTTGTCTTGTTCAAAGTTTATATATCATATGGTGAAGCAACTATTCAAACCGTGTGCTTCTCCCTGCCCGCGTTATTTAACGGGTGGGGATACACACGAGCTTTGTGTAGTTTGTTTGGGAGTGGAGCATGCGTTATCAGCCTTCGAGGAGACTGATTGCCCGCATTGTGAGAAGCTTTCGCTTCGCATGCTCCGCTCCCGCTTGTCACTCTTTGATGAGAAGAGCGGCGAGCCTCGCGCTCCTCAGGGTGCAGGACCCGCTTCTGCCGAGGCAGAACGGAGAATGCATTCCTGGGGTTCGCAAATGGATCTCTCAGCGGGGTTGGAGACGGGTCCGAGGGCTCTTTCTCCTCCCTTACCTGGGAGATCCATAGCTCAAACTCCGGTGTCGGAAGCCCGCCCCGCGGCTTCTTCCGCCTGGGGGGAGAGCTCATTGCTTCGTTGCTCTAGCTCCGAGGAGTTAGATGTAACGGGCAGTGAAGGTGACACAATCAGGGGGGAAGAGGATTCGCCATCTCTTTCCCCAGCATATGAGGAGTTGGTAGATGTATTAACACGAGCTGTAGATAAGTTACATATATCTTGGCCATCTGATAAACAGAGCGTTCGTCCTAAAAGCAAATTAGACGAGCGTTTTCTGTCTTTTAAAACATCTCCTACATCACGGGGTCTCCCTTTTTTCCCTGATCTTCACAGTGAGCTGTCTAGATCGTGGAATAAGCCATATTCATCACGTCTTTTCAGCCCTCAAGTGCGCATTTATTCTGATATAAGAGGGCTGAAAGAAAATGGTTATGAAGCGATGCCCCGGGCGGAACAGACGCTCGCGAGCTATCTTTCCCCTGGTTCAGCGTCATCTATTAAGAACCCGACTTTGCCCACGAAGCCTTTAAAGATCACATCTAATTTAGTGGGTAAAGCTTACACAGCAGCAGGTCAGGCTGGAGCTTGCCTTCACTCGATGGCTTTGCTTCAGGCTTATCAGGCTGAGCTGCTGGGGGAGTTAGATAACAGTGAGGGAGTCAGCCGTGACGAAATTCGCGAACTTCGTCGGGCTACGGATTTATCTCTCAGGGCGACTAAAGAAACAGCACGTGCTATTGGTAGATCTATGGCTGCTTTGGTTTCTACAGAAAGACACCTTTGGCTTAATCTTTCAGATATTAAAGATAAAGATAGATCTTTTCTTTTAGAAATTTCTCCCATTTCTCATGAAGGTCTGTTTGGTGATGCTGTGAATGAAGTGGTTGAAAGATTTCAAGAAAATAAAAAGCAATCTGAAGCTTTTGAAAGTTTTCTCCCTCGCCGATCTAATCCTGATGCTGCTGGGCATGCAAGGCAGCCCCTGCCTTCATGCTCCTCATATCGTGTTTTTCCAAAAGAGAGTGTTGCGTCTCGCGCTCCTCCTCAAAAATCACGGGGACCGAGCCAGCACTCACAGCCAAAGCAATCTAAGCAGAAGCCAGATCTGAGGACCGTTCTTCTCGCTAAGAAAGCTTCGGCTCAGAAGAAAAGGTCCTGACGCCAAATGGGTCAGACCTCTGAGGGCAGCCCCAATCGAGACGGTGCGGTGTACACCTCAGTATACGGTGCCCGTCCGGTCTCGGTGCTCTCACGGGGCCGTCCTGCCAACCCCGCCACCCTTGGTGCCTCGGGGCGCAGCGGTCTCCAGCGGGTCTCTGGCGCTGTGTCTCTCAGACGCTGCGTCGGGCTCGCTCCCTCTGAGGGGGGTTCAAGAGCAGTTAGCTCGGGTGGTTCCTGCGTTTCGGCTTCAGGTCCCCGCACTAGCTGTTCAAATTACACCAGAGGCCAGCCTCGAGAGCACAGGAAGTTTCTAAGGTTTTCTTTCGGGGGCAAAGAATACCAGTATCGGGTACTTCCCTTCGATCTAGCTCAAAACAGTTGGCGGTTCGGCATCGAGATCTCGTCCTCGCTCATATGCAGAAGTTGGGTTTGAGGCTCAATACCAAGAAGAGTGTGCTATCTCCATTACAGAGGACCACTTTTCTTGGGGTGGTATGGGATTCGGTCACGATGCGAGCCGCTCTTTCGCCCGCTCGTGTAGCCAACATCCTCACAGCCACATCAGAGCTAAAGCTAGGCCAGTCACGCACTGTAAAACAGTTCGAGAGATTGTTGGGTCTCATGGCAGCCGCGTCCAATGTGATCCCCTTTGGCCTGCTGGGCATGAGACCTTTACAGTGGTGGCTCAGGACCAGAGGGTTCTCCCCGAGGGGAAACCCACTTCGTACGATCAAGATCACGCGGCGGTGTCTCCGCGCCTTGGTCATATGGAGAGAACACTGGTTCCTGTCCCAGGGTCCGGTATTGGGAGCTCTTTGTCATCGGGTTACCATCTCGACAGATGCTTCCCTTACCGGCTGGGGAGCGGTAATGGAAGGCCGCTCAGCTCAGGGTCTGTGGGAGAACCATCATCACTCTTGGCACATCAACTGCCTGGAGATGATGGTGGTCTTCAAAGCGTTGAGGCACTTCCTGCCAGACCTGAGGGACCATCATGTGCTGGTCCGCACAGACAATACATCGGTGGTCTCTTACATCAACCGTCAGGGGGGTCTGCGCTCGCGCCCACTCTGCAAATTAGCGCACCAGATCCTCCTGTGGTCCCTGGGGAAATTACGCTCTCTGAGGGCAATGTATATACCAGGGACTCAAAATATTGGAGCAGACACCCTGTCGAGGCAGGTGCTGAGGTCAGGGGAATGGAGGCTTCACCCCGAGGTGGTGGAGCTCATATGGGAATCTTATGGCCAAGCGGATGTGGATCTGTTTGCGTCTCAGTACACGACGCACTGTCCACTATGGTTCTCCCTTACTCATCCAGCCCCCCTGGGGTTGGACGCTATGGTACAGACGTGGCCGAGGCTGCGTCTGTACACCTTTCCCCCTGTTGCTCTGCTCCCAGGAGTTCTGGAGAGAGTCCGCCAGGACGGAGTAAGTCTACTTCTCGTAGCTCCACACTGGCCGAGTTGAATCTGGTTTGCGCACCTGATTCATCTCCTCGACGGTCCTCCCTTGGAGATCCCGATCAGGAAAGACCTTCTATCTCAGGCCGGGGGCATATTTCACCCCCGGCCAGAGATTTGGAAGCTTTGGGTGTGGCCTCTGAGGGGGCGCAATTCATAGACAGTGGTCTCTCAACTGAGGTTGTGGAGACCATTCTTAGCTCCAGAGCTCCTGCTACGAGGAAACTTTATAGACTCAAATGGAATGTTTTTTCTTCTTGGTGTTACCAACATCAGTGTGACCCCGCCCACTGCTCTGTTGGCTCAGTTCTTGAGTTTTTGCAAGACCGCTTCACTTCTGGTCTATGTCCATCCACCTTAAAAGTTTACGTGGCGGCCATTTTGGCTTTCCACGCCCCAGTGGGTGGTGCATCTCTGGGTCGTGACCCTCTTATCTCTCGTTTCCTTCGTGGCACCTTGAGGCTGAGACCTGCAACTCGTACTAGAGTGCCGGCCTGGGACCTGGCTATAGTTTTAGAAGGCCTATCTAGGGCTCCTTTTGAACCCCTAGATTTTGTCTCTGAGAAGTTTCTTTCGTTTAAGACTACTTTTCTCCTTGCTATTTCGTCCCTAAAAAGAGTCGGAGACCTTCAGGCTCTCTCGGTTTCTCCCACCTGCCTTGAATTTGCACCTGGGATGGTCAAAGCATTTCTCTAGCCTAAGCAGGGATACGTCCCTAAGGTACCGACCATTGTTCCGAGACCTATTGTTCTGCAGGCTTTCTGTCCTCCCCCGTTTGCATCATCGGACCAGGAAAAGTCTAACCTCTTGTGCCCGGTGCGAGCATTGGACACTTATGTTCATCGGACTTCTTCTTTTCGGAAATCCGATCAGCTGTTTGTTTGTTTCGGGTCACCTAAGATAGGTCTTCCTGCCACTAAACAGACACTTAGTAAGTGGATAGTTGGGGCTATCCTTCTTGCCTATGAGTCTTCTGACCTACCGTGCCCTTTGGGGGTCAGAGCTCATTCTACTAGGAGTATGGCGGCCTCTAGAGCCTTATTATCTGGGGCCTCTCTTCAGGATGTTTGCGATGCGGCAGGCTGGTCCTCGCCACTCACATTCGTCAGGTTTTATAGCCTAGACCTGGACGCTACTCCCGGGTCTCAGGTTTTTAATTCTTGAGCCGTTGGTTTTTCTGGCTGACACTTAGGCACTTGTAATATGGCGGTTTGGGTATTTTCGTTCCCAAAGCGTTATTGACGCATCGTCTCTCCCTCGATGGGGAACGTCTCGGTTACGTCTGTAACCACAGTTCCCCGAGAAGGGAACGAGACGATGCGTCTCCCTGCCATACTTCCTTCGTTCCTGTGATCGACTTGCTTCGGCACTGTCGAAGCTAACACCGGTTGCTCCGGTTGGGGTTTTTATTAATTCCTGGTCGTGACGTCACTCCTGACGCTCACTCTCGCCATTGGACTAGTTGACATGGATGCTTCAGACGCACTCACGCAGAATGCGTTCCCAAAGCGTTATCGACGCATCGTCTCGTTCCCTTCTCGGGGAACCGAGGTTACAGACGTAACCGAGACGTTTTATTTATTATAAATAATGTCCTTCTAATGCTTGCATTATCTATTCTTTTTCTGTTCTACTGACTTGTTATATTTTTATAAAAAAATTACCCTCTAACACTATTCCCTATTCTTTTTATATTATTTCTACTTGATTTCTTTTTTATAAATTATAAAAACAAGCTCTGTCCCCTTTTTGAAAAACTAAAATACTGTATGGTCAACCGAACTGAATTTAAATTATTCCACAGCTGTCTAATCCATAAGTTTTCCAAAAAAAAAGAAAAAAATTATAAGCATTTTCAGTGAATTGGATTTATACAGAATGACCAGTGTAATTAAATTCAACAATAAGGAATCGGTTATCAGTTATCTCATCTTTTAGCAAAGGAATTGCATTTCTTTTCCCCAAATATTTCTTCCTCACAAGTGGGCTGTGCAATATTGCAAAAAAAAATTATATCTTTTTTTTTTTTTTTTTTTTTTTATAACAATGATTAAACAATATTTTGCTTAGTGTGTTTTTACCTTGGCTGGTTTTGGCCTGTCATGGATAAATAAACATTACAGTAAAAAAGCCAGTAGATGGCAGCAAGTCCCTGTCATAATCAGAGATTCATTGAATCATTCATTCAAATAATTTGTTTAAATCAACTGATTTATTTAGCAACAAAGCAAGTGACTAAGATGCATAAATGTTCTGTTTTTTTCACCTTTTTTTGAAACAAATAAAAAAGCAGACAATATAGTTTCTAAAATGCAACATGCTCAAAACTAACATGTTTTTTAAACATATATAAGTTAATATTACATTCGTGATCATGCTTGTGCTAATGTTTAGAAAAAACATCACTCTTGCTTGTGTGATAATACTTTACTATATCATAAACATAAAAAAAAAAACCTTCAAGGATATTTTTTTGCTTTCATATCTTCAATGAAAGGGGCAATGCTTTTGGACTCTCAAAACAAAATTTAGTTTTGTTTTGTTTTGTTTTGTTTTTGTGTTTTTGCACAAAGTGAGTGACATACACAATAATGTCAGTTTGAAAGTAGTTAAAACAACAATTACAATATTATCATAGATAATAAATATTGCACACCCCTACTCACAAACCTGTAATATATAAATTAAATTATTAAAGAACCCTGAAAGAAACATCTATCACTGCATGATAGGAATTATTTATATAACATCCAATATTGGAAAATATAAGGTTGAAATAATGTATCGGGGCTCAGTGGACAAGCTTGTGTCAATATTTACTGTCCTGCTTAATGAAGACAGCAGCACACATCTACAAAAAGGTCATCCAACATTCAGCTGTACGAATTACAAGAGCCCACTGAGATGTTTTTGAGCCGAGCAGATATGACAGGTGTACTGATGAACGACACTTTGAGAAATTACCTGGACCACTAGTGTTCCCAATTTTGTCAAGGGAGGAATGGGACCAAAAGAACAAACAATCAAAGCTTATTTGCTACCAGGAGACATTGATTATTTTTCTGTCTCAGTGAAGAGTTCCAGCAGGATTCTGATGAGCCATCATCAGGCTTTCTGCTGGAAACAATCTTTCTGTAGCCTCTGCTGAAAAAGGTAGATTTTACCCTCTAGTGTCATTTCAGTCATGTTTAAAAACTTTCAGGCTTAAACTGTTGATATAAAATATCAATAGATCACAGTCTGGACCGATATTAAAACTTCCATTCATTCCGTCCATAAAGAAATCGATTTTTACCAGTAGTTGTTCATGCCATCCTTCCAGACAGATCTACAGTGAGTTAAAAGTTGTTATAAGGCAGAATATAAAAACATGTTCAACAAAGAGTTCACCCAAAAAATTATAATTTTATTACTATTTCAACTGTTTTTATTCATACAAAGTACAATATGCCATTGGGGTCCAACACTCTTAAAAATATAGACTCTTTATTGGCATCTATGGTTCCATAAAGAATATTTAACATCTATGGAATCTTTCCATTGCACAAAAGGTTCTTTAAAAAAGGGAAAGGGGTTCTTTATATTATTAAAGAACTTCATTGACTTGACTTATGTTAACAGAAAAATATATTTTCCATACATATATGAACAAGTTTAATAAATGATGGGTAAAGTGTTTTTTTTTTGTTGTTGTTTTTTTTTTTTTTTTTTGCATTTGAATTTTCTTTAGAGAAAAATACAGGAAATTCTTTAAATCATATGTTTTTGACAGAGAGTCAGGTTTGTAATGACAAATTATGTGTGAACTGTCTATCTAAGCACACAGTGTTGTTTTTGCTTTAATCAAAGTGTTTTTTTTTTATTATTATTATTATTATTATTATTATTATTTTAAATACTTAGAGAAAATAAATTAGAAAAACACAATAAATTATTTAAATTACTGTAAATGGTTTTGAATGAAAGTCAGGTTTGAAATGACAAATTATGTGAGAAATGTCTATTTCTATAGAACTCTGTAGAACTCAATCTAATTTTCAAACACTTTTTGCTTTAATCAAAGTGTAATTATTATTATTATTTTAAATTCTTATTAAAAATATACAGTCAATTATCAAATAATTTTAACTAAATTAACATTACCTTATGCTAAAAATGTTCTACTCATTTCACATTCATCTAAAAAACCCAAAGATCTCAAGTATCACAAGGACTCGTGTAAGATAAAACGGGAACAACACAAGTTGAGAAATGTATTTTAGAAGTGCTGCCTGGCCAGAGGGAATGGACCTTCATAAAGCCTATGTGAACTAAAGAACATGAGAAACACTACAGAAAAACTCAAGCCTTTCTAAATGGCATTCTTGAAGGTCAAGGAAGCATTTTCAAAGACGGCTCAATACTGCCGCACTTTTAATGTCTTTCCCTCAGAGTCTCATGAGACCAATGCATTGTTTCCCCAATCTTGGATCCTATTCAAAATGTGTTTTTTTGTCTATCTACTGAGAATTCAGAGATGGCCTGAATTTAGCAGAAGACATCTGCCTGCACAAACGGACAGACTTATCTTTACAAGAATCAAATCACCAGTGGGCTGACCTTTGGAAACTTCAAAATTGATGTTTGCAATACACTTGTAACGTGTGCCAGGGGACCACCAAAAAAAAAAAAACTGGGCCCAAACACAAAGCATTAACTGGGACGCGCTAACTGAGTAGGCGAGAAAAGAGGCCATTAGAAAATAATAAGGCTACTGCTATTGGAAACACATTAAATGAATCCAAGCAGTGAAATGATACGCAAATTAAATTCTGTAAACTTTACTTCTAATCTAGATGTCTCTGCAATGAGTTCTGTTTATGAGAGAAGCTCGCCAAAAGTGTCAGAAAGATTAAGCGAAGTGTAAAATACAACAAAAATCAAAGTGTTTTAAGGGTGAAATTTAAAAACCGTAGATAGATCTGTGCAACAAATTTGTCAGTTTTCAAATCAATAAGCAACAGGTTTAACCTCTTTCACATTTACTACCATTTGGAGTGGAAAAGTGCCCAATATGAGAGACATTATTTACAGGTTACTCTTTTCTTAAAGCTTTTATGTATAATGCATTTTAAAGGGTTATTAAAGGGTATATATAATGCATTATAATTATTAATAATGTGCATTGTAATACATTATATCGTGTCACAATAATTATAACTGAAGTTAAAATTCACAGTGTAACAATGAATTGATAAATGTTCATGTTTTGACTCTGGTTATTCATGAGATTGTACAATGCATTACAAGGTTTAATTCATGTGTTAAAACTACTTTTATAATGCAATATACATAAAGGCTTTAAATAAAGTGTTACCTTTTTATGTCTTCAATATAAATTCTATTTTAAAACAATATCTATGCTTGGATGTATTAAAACACTAATATAGCAAAATATTATTTTAATTTAATGCAACCATTTCTTATTTTTATTTATTTATTAAATAATTTTGTTCTAAAAAAACTTCACTTTTGATCAGTTTAATGCAACCTTATTGAATAAAAGTATTAATATAAAAAATAAAATAAAAATACAAAATCTAATGACCCCAGTTTAAAACAAAAATAACGGTAATGCACTCATACAATGTAAAATGTAGGATATGTTCAGTAAGTCACTGCAACTTATGTTTTACATTAACTCATAAGTTTAGTAATTTCAATTTTGTTATATGAAATTCAACTTGAATTTGGTTAAATGTAATTTAAGTTGAAATGACTTCTATTACACTTAAATTACATTTGAAAAAAATTAAAGTAGCAACTGAACTTCAGTTGAAAATAGGTGGAACATTTTTACAGCGCATAGAAAACACAGTATTGAACAAACTGTAAGAACATATTTTATTTATTGTTTTTAATTCTGAACATGCTTTTTTTATTTGGTTCTAATTTAGCATTAATAAGCAGTATCAAAAAAAATGCAGTAAAATTTTATTTTATGACCTTTTCAACATCCAAGCAATCTTTCAGGGCTTCTTCTCAAAACCTATAACCAACCACTTGGATGTTTCTCAAATAACAGTCATGATCTTCAAGGATGTCTGAATGATTTGCTCATCCCATTAGGCCTGTTTCACTGCCAATCCCATAATCCTCTGTCAACATGTGCTGTGATTTTTACTATGTTGTGGATACGTCCAATACTGAAACAACGTCCTTCTCTATACAGGCTTGACCTAGATTATTCCAGTTAGATTACATGACCCCTGTTTGACTGTATGACTTCAGGCATCAATAAAGAAAAAATAAAGCTTGCACTGAAGTCGTCCTTGTGCGGGATATACTGTCAGACTGTAATGGTGTTCTCATGAGAGCTTGTTCCAGCTAAGTGCTTACAGGTAGAGTTGGCCTTCAACAAATCAACCGACGCTAAAGAGGAAACCTGGACTGGAGCATCTCAACAGATGAAGTGGTTCATAAGAGAATCATTCAGAACTAATATATAACCTCAGTACAATCTATTGTTAGTGTAGTGTCCAGACATGTATTCCCATCTCAGACATATTTACTCAGACATACTTTTGCTGCTATATTTACCTTGTATTAGTATTTTACTGCTCTTAAGACAGACATGGACAACTTCAGAGCAAATAGCTTTGTAAAATGTGTACTTGCTAGTTTTATGAAACTTACTTTAATGTTTTGGAGGATTAGTATAAAAAAATAGATTTAAAGGGAACCAAAATATGATTTTATGGACCAAAATGAGAATAGCTAACATAACTTTAATACGTTTTTAACACATAAAAGCAAAATAACACTGATCTATATGCAAATTACCTCTTTAATTACAACCCGAATTCCGGAAAAGTTGGGACGTTTTTTAAATTTTAATAAAATGAAAACTAAAGGAATTTCAAATCACATGAGCCAATATTTTATTCACAATAAAACACAGTTAACGTAGCAAATGTTTAAACTGAGAAATTTTACACTTTTATCCACTTAATTAGCTCATTTAAAATTTAATGCCTGCTACAGGTCTCAAAAAAGTTGGCACGGGGGCAACAAATGGCTAAAAAAGCAAGCAGTTTTGAAAAGATTCAGCTGGGAGAACATCTAGTGATTAATTAAGTTAATTGATATCAGGTCTGTAACATGATTAGCTATAAAAGCTTTGTCTTAGAGAAGCAGAGTCTCTCAGAAGTAAAGATGGGCAGAGGCTCTCCAATCTGTGAAAGACTGCGTAAAAAAATTGTGGAAAACTTTAAAAACAATGTTCCTCAACGTCAAATTGCAAAGGCTTTGCAAATCTCATCATCTACAGTGCATAACATCATCAAAAGATTCAGAGAAACTGGAGAAATCTCTGTGCGTAAGGGACAAGGCCGGAGACCTTTATTGGATGCCCGTGGTCTTCGGGCTCTCAGACGACACTGCATCACTCATCGGCATGATTGTGTCAATGACATTACTAAATGGGCCCAGGAATACTTTCAGAAACCACTGTCGGTAAACACAATCCGCCGTGCCATCAGCAGATGCCAACTAAAGCTCTATCATGCAAAAAGGAAGCCATATGTGAACATGGTCCAGAAGCGCCGTCGTGTCCTGTGGGCCAAGGCTCATTTAAAATGGACTATTTCAAAGTGGAATAGTGTCAGACGAGTCCAAATTTGACATTCTTGTTGGAAATCACGGACGCCGTGTACTCCGGGCTAAAGAGGAGGGAGACCTTTCAGCATGTTATCAGCGTTCAGTTCAAAAGCCAGCATCTCTGATGGTATGGGGGTGCATAAGTGCATACGGTATGGGCAGCTTGCATGTTTTGGAAGGCTCTGTGAATGCTGAAAGGTATATAAAGGTTTTAGAGCAACATATGCTTCCCTCCAAACAACGTCTATTTCAGGGAAGGCCTTGTTTATTTCAGCAGGACAATGCAAAACCACATACTGCAGCTATAACAACAGCATGGCTTCGTCGTAGAAGAGTCCGGGTGCTAACCTGGCCTGCCTGCAGTCCAGATCTTTCACCTATAGAGAACATTTGGCGCATCATTAAACGAAAAATATTTTGAGACCTGTAGCAGAAATCAAAATTGAAATGAGCTCATTTTGTGCATAAAATTGTAAACTTTCTCAGTTTAAACATTTGCTATGTTATCTATGTTCTATTGTAAATAAAATGTTGGCTCATGTGATTTGAAAGTCTTTTAGTTTTCATTTTATTAAAATTTAAAAAACGTCCCAACTTTTCCGGAATTCGGGTTGTATATTATATTATATTATATTATATTATATTATATTATATTATATTATATTATATTATATTATATTATATTATATTATATTATATTATATTATATTATATTATATTATATTATATTATATTATATTATATTATATTATATTATATTATATTATATTATATTATATTATATTATATTATATTATATTCCTATAAAATTTTATTTCGAAGAGTAATTTCCATATGGACCAGTATGAAAAACGGGTCTCCATGTAGTCATACCTCATAAAATAAAATAAAATAAAATAAAATAAAATAAAAAAACACTGGTCTACACTTAGTTACTTTTTATGGAAAGTAATGCATTACATTACTTTTGCATTACTTTCACATTACTTTTAAATATGAGCAGGGCTTGATTGTTTGTTTTTTATTATAAAAAGTTATATTTATAGCAAATATAAAAATCCTTTCACACCAAAAAGTGTAATAAATATACCTCTAAAGTCAATTTTGCTTATTAGGTTGAACTGGATCATCAAAGGTCAGCAGCAAAGACATTGGTTAATAAACTGAGATTAGATACATTTGTGATATTTAACATATTTAATTATTGCAGGTCATATTATGAGTTTGCATTTCAATGTTTTAATTCAGTTTGATGAATACCGAATCCATTATTTATTTATTTATTTATTTATTTATTTATTTATTTATTTATTTATTTATTTATTTATTTATTTATTTATTTATTTATTTTAATTTAATTTAATTTGTCAGTGAGATGAATTAATGCACATTCACATTTAGTCTAGAATCACAGTAACATGTTCGTATACAATTCCTGTGTGCTTTCAATTTCTCCCAACATGGGGACAGAAGACCTGACATTCAATAAAATTTTTGAAAAAGTATATATCAGACATTTTCTTGTAAATTAAAAAAGTAATGTATTACTTTACTAGCTTTTTTGAAAAAAGTAATCTGATTACGTAAATCGCGTTACTAGTAATGCTTTACACCCAACACTGGTCTACACTGAAATTGCAATTTAAATATTATATTGCTCAATATTATCTAATACACAACATGTAGGTCTACATGTAGTAACAGTGGTCTATGAAATATTCTATTCTATTCTACCCTATTCTATTCTATTGTATTATATACTGGTCTACGTAATAATCAACCCTTGAACTATAGTATTATATAATATTATTTCATACATAACATACACACGTCTACATGTAGTAACAGTTGTCTATGGATCATATCATATAATATTTCTCAATTCCCACTTGTTATTTTGTAGTAAAATGTATTATGAGGGTAACTTTAAAAGGACTTTTTCTTTAGAGGTTTGAAAAAGAGTTGTGTAACCGCATTTGCATCCTCCATAGATAAAGCATTCACTATGTGATGTCTAAACAAGAGTCTTGTTCACTGAATCGCAAAATTCATAGCTGCATATGATAACCCCACCAATGATGTTTGCATTTTCTCAAATATTCCCATGCTGAGTCCTGAGTAATGAAAATGGAATTTCCTTATATCCAATTTCATCTGTTTCTACTCAGAACCTCATATGGCGCTAATGCAAGACATAAAGGATCATAAAAGAGGAATTATTACATTAGCATCGTCATAAAACATCATCATCCACAACCAAATGCAGGGATTTGTATTAATGATATATTCCTCAAACTTGCACAAAAACAATCTAACCCTGCTGGACTGAGCTACTCTATAAAAACTTGTGCTTAATGCATTATTCTATCTCATATTTAGTGATTTTATTTTGTTGTTGATTATTAATAAATATGCACTACCACTCATGTCTCTTCAGAGGAATCGTCCCTGCTCTATATCCTCTCCATAACGAAGCATCTCTGCATGCAGGTCTTTCAGTCATATTACCCACAATCATGAATTTTTATTGGCTGCAGGGTCTCTTTCTGCCTGCACTATCTCTGCCCTGTTTGCTCACTTCCGCCAGTCGCATTCACAATGAGCCGCTCAAAAGTGTTACTATTCCCATCATCTCTTGCACGGCAGTTCTGTGAAATCTGTGTATAACAAGCTCAATGCAACTCAGAGAGAGAGTCCACCCGCTCAACCTCACCCTATATCTACTAAATATTGTGTCCAGAATCCTTCTTTTGCATATTTTTCACAGCTCAACTGAGAGAGCCACAAAACAAGAAGAGTGCTGCTGATAAAGATGGATTGTAGAGCTACTCAGAAAAAATACAGTATCATCTTCTCAATGGTCTGCATAATAACTCTGGTGCACTGGTGTTTTGCCTCATGTTGCTGTACTGAGTTTCTATAACAAAACAGAGTAAAGTTGAGCAAAAAGTAAATATGTGGACAAGTGGTGGATGAAATGCACAAATGAACAGTTCAGGTGAAGGTAACCAATTGAGAAGATGATACTGTATTTTTTCTGAGTAGCTCTACAATCCATCTTTATCAGCAGCACTCTTCTTGTTTTGTGGCTCTCTCAGTTGAGCTGTGAAAAAGATGCAAAAGAAGGATTCTTGACACAATATTTAGTAGATATAGGGTGATGTTTGCTCTGAGGCATAGTGGACCTTATAGATCTATATATCATTCATTACATATTTTCAGTAGCCCAGGGCTTTTAACTTTAACCTTTAACTTTTTACATGCTTTCAGGGCATATTTTAGTGGACCGCTGTAAAACCCCGTACTTCCTTGTACCCAAGAAAGGCGGTGGGTTACGACCGATCTTGGATCTGCGAGTTTTGAATCGGTCCCTCCATCGGCTACCGTTCAAAATGTTGACACAGAAACGCATTTTCAGGTGCGTCCGTCCCCAAGACTGGTTTGCAGCAATCGACCTGAAGGACGTGTACTTTCATGTGTCCATCCTTCCGCGCCACAGACCTTTTCTGCGGTTTGTGTTCAAAGGACTGGCATATCAGTACAAGGTCCTGCCCTTCGGGCTGTCCCGGTCTCCCCGTGTCTTCACGAAAGTCACGGAGGCAGCTCTCTTTCCTCTCAGAGAGCAGGGTGTTCGCATTCTCAACTACTTAGATGATTGGCTGATACTAGCACAGTCTCGAGATCAGTTGTGCGAGCACAGGGATGTGGTGCTCCGGCACCTGAGCCTGTTGGGCCTTCAGGTCAGCTGGGAAAAGAGCAAACTCTCGCCGTGGCAGAGGATCTCTTTTCTCGGTATGGAGTTGGATTCGGTCGAACAGACAGCACGCCTCACAGAGGAACGTGCACGGTCGGTGCTAGCCTGCTTGAATACGTTCAAGAGCAGGAAAGCGGTCCCACTGAAACTCTTTCAGAGGCTCTTGGGGCATATGGCGGCCGCGGCGGCACTTACACCGCTCGGCCTATTACATATGAGACCGCTCCAGCACTGGCTTTATGGCCGAGTCCCGAGGTGGGCGTGGAAGCGCGGCACTCACCGGGTCCAAGTTACACCGGCCTGTCGCCAAACCCTCACTCCGTGGTCAGATCTTGCATTTCTCTGGGCAGGGGTGCCCCTAGAGCAGATCTCCAGGCATGCTGTGGTTTACACGGATGGTAGCGAACACCAAGAGGTAGCGAACACCATCACTTCGGCAAGAGCACCGTCTACGAGACACGCTTACGCCTTGAAATGGAACCTGTTCGTCGAGTGGTGTTCTTCTCGCTGAGAAGACCCCCGAAGATGCCCGATTGCGGTCGTGCTGTCCTTTCTGCAGCAAGGGCTGGAGCGAAGGCTGTCTCCCTCCACCCTCAAAGTCCAGATTGCTGTTATTGCTGTGTACCATGACCCTGTGAATGGGAAGTCTTTGGGTAAGCATGACCTCATTGTCAGGTTCCTTAGAGGGGCCAGGAGGTTAAATCCATCCCGGCCCCCCTGTATACCCTCTTGGGACCTGTCTCTAGTGCTAAAATCACTACAGCAGGGCCCATTCAAGCCTTTGCATTCAGTTGAGCTAAAGTTTCTTTCATTGAAAACAGTTCCTTATTTACTTATTCTTGCACGTTTTATGGTGGATTGTGTTACTTATTTATGGAACATAATTACCGTTTACCGTCTGCCACTGTTTCTGCCGACAAGGACAGCCAAACGACCCAAGAAGAGTTTGGGACAAGAGGAGAAAAAGAGCGTGGATCAATATCGGTGTTACATTTTCTAGATGGAGAGAGCTTCACGACAAACTTCAACTAGAAAGAGATGCCGATCTCGCTTGTGTTTTACTTGACAGTTGAGTTGTTTTGATTCGTATCTTTACAGAAAACGTATGCTCTTATAACTATCAACAAGATTAGTATTATGGGACATACACTCCAGACGCGGGGCATCGTGTCTCTAGCCCCGCGCGAGGAGGCGTCTGATCCATAGTCTGATCGTGTCTTTGCATTGACTTTGTATGTAATCTACTCGGGCAAACCGTTGAACTCATGTTTGCTATGTATGCCCAATAATTGTGTTAGAAGACCACAAATCCCATCATTCCACGCTCCTTCTTAGCATCATCAAACCACGCGATTGTTATTGTTTTGGTAGTGCGCCCTCTAGTGGCAGGTCCTACAACGTGTACCTTTAATATATCTTTAATACTTCTTGAGTTACAGACATGCAAACTTTAGAGATAATCCTGAAAAGTACTTTTTTCCTATTTTTGAATGGTCACTATTGGGACTTAATGTAACAAAGATTGTTAATGTCAACAGAGTTTACTAATAGACCTACCAATCTCTGTGTAAAAGTAGCATACTGATGCTGAAGTCATTTCTACTTCACTGTAGTCTGCCTCTGAATCTCAGGTGAAAATTATTTTTTTTTAAAAAATTATCACAATAAAACCTAAACTAAATGTGTTACTAAAAATACCTATAAACATAGGGGTTCCTTGTGTCCTTTCATTACTGGCCTGAAAAACATTGATGATAAATATTAATTAGGTTAATTAGACTAACATTAGCCCATTAGACTTTGCTTATGTGCTAAAAATGAACAGAAACAGTGGGAAAACCACCTGCTTGTTTGTCAAGTCTTACTGCAGCCTAAGCTGGTCAGATCCTCTATTAGAGAAACACCTGCCTTCCGAACACCAGCTTAGGACAACAGCGTCTGGCAAATGCATAAATGCCACACTTTTAGACATGCTAGACCATCTTAAACAAAGCATCTTAGTCTAGATCAACCTGTTCCCACATTTAATCTTTCACCTCATCACAGCATGTACAATAACAGCAGATGATTAAAAGGACAGGGCTACAGGGAGAGCACTTAGTCGCTTCCCTCTCACGATATTTTCTTCAATTAGAATGTAATCTTGTGGTATGCACGTTGATTGGGAGGCTTATCAAAGACTTCCTCCTGAGAACAGATGTGTCATGCTCGTAAAGTGTCTGTAATCTGCCAGATGTCATGAGGATTTTAACCCATCTCTAGCCTCCCATTCCTTTGAGCAGAATCTATTAATTGCAGCAAGGTCAAATGATGAAGTTTTAAAAGTCAAGTCACCCACTCAAGTCTATTTGGCTGCTCTATTTGATGATTGTTTAAATTTGCTAGTATGGTTAGTAATCTGTGATGCAGGGATTTGAGTGATCAGTCAGCGTCACCAAGCCATTCCTCCTCTTGACCATCAAGACCTCACTGACTGACAGCAGGACGGGTTACAAACAACGAGGCAATTCGAGTCTCAGGAGACCAGGGCTTTCCCTCTGAGACACGCTATTGGCAGGTCACTGATTGGGTGGCTTATCAACAACTTCCTCATGAGAACAGATGTGTCACACTCTGAAAGTGTCATTAAACTGCAAGATGTCTATGAGGATTTTAACCCTCTCATTCTGTTGTATGTTTTATGTTTTAAATAGAATCTAGATATACAAGTATGATCAAATTATGATTTATTCTTTTTTTTTTTTAAGATAACATATGTAATTTATATACCATCAAATGGAACTGCAAAAATAAAACTCACCCAGTCACTGGTCAGAAAAACAGACAACCCCCGAAAATGTTTATAAGAAACAAATACATTGTTAAGGTGTTTTAACTTTAAATCCTCAATTCTGACTATAATCCACAACAACTCTTCCTTCAGTGAAAAAGTACATCCCCTGTTGTCCTCTCACATTAAAAATCCACCACCATATTTTTTTAGACCTGTTTTGGATCTTTGCACTTGTAAACGGTGCATGATCTTTGAATATTTCTCTCCTGATTCAGATGAGACAAATTTTCATTGGAGAAAGTAAAATTATGAAAATTAATAATCAATAATAAATCACATTTATTTAACAATCAACGTGTGCTCTGTTAGTATTCTGCAAAATCAACCTACAAATGTCTGTCTCTCATCTTTTTGTATTCAACTGAAGTAAGGGTAACACTTTAGAATACTGTTCCATTGTTAATGAATAACTACACATGAACAAATTACTAATGCATTATAAACATTGTAGTAACTGCTATTAGCTTTCAATTTAGTAATAGTATTAAAGTGCTCAGCTGAAACTGGTAGTTCACTATTAGCTAATAAATAAACTACTTTTATTATATCCTGGAGAACTCCTACTGTGTACAGGTTCATAATTAATATGAATTGTGCATTATGTATAGTTAATTCTAAAGTAAAGATCATGGTAACCCACTAATGACTCAAGCACTATCAAATCCTACTAAAGTTACTACTAATTACTTGGATCAGTATTCTAAAGTGTAAAGCATCATAACTCCCTAATATTGACTTTTGTCATTGTAAGCTTTTGAGATATATGAAAGGTTTTGGATAGTAATGACTCAAGTGTTACTACATCATTCAGCAGTTCTCAATTCCAGTCCTCGTGACCCCCGCTCTGAACATTTTGTATGTTTCTTTTATATCGCTTCAGACGTTTGTTCTTTTAGAATATAAGTGCCCTGCCAAGTGGATATCACAGGATATTCTGCCATGATTCCAGTTCAAAGTGCATTTAAGTGTCTTTACACACCAGAATCGTGCCTGACGCGGCGATGGAGCGCTGCTGCTACTGTAGGTGACATAGAGGGAGGCCACCGACAGACCAGGATCTTGTCTTCACGACAACAATATCTATACTTCATGTTGAGCATAAATATAAAGCCTACTGATAAAGGACACCGTCAACAGTATTGACGGCAAAATAGACTATGTTTGACAGGTGCAATATGCCAGTGTGTCACCGGCCTAAGGTTTTTTTTAAAAGGCATCACGCGAGTGTGAACATCACTACAACTAGGGAAAAAATGATTGTAATTCAAACGCAGTTCACGTCGGCATTTAAACAGACCTTAGCTCTTAATTCCGATCGGTCCAACGCAATAACGAAATCTGAGCAGGTCTAAAAACTGAAACTGTTGATGCTGCACTTTACACTTTGGAAAAGTTATATATATTTTTTAAATATGAGCAGGCCTACAAGCTGGGATTGGTAATGCTGCACTGTAATCATAGTTATTTATTTATATTTTTCATTATATTTTATTATATGATATTGGTTTGAGACTGAGAGTATTTTATTTAGTGGAGAACTTTGCAGCAGTATTTTATTTCTTATTCTTTTTTATTTTATATATATAAATATTATTAAAAAGTATTTAAAAAAGTGTAAACAAATTTTTAAAAAAAAGTTTATTGTAATAAACAACCTGCAGTTTAATGTTTGCTTTTCTTTCCCTTACTGTACCGAAAATGAACCGAACCGTGACTTTAAAACCGAGGTACGTACCAAACCATGATTTTTGCGTACCGTTACACCCCTAGTCAGCAGCGTCATTAACGCACTCACAACAGCCCCGGAAGAGAAGACAATGCTGAATAAAGTCGTAATTTTTATTATTTTTGGACTAAAATGTATTTCCAATACTTCAACAAATTCTAACTGACCCTCTGATGTCACATGGACTACTTTGATGATGTTTTTCTTACCTTTCTGGACATGGACAGTATACCGTACACACACTTTCAATGGAGGGACAGAAAGCTCTCAGACTATCTAAAATATCTTAAACTGTGTTCCGAAGATGAACGGGGGTCTTACAGATTTGGAACGACATGAGGGTGAGTCATTAATGACATAATTTTAATATTTGGGTGAAATATTAAAATATTGTCTTTTTCTCCCTATAGTTGTATAAAGAAATTACTGCACTCTGATGACTGGCACCTGCTCTCTTGATTAAGTCATGCACTACACAACCAATGCTAGCTAAAAGAATGTTTTGAAATCATATGAAAAGTTTTTAATTACAAATACCGGATGACTGAATCCAAAGGATTACAAAACAAGGATTAAAATGTCTTAATTAAAATGTTTTGAGATTGTAAATAAACTGAATTGAATGTTCTGTTCTGCTCTGTGTAAATACTGTATACATTTCCTGTTTTGCAGGAAGATTTTAAATAAACATTAAATGCTAACAAGACTTTGTCAGTGCAAAGTTATATTTAACTTTTCAACTACCAATGACCATGTAGTCAAATGATGCATAAACGTGCCAGAAATTAACATTTAATTAATTGAAAAACATTTAAAAATAAAATTAAAGTGAATGCAATATGCTCACTTTTAATTTCCAAGCACTTGCGATAAAGTATCTTTCAAAATGTGTTTCCCATTTGGCATATGCAGCTTCGTATCATTACACATTTTATCCAGTAATATGATGCAATGCTTCCGTGCAAACATTCCATTATGTGGTGACTCTTGCATGCTACATGCAACATTTAAGTCACAGCTGCTCATATTTTTTATTTCCCTCTTATGCCTCTGCAGCAGGCAAAAACCATTTCCATCCCATCCAGCCTCTCATGAGCCAGAGAGCATGAATAAGCAATGCTATGATATGAAGGGAAGATCTGTCCCTGATTAAACTAAACACAGATCTGCTTCTGAACTCACATAGCATTTACAATGTCGCTCAACAACAGCTCACTACTGTACCAAGCAACCACTACAAACAACCTACCAAAATATTTAAATTTAACAATATGTAATGTGGTAAAAAAGCAGCCACAATAAACAAGTCATTAATAATAAATTTTTCCTTTTAAATTAAAACATTGTGGTCGTGTGACAGGTCGGTGGCCGGAAGGGGCTCTTACAGGGGGTTGGCCGTTTTTAATGTTCGGAGCAAGAGTTTAATTGCATTGTTGAGTATACCAGGAATACCCTCGGGGAAAGAGCTAACCCACTTTTTGCTCAGTGTCAAGCGCGTGTGTAATTAAAAACCACATGCAACGATATTATTCATAGCATGATTTTCTCCACTGAACCTCCAATTAAAATTACTACTGTTAATACATTTTTTGTGGGTATAGTAAAGGTAAGGGTCACAGCGGTCGACTGGTAAATTAGTGAGATAATTTTATCTTCATATGTTAGTATGTTCATTTATAGATATCAGTGTGCTTTAATTGGCACAGTCAGAATAAGTTGTGGTTTATCTGTTAGTTTGCACAGTAAAACCATCTTGGAAAGGTTGCATCTTTAAATTCACCACCACTATAGCCACAGTCACACAAATAATGTGTAAAAGATCATGTGTAAGTTGAACCAGCTTCATTTTAAAGGGTATAATTAAACTAATCAGCCTTAGACCAATTAGGTAAAAGGTCAATGTACAGTACCAAGACTAAATACACTACTACTCAAAAGTGTGTGGTCAGTAAGATCATTTTAATAGAAATTAATACTTTTATTCAGCAAAGACTCATTAAACTGATCAAATATGACAGCAAATACATTTATGTTCAATAAATGATCAATTATGTTCTTTTGAACTATTTATTCATCCAAGAATCCAGAAAACAAAAACTTCAATTTCATGGTTTCCACAAAACTAGCAGCATGACTGTTTTCACAATTAATAATAATACTAATAAATGTATCTTGAGCAGCAAATCAGCATATTAGAATGATTTCTGAAGGATCATGTGAAACTGAAGACATATAATTCAGCTTTGCATCAAAAGAATAAATTTCATTTTAGACGTTAATAAAATTGAATTCTGTTTTAAACTGCAATACTATTTCACAACGTATTACTATTTTTATTGTATTTAAAAATAATAATTGCAGCCTTGGTGAATATAATGGACTTCTTTGAAATAAATAAATAAATAAATAAATAATACATTTAAAAATCTTACTGACCTCAAACACTGTTTTGCATAGTTAAAAATTTGAAGAATTAATTAATTACACACTGCGAACTAAGTTCTCTTTCAAAGGAGGTTCACAGCACAGAGTCCAATTGTAGACCAATTAACAAATCCTACCAGACATAAAATTAAATTGCTTTACTTGGACAAAAATTGAAGTCACTGTAAGATAGCACAAGTATCAGCGTGGGAAAGCTTGCATATATATAATTTTCACCTCTCAGTAAATGCAGAAGGGACCAGACCGTCTGCGTGTATCACACTATGTACAGGGGCCTTCCCAAGGGCAGCCCTGAGACAGGAACCAGTTTGTCATCTGGTGTCCTTGTCCTACTTTAGAAACCACCCTTTTTCTGCCCACAGCCTCAAAGGAGCCCAGAGAACACAGCTCCTCTCACCAAGGGTAAAAAAACTGATGATGACCTGGAAGTGAACAGCACTCACTGTGGAGCATGTTCCCATTTTCACCCTGACACGTTGGCAAACACATATCATCGCCTCGCTTGCGTCTGCTGAGTGCAAGCCCCACTGCCATCCCTCCATTTCCCACTGCTGCGGCGCACTTTCAAACATTTAACATTTGTCCTATTTGTGTTATAGTGCAATCGTAGGATTAAACTACAGTAAGAAATGCTTCTGCTTTAAAAGCGCTCCTCAGAGGAAGATTTTACTGCCCAGAGGTTCTTCTATCACACCTCTGGAGACATAATGGAGCCTTCAGTTGTGTGTCATTGAAGTATCAACTCTGCCTTAAGATGTTTCACTTAAAGTAATGCGGAAGATACTTGACTAGCTAGAATATACTCGCTTTTTGAAGCAGTTAAATTATTCAAGCTACTCTTTAAAGCTAGACTACACTACACTGACAGCATGCATTTCTACTACTCTGACAGGAGGAAAATAGCTTTGTAAATGATTTGAGGAATTTTTGAGGAATCAGAGCGGTCTAAATTAACAGGAAAAGCATTAAATTTAATATATTCACATTAAATATACCTAAAAAGAAAGAAAGAATTTACACCACTGTTCAAAAGTTTTGGGTTATTTGGAGAAATTAATATTTTTATTCAGCAAGAAAGCATTATATTTAAGCAAAAAATGACAGTTAAGATATTTGTAGCGTTACAAAACATTTCTGTTTTAAATAAAAGCTGTTTTTTTAACTTTCTATTCATCAAAGAATCCTGAAAAAAAATTCATAATTTTTCTATAAAAATATGAAGCAACTGTTTTCAACATTGTTAAAAATAAGAAATGTTTATTAAACAGCAAACCAACATTAGAATGATTTCTGAAGAATCATGTGACACTGAAAGTAATGATACTAAACATTCAGCCTTGCTACAAAGGAGTAAATGAAACTTTAAATTTTTAACATACTGTAGAAAAACTGTAGTGATATTTCACAATAACACTGTTTTGACTGTATATTTATCCAAAATATTCAGCTTTAGTAAGCATAAGATAAGCATAGACTTCTTTTTTTAAAAAAAAAGACCCCAAACCATAGTATAAACATTTTATAAAATGTACTTCCTTGATAGACTTTCATTTTCACTGATTCACTGGGGTCCATTATTCCAAACAGAATAAGGTTTGTCTTTGTAATCTTTCATCAAAACGTCACAAACCCTCAAATTTTTCAGCCCCTCCAGCCACCACTGTCCATACTCCAATCAATATCTAATGGACAAAATCATCTTTATTCTCATATCCCATTTCAGTCTGAAACAATTCACATTACCAAAATACAATAGCTTGTGCTCCATTTGCTCCTCATTTAAAGGGTTAGTTCACCGGAGAATGAAAATTTGTCTATTTTCTACTCACCCTCAAAGCATCCTAGGTATATGTGACTTTCTTATTTCAGAATAATCCAATCGAAGTTATATAAAACATTTTCCTTGCTCTTCCAAGCCTTTCAATGGGGTAAGCGAGTGTTTATTGTCAACAGTTCAGAAGACGTGAAATAAAGTGTGCGCATCTGTAATTAATCGTCCGTCACACAGCTCCGGGGGGTGAATAAAGTGCCCCTGTAGCAAATCCATGCGTTTTTGTAAAATAAATATCCAGATTTCAAATGTAAAAAAAACCCTTTTTTTCTCACTTCTGCTGACTGTTGTGAACCTGTTTATTACAGATGCACGCACTTTATTTCACATCTTCTGAACAGTTGACAACAAACACCCGCTTACCCCAATGAAAAGCTTGGAAGAGCAAGGACAATTTTTAATATAACTTCAATTGGATTATTATGAAAGAAGAAAGTCACATACACCTAGGATGCTTCGAGGGTGAGTAGAAGATCAACAAATGTTCGTTCTTGGGTGAACTAACCCTTTAATCTCATTAATGTCTAAGAGAAACAATGAACTTAAAGTGATCTTACAGTATATGTGATTTACTCTCTTGTGGTGTTATTTTCATACGAGACAGACAATAACGGATCAAGGTTATCATTTAACACATCATAATCCTTTCATATACTCAAAGCAACAGTTTAGCATCTTGTAGGGTTTAATTTACCTTTATTACATGGTTTATATTAAAAGGATTATTTTTGTGGCTCACAAGGAAGAAACAGACAAACGGTTTAAGCCTGCTCTACTGGGCTACATCCATTCCAGTTTAATCAGGTGTCCTGGAAGAGCCAACGCTCCACATGAGGCAATCTAGTACCTTACGGCTACTAATCAATGAGCTCGACTCTGTAATTGCTCCTCAGGTTCTTCCCACAATGCAACTGCACTGAAGCAAAGAGAAATCCGTACAAATATTGTGCTGTATAGCTAATCAACAGTGATATATAATGCTTAATTAAAACTTCATAAGTGAGCCATCGTTCGGAAAAGTAATGGTTTTGGTATCTGGCTGAATTTCTAATTCATAGTGCATTATGAGAGATGATATATTAATATCCAGCACCATGATGCCAGGATGTTCTGGGTGGTTGCTGGATGGTGAAAAGAGTGAAAACAATCCAATCTAAATTCTCTATAATATTCTGGAGCCAGCTGCACCAGCTGTTAGCGGGTTAAAACTTAGCCTAGATGAAGCGTAAATTGCAAATTTATGCACCACTTCTGGATATTTTTGATATTCTCTCACTATTTTTGTCCATTTATTCAAAGATCAAGCAACCAAAACTTTCATGCGTTAAAAAGTGCATCACAAAAATAACCCATTTGAATTAAGAGGTTCTTTCTGAAGAGACATGGTTGCTTTATATGACGAACAGATTTAATTTAGGCTTTTATTCATGCAGTATATAAAACATAGATCACTGCACATACACAGAGATCATCAAATATGGTAAACAAAACCTCAAATGTGATCGTCTGACATGCAAAAACAAACCCCATTGGTTTTTGTGCATCAAACCAACAGTTAAAGGTGCTCTAAGTGATGTCACACATTTTTAAGGCCAAAACATTTTTTGTCACATCCAGCAAACATCTCCTCACTATCCGCTAGCTGCTTGTCCCCTGAACACACTGTAAAAAAAACAGGGTCTCTCTAGACACCACAGGCTCCACAAACAACAAGAAAAACAAACTGGGCTCACCCGCACCACAAAACATAACAAGCTGTTCCAGCCAATAACCGACAAGAAAGATTTGGGGGTGGGGTTTGGGGGGTTAGTGCACGGATGAGGAGGAGGGAGGGTCTAGCTAGCCTCCGTTTTGTTTGACAACAATTTGAACGTCAACAAGAAGTTACGACTCCCAGCATCGCTTAGAGCACCTTTAAAATTGGACAGAAATGTTGAGGGAATATTAAAAATATAAAATTTGTTTTCCAAAGATGAATGGTTATTATATGGGATTGTAATGACATCAAGGTGAGTAAATTACAGTTTTTAAATTTTTAAATACATTTTATATAGTTGTTATATGATTTTTTGCTATATTTGTTTATTTACTTATTTATCCTTTATGTTATCTTACTGAATAATAGAGACAGATGTATATTATGTTTGCAGTATATTAGCCAAGTCTTGTTTTAAGAACAAATGTTAGCGCCTAACAAAGTGTCAGCAAATAAAGTATTATTTAAAAATATCGATATCGTTGTATTGTTTATTTCACATTGCTTAATAATTACAGAAACAATTCTTAAATATTTACATATTTAAAACTGAAACTTGTGGCTTTTCAAAAAAACGTCTCTAGGTTACGTATGTAACCCTAGTTCCTCGAGGGAACGAGACGCTGCGTCGAAGCGCTTTGGGGAACGCGTTCAGCGTACGCGACTCTGAATATCGTGTGTAATCAGTCCAATGGAAGGGCGTGACGTCACCGACGTGGTGACGTAAGTGACCAGGAAGCTATAAAAGCACGCGCCACGCAGCTGGCGTCAGCTTCGAGTACCAGCAAGCGCCGGCAGGGGTGCCGGGGGTATGGCTCCGAGACGCAGCGTCTCGTTCCCTCGAGGAACTAGGGTTACATACGTAACCTAGAGACGTTCCTCTTCAGGAACTCGAGCTGCGTCGAAGCGCTTTGGGGAACGAGTCCTAACGCCGCCAGACTACCAAACCCCTGCCTGGTGTGTATCCGAAGAGCACAGCTCAGGACAGGAGGACAGAAGCGCCTGGAGTGACTGGCATATCTAGGCCATAGAACCTAACAAATGTAGAGGGCGTGGACCACCCCGCAGCGTTGCAGATGTCCAGCATGGATACACCTGCTAAGAAGGCCTTAGAGGCCGCCATACCCCAAGTAGAGTGAGCCTTGGCTCCCGACAGCGGGGGACGACCAGAGGACTCATAGGTGACGTTGATAGCCTCGACTATCCAACGACTAATAGTCTGCTTAGAAGCAGGAGAACCCCTCTTGGGGGGACCGTAGCACACAAGCAATTGGTCAGTTTTTCTCCACAGGGCAGCTCTGTGGACGTATGCGTCCAGTGCTCGAACCGGACACATACAGTTTAGCTTCGCCTGGTCGGGCTCCCGAAAGGGAGGAGGACAGAAGGCCTGCAGCACTACAGGTCGTGGTGTAACAGAGAGAACCTTGGGAACATATCCCGCTCGAGGGTATATGAACGCTTTAGTCATGCCTGGTGCAAACTCAAGATAAGAAGGGGCCATCGAGAGGGCCTGAAGATCTCCTACTCTCCGCAGAGAGGTAATAGCCAACAGAAAAGAGGTTTTAAGTGTGAGATGTCTGTCTGAGATATCTTGAATAGGTTCAAACGGGGGTTTGCACATAGCCTCTAACACCACAACCAAGTCCCACGGGGGAATACGGGACCGTACTGGAGGTCTCAGCCTCAGTGCACCGCGGAGGAAACGTGTAACTAGGGGGTGTCTTCCCAGAGACTGACCGTCGGGAAGGGTGTGGTAGGCCGCAATGGCCGCCACGTAGACCTTCAGAGTAGAGTGGGTCAACCCTGCAGAGAGCCTAGCCTGTAGAAACTCCAGAACTGTACCAACTGGGCAGTTTGCTGGGTCTAGCTGGCGGTCTCTGCACCATGAAGTGAAAAGCTTCCACTTCAGGGCGTACAGTTTCCTCATAGAGGGAGCTCTGGATTGGAGTAGGGTCTCCACAACCTCAGTTGAGAGACCAGCTGCTACCAGTTGTGCCCCCTCAGGGGCCACACCCACAGCTTCCACAACTCCGGGCGAGGGTGAATTATCGTGCCCTGCGCCTGTGAGAGTAGGTCTGTCCTGATCGGTATCTCCCACGGAGAGCCGTCGAGGAGCGAGACTAGATCTGAGAACCATACTCGGCCCGGCCAGAACGGGGCTACTAATAACAGACGGACCCCGTCCCGGCGTACTCTCGCCAGAACTCCCGGAAGCAGAGCGATAGGGGGAAAAGCGTACAGACGAAGCATCGGCCAGGTCTGTACCATAGCGTCCAGTCCCAGAGGAGCTGGATGAACTAGAGAGAACCAGAGGGGACATTGTGACGTCTCCTGAGTCGCAAAAAGGTCTACTTGAGCCCTGCCAAACACTCTCCATATCTGATCTACCACCCGTGGGTGAAGTCTCCATTCCATTCCTCGGCCCCTGCCTCGACAGTATGTCTGCTCCCATATTTAACTTCCCAGGAATATATACTGCTCTTAATGAGAGGAGTTTGTTCTGGGACCACACCAGGATCTGGTGCGCCAGCTTGTACAAAGGGCGCGAACGCATACCGCCCTGGTGGTTGATGTAAGAGACCACTGATGTGTTGTCGGTGCGCATCAACACATGGTGACCTCTCAGGTCTGGGAGGAAGTGCTTCAGTGCACGATAAACTGCTAGCATTTCTAGACAATTGATATGCCACGTTAGATGGCGATCGCTCCACAGACCACGGGCAGGGTGGCCACTCATGACCGCACCCCAGCCGGTGAGGGACGCGTCCGTCGCTAGTGTCACACGGCGACAAGGAGCTCCCAGCACCGGGCCCTGATTCAAGAACCAAGGTTTCTTCCACATGTCTAAGGCACGGAGGCAGCGCCGCGTGACCTTGATAGTGCGAAGCGGATTGCCCCTCGGGGAAAATCCCTTGGTCTTGAGCCACCACTGTAGGGGTCTCATGTACAGCAGGCCAAGAGGTATCACGTTGGACGCAGCTGCCATCAGACCCAACAATCTCTGAAATTGTTTGACAGTGAGTGACTGGCCTTCTCTGACTCTCTTGACTGAGATGAGGATCGACTCGATACGAGCAGGGGACAATCGTGCCTGCATCGCGGTCGAATCCCATACTACACCTAAATAGGTGGTTCTCTGAGCCGGAGAAAGTACACTCTTCTTGGCGTTCAGTCTCAAACCCAGCTCCCCCATATGTGCGAGAACGACATCTCGATGTCGAACCGCGATCTGCTCTGACTGAGCTAAAATCAACCAATCGTCGATATAATTGAGAATGCGGATGCCCTGCGTGCACAGGGGGGCCAGAGCCGCATCTACACACTTTGTGAACGTGCGGGGTGAGAGTGCGAGGCCAAAGGGAAGTACTCGATATTGGTAGGCTTCGCCCCCGAAAGCGAACCTCAGAAACTTCCTGTGTTGAGGAAGGATGGAGATATGAAAATATGCGTCTTTGAGATCTATCGTGACAAACCAGTCCTCGGACCTGATCTGAGCTACAACATGCTTGATTGTGAGCATTCTAAACTTCAGTCTCATAACTGAACGATTTGAGACCCTCAAGTCTATAATCGGACGCAGCCCCCCATCCTTCTTTGGAACTATGAAATACCGGCTGTAAAATCCGGACTCCCTGTCCTGAGGAGGGACCACCTCGATGGCCCCCTTCTCTAATAGGGTTTCCACTTCCTGTTCCATAACCAGACCCTGCCCGGGGCCCACTATCGTGTGAACGACCCCGTTGAATATAGGCGGCACGGAGCCGAACTGAATGCGGTAGCCTTTTTCTACTATATGCAGGACCCAACGAGATACATTTGGCAGTAGTTTCCACGCTGCTAAATAATCTACTAAGGGAATCAGTCTCTCGAGACTGACCTCTGGTGTAAGAGACCCCCGCAGGGGCGGCGAGCGTCCCAGCCCCGCTACGCGCACGGGCGGAGGATACTGAGAACGATGCTCGCCCGGGGCCGCTGCGCCCTGGAGCACTGGCAGGGTTGGCAGAACGACCCCTAGAGGGCACTGAGGTGGGACGGGCACCGTGGACTGCGGTGTGTACCGTTCTACCCCAGCGGAGGCTGCCCTCTGAAACCCCGGGCCATTGGCGTCAGGGTTTCTTGGCCGAGGACTTCTTAGCTTCGATAACCGCCCTTAAATCTAATTTGGGCTTAGAAGACCTCGGCCTAGAGCGTCGCTGAGACTCTCGTTCCCGACGCGGAGGAGCACGAGAGGCGACGCTCTGTTTCTGGGCCTCGCGGTGTGAGGAGCTAGGGTGCGGCTGGGGCATCTCCTTCCCAGATGCCCCGAGGGAGCGACGAGGGAGGAACTTATGGAATGCCGCCGCCTGTTTGCGGGCCTCCTGGAACCTGTCGACGACAGAATTAACTGCGTCGCCGAACAGGCCAGTCGGCTGGATCGGGGCGTCCATGAGGCAGACCCTGTCCCGTTCTTTCATATCGGACAGGGTCAACCATAAGTGCCTCTCCGCGGCCACCATAGCTGCCATGGACCGCCCAATCGCTCGGGCGGTCTCCTTGGTGGCGTGGAGGGAGAGATCAGCGGTCCTTCTTAATTCAGAAATATCATGGGACTTGATCTCCTCTCCCTCGTCTAGCTCCTTGAGCAGGTCGGCCTGGTACGCCTGTAACACCGCCATGGTGTGCAGACACGCACCAGCCTGACCTGCAGCCGCATACCCTTTGCCCACCAAAGCCGAAGTTGTTCTTAGTGGCTTTGAGGGCAATGCCGGGGCCTTCAGAGACAATGCCGCGCCAGGGGACAGATAGCTCGCAAGCGTCTGAGATCGCCAGGTCGTGGAAACGTCCATTCTCGGCCCGCCTCTACATCCCCTCGTCTGATTACTACGGAAATGTAGTGGGGATGGGAGAGCACGGTTATAGAGCGATGCCCCGGGTGGAATCGCTCTATCACCCCGGCTGGGAGGTGGCTGACTCGCGCGCAGGAAGCGTTCATCCAGCTTGCTTCTCTGCGGTTCGGTAGACTTTTCGGCGGGCCAATCGATACTTAATTTGGCCACCGCGCGAGTAACCACCTCTAAGAGCTCCTCATACTGTAGCGAGTGGGGTGGCGAATCCCTATCGAGCGACTCCACATCGACCTCCTCGGAGGAAGAGAGGCGGAGCGTCGATCCCTCACCCTGAGTGGAAGGAACCGCTGTGCGTGCTTCCGACTCTAGGGATTGGGTGCCGGATCTGGCAGAAGTGGAAGGAGATAGGGACTGGCCCATCTCCATTCCCTCTACCAGATCGACTTGCGAACCCCACGAGTGCAGCCGCCGTTCTGCCTCGGCAGAAGCGGGACCAGCACCGCGGGGAACGCTGGCGAAGGCCCCCTCCTCGAAGAGGGCCCTCCGGGAACGAAGCAGCCGCACCGACATTCGCTCACAGTGCGGGCAGTCGGCCCCCTCGAGAGCCGACTCAGCGTGCTTCGAACCCAGGCAAACCACGCACAGGTTGTGTGTATCCCCACCCGTTATATATCTCGGGCAGGGAGGAACACACAGCCTATAACGCGATTTGGAATCGCCATCTGAGTGCTTAACTTTCGCCTTGCTTTTTGGCATGTCTAGGAGCTCTTTTAACTGGACAGACAACAGTAAATAAGACTCACAAGACGGACAAATGACATTCACACACAGAGCGCTTGCTGAAAGACGCGAAGTTGACGCCAGCTGCATGGCGCGTGCTTTTATAGCTTCCTGGTCACTTACGTCACCACGTCGGTGACGTCACGCCCTTCCATTGGACTGATTACACACGATATTCAGAGTCGCGTACGCTGAACGCGTTCCCCAAAGCGCTTCGACGCAGCTCGAGTTCCTGAAGAGGAACTTCCATTTACAAGTTTCAAAGCAGCTTATTGGATCAATACAGACTGATGCTTATTGCGACTACACATTACAGTGAACTTACAATCTTGTAACCAAGTCAGGATAGGACATACAGGAAATAACTAGCTGCTAATTAGCATGTCTACTATTAACATATTGGCTGTTTATTAGTACTTACAAATCACATATTCAGCATCCCTAATCCTACTTCAAGTTCAAATTCAAGTCTGCTTTATAGTCAATTTCCACATGTACAGTACATACAGAGAATTGAAATTGCGTTACTCTCAGACCCCGGTGCATACAGATAAAATTAACATTAAAGCCTAAAAATCTAGATCAAATATAAAATGTAGATACAACTATACAATAAGGGAATGTAAAAAAAAAGGCATATAATAAAATTAAAAATAAAGTTAAATAAAGCAGCACAAGGCAAATGACAGATATAGTGCAAATCAATGAAGTGAACAACAGTGCAGATAAAAGTTTTTAGTGTAAAAAAATACCTTATTAAAAATACCTTATTAAGTCTGATTAAAGTGACAAGTGACAAAGGGCTCAAGAGCAGTTATTTTATTTAACTGACTGATGAGGTAGTGGAATGACATCAGTTCCATGCTGAATGAGGTAGTGAGCAGACCAATGTTGCACAAAGTGACTAGTGCATGCCATCATATAATTAGTGTGGGGAGGGGGGAGGGTTCATAATTCAGTGGTGCCTGGGGCAGAAGAGGGGAGGGGGGGGGGCAAGTTCGGGAGGGAGTTCAGCTTGGCCAGTGCTGCGGTGTTTTCAGTCCAGGAGAGGTCCTCTGTGATGTGCACACCCAGGAACTTGGTGCTGCTCACTCTCTCCACAGTCAGACCGTTGATGGTCAGAGGAACGTGCTGAGTGTGTGCTCTCCTGAAGTCTACAACAATCTCCTTTGTCTTCTCCACGTTCAGAGAGAGATTGTTGTCACTGCACCACTTGGCCAGGCGGCTCACCTCACTCCTGTAGTTTGTCTCATCTTTGTTGCTAATGAGACCCACCACAGTCGTGTCATCTGCAAACTTAATAAAGAGGTTGGAGTTGTGTGATGGTGTGCAGTCATGGGTCAGCAGAGTGAAGAGGAGGGGGCTCAGCACACATCCTTGGATCATAGTTAATGGTTACTTGATATGTACCTAAACTTAACAAGTACCTTATAACTATTAATGACCAGCAAACTAAAGTAGGAGTTCACTGAGGTAGAAGTCATAGTTAATGGTTTGTTAATTGCAAGAATTGGACATTAAAATAAAGTGTGACCACTAAGTCTTGCTTTAAGAACAGCTACATTAAATAGTCAGTTGCACAAACTTTACAACAAACTTTTGTTTGTCCCAATTAAAGCAAGACCTAACAAATGGTTGTGTTCTTTCTCCAATGTACTGTGAGCCAGGGAATTTACTGTGTCAGAAAAAAATGCACATTCAATCAAGAAAATAAGTAATAGCATGCCTCTTGCTAATAAAATGCACAATTTGAGATATCATTCATGTCTGTAGCGCAAATGGTGCAGGACAAGTTATGTGGCAAAGTTTAATACTTAGTTTCAGAGGTTTGTTCAGATCACTAACCCTACGTATGAGCAATAATAACAGAGACACGTCCCTTAGCAAGCGCCACTAACAACGTTAATGATGCCCGACTGGGAGTGGAATAGCAAAATGAAAACGGGATGAACTCTGTGCGTATGCATGAGTGATGGAAGCAGCCCTCCACCTCTTCAGCAATAACGGGCTCTTATCAGCCCTGTCATGGAGGAGAAATGTGGATTTCATTATTTGTTGCAGTTAATGTGTGGTTCTGGTTGTTGACAGGCACAGCTGGCTGAGAGGAGATACTCAGCCAATGTCATCCCCATTAATATCACTTATTCAAGCAAACGGCTGAGCGAGAGAGAGAGGGAGAAGAGAGGAGTTGGGGAACAGTGATGAAGAAGTGGAGAGACAAGAAGAAAGGGGAGCAAAAGAGAAGGCTACCCATGCTGAAACATTGACTGATGCTTTTTTACACGGACTGAGAAATGCCTCAGAGAGGTAACAGCACACAGGTGACACAGAAGCTTGACAGCATTTCCTGTTTTCTGAGAATAGATGTGCAGTAACAAAGCACTGCAGTCCACGAACTATGAAGGCCCATCAATGAGAAATAAAGATCTGGCACATACTGTAGCCAAGTTGTTTAGAATACTTTGTCCATTCATTTTAAGAAGTCTATTTAAATAAAATAAAATAAATAAAATAAAAAATAAAAAACTTGGAAATAGCAAAAACTAAACTAAACACATTTACGACCCCAAAAAGTAGCTAAAATAAAATAAAAAAGGCTGCAGTTGTAGTTTTTGTTATATATATATATATACACACTTGAAACCTTTACAACACACCTGCATTAAACATAAACAATGCAATGTGCTGAAAAAATATAATGCAAGATAATATAATGTAAGAAAGTTGCAGTTAATAAATAAAGATACAAATTTTAGGTGAGATGCAATTTTCCCAAACTCAACTTTGAGACAGTTATGAAAAATAAGCATGTACTTTTGAGACAATAAGACACGGTTATGAAAAAGTGTGAGATATAAAACTTGTGAATGTGAGAAATGTAATAAATAAAGGCACAATTACAAGAAATAAAATGGTTTGAAAAAAGATTAATCCTCTCTGTTCCTTTAATGATTCTATTAATGATAAAAAATTTATGTTATATAATTTTTTATTCTTATTTTTATTGATTGATTTATTGATTGAAAGAACGAAATTAACTATCAACAGGAAAAATATTGATCAAATAATTTATACATGCAAATGTGAATAATTTTAACACAATAAGAGAGACCATACTAAATGCATTTTATTTTTTATTTAGTACTGTCCTGAGTAAGACATTGTACATAAAAGATGTTTACATTTATTCCACAACACAAAAAAAGATTGCTGAAATTATTAAAAGAACTAAGTATTAAGAACTAAGGGTTCCCAAACTTTTGAATGGGGTTATTTTAAGAATTTCAGATTTTATATATTCACATTTTCACAGATTCTGCAAGGGATTCCTAAACTTCTGCATGCCACTGTATATATGTTTACAATTATATTTTTTGTAAAATTTGATGTACTGAGTGAAAAGAGAGGACAATGCAATAAAAAGCTTGTTAGCATATTATTTCTCATTCAGTTAAATCTGTGGCGCTGTAGATTTATAAGTGCCATATTTCAGTTAGGGTGACCACCCGTCCCGCGTAGCGCGTGCGCGCACAGCGTTTGAAGCCCAATTCATGCGTCCCACAAATTGAGACTGTGTCACGCATAATCAATGTTTGCTCAAAAAAAGTTGGTCGCTCTATATCTTCGAGTCCCAGGCAGCCAAACGAACATAACTTGACAGTTCAGCACGCTACTGTTGCCACACCCACCCCTCAGTTGAACTGCTGACTAGGTTGTTGTCAACTTTTTCGTTGTTGTCATGACAGCGCACGCACGTGCATACCAGACACACTGGGAAGGAACTTTTAGATGTATGCTTTCCAATTCGAAAAATGGAGAAAGTTAGGCACCGCCATCATCAATTAAAAAAGAGAAGGTGTGTCCTGTTTCAAACTGTTTTTTTTTTCATGCGCCTGCCTTTACTAACATGCAAGTTCACCATCCTTTCTCCCCCTTCTCGTTCCGTGAACCTCTGGAGTTGTGAG
Organism: Carassius carassius; assembly: GCF_963082965.1. Lineage (NCBI taxonomy): Eukaryota > Metazoa > Chordata > Actinopteri > Cypriniformes > Cyprinidae > Carassius > Carassius carassius. The sequence continues at coordinate 5,966,063 of NC_081786.1, read as the reverse complement.
TTTAGACTTTATTTTTAACTGTTCCTGTGGTGTTGAGCAACTACAATTCATTTTTATCCTATAATGTTATATTATAATTTATTTAAAGTGAATAAATTGTAATGAAAAATAAATAAAATAGCTAAAGTAAATCGTAAGTGGAAGTGCATCTGTCAATTCTGTCATGAGCATACATCAGCAATTACACATGTTTAGGGGAATAGGGCATTATTAATATACCATGTAAGGTGGTATATGCTAGAAATGGGTAAACCACTATCAGTGAGTCTGCCCATGGGGTGGGGGCACCGCCGCGCAAGGCAGTGTCCCACATTGTCCCTCAGAAACATACCCCTTGTCCCCCCTTGGGCTTATTAGCAGGTGGTCACCCTAATTTCAGTACAGTCTTCTGTTCACTCCATGGAAGAATGCAAACGTTCAAGAACTGTTAACAGAACCAAACATGAAAATCATTCAGTTCCAATCCTTTTTTTGAAACGTACAACTGATTCAAAATTAGAACCCTAGTTGGCACTGAGGTCACGGCACAAACACACACAATCAATCACGCTTAATGCAAAATCAGCACAGCTAACTCATTTGTTCAAAGGAGTTTAATAGAGGAAGAGTCCTGGAGGGCAAAATGAAAGGCTGATTGTCTTGTCATAGGTGATGGTGATAGCACAGTCTTGCTGACAAAGCCATGCAGCTCTCAGAGAGTGAGAACGGTGACCTCTCACACCACAGTACTCATGGGAAAATACAGACTGTCAGCTGGCCATCTCTTCTTCATCACAGTCAGTCTAATCTTTCTCACAACCACAAAGTGTTCACACACTAACACTCAGACACCTGAGACACTGAGACTTCTTCAATTACTGCTCCTCAGACCTGCCCTGAATCTCAAACCAAACTAGCATAACTTTCTGTCTTCTGTGGAACACAAAAAAAAATTGAGCTATTTACTGAAAAAGAAAGGTCGTTTCCGGCCAACAACAGGAGACAATTCTCATGAAATAACAACTAAAATTTTGGTTTGTAACTAGCTATTGTATGACAAAAAAATAGAGAACAAATTATGTGAACTACTTTATCCATTCACTTGTTTTTTATGTTTTATGTGCAAAACAGTGTTATTGAAATTAAAACTGGAGGGGAAAAAATTTAAATACAGTAAAAAAAAAAAAAGCTAAAATTCATGACTCCAAAATTAAACTACAATAAAATGAAAAAGGCCATAAATTATTAATATTTTTAGATCTACAGTGTGATATTATAAAAATGAAAACTATATTTATATATAAATGCACACACATACAACAATGTTTTAAAATATTTCCATGTATTTTATGTCTATATTTATATTCATATAATTTATATTATAAATAAATTTATTTAATATATAAAAATAACATTTTTCTGTTTGATGTGGAGTCAAAAAATATGTAAATATGATTAAATATTGAATTTGAATTTATAATGAATTTGAGACAAAATGTCACATTTTATTATTGGACTATTCAACACTTTTTAAGTTTCATGCCCCTATTTGATGGGAGCATACAGTAAGTATTGGTACAGTTGCCTTTGCTTCTGCATTCATTCTTGCATTCGATGATGACATACAGTACACAAACCAGGATGAAGACGAGGAAGCTGACTTTGAGAGAAAAGCAAGCATTTTGGATGCTAAAAGAAAAGAGCGATTCAATCAAGTCAAGTCACCGGCAACATCAGCAGCCAACAACAACCTGATTGGCTGAGAAAAACAACAGTAGTTAAATGACAGACAAATCATAAAAGCTGTGAAAATGAACTCTAAATAACATGTCTGTAAAATTGACAACAACCTGCAGAAAGCTAGGGTGATGCTCTGATAATCTCCTGTCTGCAGGAGACTTTGACACAGAATTATAGAGGCAGCATAGCAAGATGCAAACCTCTGATCAGCACCAAAAATAGAAAGAAAATATAATATAAAAATATATAATTTTGACATATGCAAACTGATCCATGATCCCTGGTATGCGATAAATAGGCCCAACACCATAGTAGGAGAAACATGCCCATATCATGATGCTTGCACCACCATGCTTCACTGTCTTCACTGTGGCTTGAATTCAGAGTTTGGGGGTCGTCTCACAAACTGTCTGTGGCCCTTGGACCCAAAAAGAACAATTTTACTCTCATCAGTCCACAAAATGTTCCTCCATTTCTCTTTAGGCCAGTTGATGTGTTCTTTGACAAATTGTAACCTCTTCTGCACATGCCTTTTTTTTAACAGAGAGACTTTGCGGGGGATTCTTGAAAATAGATTAGCTTCACACAGACATCTTACAACTGTCACAGTACTTACAGGTAACTCCAGACTGTCTTTGATCATCCTGGAGCTGATCATTGGCTGAGCCTTTGCCATTCTGGTTATTCTTCGATCCATTTTGATGGTTGTCTTCCGTTTTCTTCCACGTCACTCTGGTTTTGCTCTCCATTTTAAGGCATTGGAGATCATTTTAGCTGAACAGCCTATAATTTTTGCACCTCTTTATAGGTGTTCCCCTCTCCAGTCAACTTTTTAATCAAAGTACGCTGTTCTTCTGAACAATGTCTTGAACGACCCATTTTCCTCAGGCTTTCAAATGCATGTTCAACAAGTGCTGGCTTCATCCTTAAATAGGGGCCACCTGATTCACACCTGTTTTTTCACAAAATTGATGACCACAGTGATTGAATGCCACGATGCTATTTTTTTGAACACACCCCTTTCAACTAATTGCCAAATTGCACAGCCTTACGAGCGTGCATATCATGAATGCTGGGTCTTGTTTGTTTTCTGAGAATCTACTGCACCTACTGGTAACTTGTTTGCCACGTAGCAATAAAAAATATACTAAAAACCTGGATTATTCTGGTTAGTCACATTGTACTGCTATTATTTTGAACAATACTATATATATATATATATAGGTGTCAAAACTGCATTCGTTCTTGTCACATCCGGTGATACAAGAAACACGGAGAGATCCAAGTGCAGGTAAGATATTTATTAAGGGGCAATCCAAAAGGGTAAACAGTCCAGGCAGGGTCAAAACCAGAGAATCCAAATAAACAAGAATGGACAAAACACAAGGCAGGATCAAGACTACGGAATGACAAGACATTAGACAAGGACTCCGTGACACATACTAAGACAGACCAGGTATAAATACACAGAAGGATAATGAGGGAACAGGAGACAGGTGGGGAACAATCAATTACTAACAAGGAGGAAGGTGACCAAATAAGGGAACAGGAAGTGATAAGGTGACAGACACCGTGAGAAAGGGGGGCATCTAGTGGAAACCCAGGGACACAACCCAGACACTGTGACAGTACCCCCCCTCTACGGAGCGGCTCCCAGACGCTCCACGACAGACACAAAACAGAGACCAGGAGGGAGGCGGACAGGTGGAGGCTCAGGGGGAGGGACGGAGGGCCAGACTCACTGAGGGGAACAGACAGAAACATAACAGAAACCAAGAAACACAAAACAGAAATCCTTAAGGACATCATGTGGCGCCCCCCAGGGCGGAGCAGAAGACCACCACAGCCGTGTGGTCAAGGCGGAAGCACCCCAGGGCGGAGCAGAAGACCACCACAACCGTGTGGTCAGGACGGAAGCCCCCAGGGCGGAGCAGAAGACCACCACAACCGTGTGGTCAGGACAGAAGCCCCCCAGGGTGGAGCAGAAGACCACCACGTCCTTGTGGACGAAGCCAGAGTCCTCCAGGGCGGAGCGGAAGACCCCCACAGCTGTGTGGTCAGGGCAGAAGGCCCCCAGGGCGGAGCAGAAGACCACCACAGCCATGTGGTCAGGACCAGAGCCCCCCAAGGCGGAGCAGACCTCCGTGCGGCTGGACCAACGGGACGACGAAACTCTGGTAATTCCCTGGTGTCCTTACTGGACTCCAGAAGAACGGTGCTGGCCTGACACTGCTCATGAAGATCATTGGTGACTTGCATTTGCTCATGAAGATCAATGGTGACTTGCCCTTGTTCATGACGATCAGAGGTGACTTGCCCTTGTTCATGAAGATCAGAGGTGACTTGCCCTTGTTCATGAAGATCAGAGGTGACTTGCCCTTGTTCATGAAGATCAGAGGTGACTTGCCCTTGTTCATGAAGATCAGAGGTGACTTGCCCTTGTTCATGAAGATCAGAGGTGACTTGCCCTTGTTCATGAAGATCAGAGGTGACTTGCCCTTGTTCATGAAGATCAGAGGTGACTTGCCCTTGTTCATGAAGATCAGAGGTGACTTGCCCTTGTTCTTGAAGATCACCGGTGACTTGCCCTTGTTCTTGAAGATCACCGGTGACTTGACTTGACTCAGTCCTTGAAGATCACCGTTGACTTGACTTGACTCAGTCCTTGAAGATCACCGGTGACTTGACTGGACTCTGGAGGATCACCGGTGACTTGACTGGACTCTGGAGGATCACCGGTGACTTGACTGGACTCTGGAGGATCACCGGTGACTTGACTGGACTCTGGAGGATCAGCGGTGACTAGCCCTGACTCTGGAGGATCAGCGGTGACTAGCCCTGACTCTGGAGGATCAGCGGTGACTAGCCCTGACTCTGGAGGATCAGCGGTGACTAGCCCTGACTCTGGAGGATCAGCGGTGACTAGCCCTGACTCTGGAGGATCAGCGGTGACTAGCCCTGACTCTGGAGGATCAGCGGTGACTAGCCCTGACTCTGGAGGATCAGCGGTGACTAGCCCTGACTCTGGAGGATCAGCGGTGACTAGCCCTGACTCTGGAGGATCAGCGGTGACTAGCCCTGACTCTGGAGGATCAGCGGTGACTAGCCCTGACTCTGGAGGATCAGCGGTGACTAGCCCTGACTCTGGAGGATCAGCGGTGACTAGCCCTGACTCTGGAGGATCAGCGGTGACTAGCCCTGACTCTGGAGGATCAGCGGTGACTAGCCCTGACTCTGGAGGATCAGCGGTGACTAGCCCTGACTCTGGAGGATCAGCGGTGACTAGCCCTGACTCTGGAGGATCAGCGGTGACTAGCCCTGACTCTGGAGGATCAGCGGTGACTAGCCCTGACTCTGGAGGATCAGCGGTGACTAGCCCTGACTCTGGAGGATCAGCGGTGACTAGCCCTGACTCTGGAGGATCAGCGGTGACTAGCCCTGACTCTGGAGGATCAGCGGTGACTAGCCCTGACTCTGGAGGATCAGCGGTGACTAGCCCTGACTCTGGAGGATCAGCGGTGACTAGCCCTGACTCTGGAGGATCAGCGGTGACTAGCCCTGACTCTGGAGGATCAGCGGTGACTAGCCCTGACTCTGGAGGATCAGCGGTGACTAGCCCTGACTCTGGAGGATCAGCGGTGACTAGCCCTGACTCTGGAGGATCAGCGGTGACTAGCCCTGACTCTGGAGGGTTCACTGGCACCTGACTCGACTCTGGAGGGTTCACTGGCACCTGACTCGACTCTGGAGGGTTCACTGGCACCTGACTCGACTCTGGAGGGTTCACTGGCACCTGACTCGACTCTGGAGGGTTCACTGGCACCTGACTCGACTCTGGAGGGTTCACTGGCACCTGACTCGACTCTGGAGGGTTCACTGGCACCTGACTCGACTCCGGAGGGTTCACTGGCACCTGACTCGACTCCGGAGGGTTCACTGGCACCTGACTCGACTCCGGAGGGTTCACTGGCACCTGACTCGACTCCGGAGGGTCAGCTGAGACTCTCATCCTGTGCAGCGGCGCTGGGCAAGCAGCCATCTTGGGCCATGACTCTGGACAGGCGGCCATCTTGTACTGTGGTGCTGGGCTGGCGGCCATCTGGGGTTGTGGCGCTGGGCAAGCAGCCATCTTGGGCCATGACTCTGGACCGGTGGCCAATTTGGGCATTGGCGCTGGGTTAGCGGCCATCTTGGGCCATGACTCTGGACTGACGGCCATCTTGTCCTGTGGCGCTGGACTGACGGCCATCTGGTGCTGTGGTGCTGGACTGACGGCCATCTGGTGCTGTGGTGCTGGACTGACGGCCATCTTGGGTTGTGGAGCTGAACCGGTGGCCAATTTGGGCATTGGCGCTGGGCTGGTGGCCATCTTGGGCTGTGGCGCTGGAATGGTGGCCAATTTGGTCATTGGCGCTGGGTTAGCGGCCATCTTGTGCTGTGGCGCTTGGCTGGTTGTCATCCTGGGCAGTGGTGCTGGGCTGACGACCACCCCGCCGGAAGAGACAGAAGTGGCTGGGGCATCCCACCGAAGCCGATGCTGCAGGTAGCGCACAAATTCCCAGAATTCCAGTGTCTCTAACTGCGCCATCTCCTCCTGAGACACTGGATCATCCAGCCCGCCATTAAAATAGTCCTTGAGGGCCGCATCGTTGTAGCCCATGCCCTCGGCCAGGGACCAGAACACCTGAGCCAGGGGCCCCACTTCATTGCCCTCTTGGCGGAGGGCGATCAACCGAAGGTACTTGGTTCGCCGCTCCACCATCTTGGCTGAGGAACGGAAAAACGACATACCGCTGGATCTCGTGTTGACGGAGTCCTTCTGTCACGTCTGGTGATACAAGAAACACGGAGAGATCCAAGTGCAGGTAAGATATTTGTTAAGGGGCAATCCAAAAGGGTAAACAGTCCAGGCAGGGTCAAAACCAGAGAATCCAAATAAACAAGAACGGACAAAACACAAGGCAGGATCAAGACTACGGAATGACAAGACATTAGACAAGGACTCCGTGACATACTAAGACAGACCGGGTATAAATACACAGAAGGATAATGAGGGAACAGGAGACAGGTGGGGAACAATCAATTACTAACAAGGAGGAAGGTGACCAAATAAGGGAACAGGAAGTGATAAGGTGACAGACACCGTGAGAAAGGGGGACATCTAGTGGAAACCCAGGGACACAACCCAGACACTGTGACAGTTCTACATTTAGCACAGACACAAGTACACCAGCATCAAAACGCGTGCAGATGACCAAGGTACTGTATCAATGTGAAACTGATTTCTGAAAGATATCCTGAAAATACTGCAGTGGTAACAACCTGTGTCAGCCAAAGCACACACATGCATTTGCACAAGTCCATGACAGCTGGTATAAAGTAGTTTACCTGGGCCTGGGGGGCAACAGACTAATCACAAGCTCTCTGAATGTTATTTGCGCAGGTAATACTTCCAGGAATATTCCCACTGTTGTAAGGACGTTGTATCAATGAGATATTACGGTGAGGTGATACGCCGCTCAAGGTCGCTGAGGCACGGCTTCCCACAGGGGCATTTCATGGAAATGTGGGTAATATGTTTAGTGAGAGAATGTGACAAGACTATGGGTTTCTTGCCTTGTTAGATGGAAGGGTAAACTAAAACCAAAGCTGTTTTGCATAGTTTTCTTTTTGATGTGACCAAATTATATTTTAAGCTAGGGCTAAAAATACTGTATACCTGCTTTCCTGTGACGCTCAAGCACTCAAAGCTATAAACTGTTTTTTTTTTTTTTTTTTTTTTTATGAAAAAGCTTTTCCAACTTTGTCAGAAGTGACATTTAGTAGCTGAACTAGAATATTTTTGAACCACTGCATTTAATTGAACTGGCCAGCCATTTCATCCCACGCTTTTTTTTTTTGACCCAATTAAAATGAGGAAACTATTTTTCAGATGTCTAGAAATCTATATCCTCCTCTGCTTTGATTTCCAGATCTTTCCTCACTTTCACAGCCTATCAGTTACATTTTAATCATTTAAATTGTTCTTATCTGTTATAGAAATGTCAGAACTTTCCCAATGGATGCACACTGGTACATGCAGTATTGAAAACTGTGTCAATATTTATGCCAAATGTAAGAATTGCATTACAGGGCCTTCAAAAACTATAGACAAAACACTGTGGCATCAAATCTATTGATACTTATCTGGTCTGTATTTGGCGCTTCAGGGGAGCTCGCAGGCAACATAACGAATGATCCTGATATAGTCGACAAGACAACTATATCTGGCGCATCAGATAAGCAGTAAGAGGGGTCTGCGTGATGCCAAACTGTATTGATTCATGATTAACACCAATGTGAAATCAGCTAACTGCCATCCACCTGAATACTCCTCTGCAATCATAAACAAAAATAGAGGCTAAGCCATGCAAAATCAGCTTCAAAATCTTGTGAGCCGTCTCGCTGACTACCGAATATACAGGCACCATCCTAACAGTCATGAAACCTCATAAGTGATCCTCTAAAAAAGACACTCAAATTGCATTCCAAAAGACATATTGTGTTTGATGTCAGCAAAGGGTGTAATCAAAAAAAGTTCATTAGAATTGTCCTAAGACAACTTGGTTTTAGGGTTTAGGACAACTTTGATGAAAGGTTTTGATCCACTTCAAAGGTTGACAAGTATATTTTTATTTATTTATTTTTACAGGTGTTTTACCTCTATTTTGAATTTGTGTGTGTGTGTGTGTGTGCGTGTGTGTGTAATTTTAACAAAAAACTGTTAAATGTACAGTTTCTAGAAAAACTCTGGTTGCATCTTATGCTGTTAATAAATGTTCATCATCATGACTTTCTCTTTACCACCTGGGTTAAAAAATGAATAAATAAATAAAAAGATTTTAGCAACTAATAAATACAATAAAGTCCACAGGTTTGTTTTTTTTACTGTGATTTTAACCCTACAGTCCCCTCCATAAGGCAAAATTGCTTTCTCTGCTATGGAGTCAAGACATTTGCGAATATGATTAAAAGATGAATATGCGACACAACTACAGAATATCACATTTTATTATTAGGTCTTTTGACACATACATGTTTTACCAGATAAAAAGGACAGCACTTTTAGAGTTCATTTCACTATTTGATGTGAGCATAAGTATTGGAACAATTAAATTTAAGGCAGATGTGAAAGATTAAAAGCTAATATTTAGTTGCAGATCCCTTGCATGCAATCAGAGCATTGAATAAGCAACCCATAGACATTATGCTTTGAAATGCTTTTCCCCAGCCTTTACAGTTTTTCTCAGTCGCTTTGGTACATTTCTCGAATCAAACTCACAATTTGCAAAACAGTAAGTGCATTTCTCAAAACAACTCGTACAAATAGCAAAACACCATGGATTACCTGCAAAAGCCAGTCTCTTGATCAAAATCCTTAGTTCATCTCTCAAAAATAAATATCTGTGTCAATGAACATGTCGGTGCCATCGAATGACAAGTCCTTGTGTCATAGTTTACGGATAAGACAGTCAAATTGCTTAATATAACAGTGTACTCTGGAGAGATGTTCTGATGTAAACTATGGCAACATTTTGGATGACAGTTACTGTATTGAACAGTATGCAGTATGCTTATTTATGCCATCTATCCATTTCAAAAGTACAAATTTACACATTAATGTATGTGGGATATTGATAGAAAGAGACAGGATAGAATTCCCAGTTGCACTTTTACTAGTGGTCTGGCCGAAAAAAAAACCTTTACAATGTCATTGTTATATCTTAACTCTTGTGTTGTCCTCTGTCTATACAGTATAAGCTTTCCAACTGAAGATTCATGAGATGAACCTTTGAGCTATTTCAGAGAAATGGTTTATCATTGGTTTATCATCTACATTCTCCTCATTAGTAAATATTCACTTGCACAATTCATGCCAAATTGACAAAAAGTCTAATAATGATAATGTGTAAAAAGAAAAAAAGTGTGTTTGGCAGTTGATGACAACTAGATTATCCATTTTGCATTTAATGACTTATACGATGAACTAAAGACCCGATGTTTTGGGGGGTAAGACTATTGCACAGAAAACTATATAATAAATTTTGAGCAACATGACATTAGCAACTGATAATGTAGGAAACAACAGAGAATTTTACATAATCATTTGCATGGTGTTACGGATCACTCGGGAAGCTGAGGAGTAACAGAATGAAGATGTTTGTTATACACAGACACAAGCAGAGGAGCAGGTAGTGATGAGTGAAAATGAGGATGGATCCGTGAAGGTAGGGAGAAGACTTCTTGGAGCGACGGTGAGCCACACACACGCACACTTGGGGAACTGGGTCTTCGGAGAGAATCGCTGGAGAGAGTAGAAGAGGAGTTAGTCCTTAGTAAGCATACAGGAATGATCTTGTCGCGAACGTGCCCGGACAATGTTTGAGTGCGTGTGTGGCTTTTATGGTGCTGCGGTGATAGGCTGGTGATGAGGATCAGGTGGATGTGATTTAGAACTCCAGTGAGGGTCTGGGTTGTGATTGTGTGGAGGTGGAACCTGGCGTGTTTGTAACACATGGATGTACCAAAGTATTTGCAACTTGTTCAAAGAAATGAGAAACTGCTTTTTTGATGTGCACAAGTGACACAATGATGTGAGAATTGAACAGGTAGTTTTGAGAATTTCAATTCTGATCTGAGAAATGTACCAAAGTGACTGAGAAAAACTGTAATGCAGCCAATTCCAACTGTTGCTTGTTTTGGGGAGTTTCTGTTTTTAGTCTCCTCTTCAGATGGTGAAATTAATGTTCAATAGGATTTAAATCTGGAGACTGATTTGGGCAATCTAGGACTTTACATTTATTTGCCCTGATAAAGTCCTTGACTGAAAAGGCAGGGTGTTTTGGATCATTGTCCTGATCTAATATGAAGCGCTTTGTAATGAGTTTGGCCTTTGGAGAATCTTGCCTTTCTATTTTTGGTGCTGATCAGAGGTTTGCATCTTGCGGTGTAGCTTCTGTAATTCTGTGCCAAATTCCTGTGGACTGTAGATTGCCAGCTTTCTGGAGGTTGTTGGTGATTTTAAAGACATGTATTTTAGGGTTCATTTTCAAAGCTTTTATGATTTGTCTGTCATCAACGCCATCTTTCTCAAGATGGCGGCCCGTCAACACGCAGCGGCTTCTCTCTGTCCCGTCAGAACAGTGCTTTCATGTTTTTTGTCTTGTGAGTCGCAGTGTTTTTGTATGTCTTCATCTGTCTTTCTACCTGTCTTTAAGCGTGCATACAGTCGTGAATTTCTGCTGGATGTCGGCAGAACCGCATTTTTAGAGTTAAACTCTGCGCACGCGGAACAGCTGCAGGATCTCGGTCTGCTCCGGAGGCCTATACCATCACTGACCCCGACTGCTGCATCTCGCCCACAACGGAGGCGCCACAACCGGCGTGAGAGGAAGCAGAAGAGGGGTAAGCGTACTGGCTAATGTACGCTCTTTGGACAATAAACTGGACTACATCCGATTACTGCATTCAACTCAGAGGACCGTAAGAGACTGTTGTGTTTTTGTGTTCACGGAAACATGGCTCAGCAACAGTGTTCCAGATGGCAGTATTCAGCTCGACCAGCTGACGTGCTATCGAGCAGACAGAACCTTTGTCTCTGGAGGAAAAACCTGTGGCGGTGGGCTTTGTGTTTACATCAATGATTTATGATCAATGATATATTCCTCATCATAGCTGGGGATTTCAACCATGCAGACTTAAAGAGTGTGTTTCCAAAAATAAACAAACACATTAACTTTCTAACAAGAGGTAAAAAAAATTAGACTTTGTTTATGCCACACAGAGAGGAGCTTACAAAGCCCTCCCCCAACTCGGTGGCTTGGTCGCCAAACCAGTTTGAAAACAGATTCAAGTGTGGCCGGGAGGGTCATCAGAGGCACTTCAAGACTGCTTTGACACCACTGACAGGAATATGTTTAAGCAGGCTACCACATACAATAACACCACAGACATCAAAGAGTACTCTGAGACTGTCACTGCCTACATCAACAAGTGTATTGATGATGTAACAGTCACAAAGACCATCACTGTCCGGGCCAACCAGAAGCCGTGGATGACAGGGGAGGTCTACAGACTCCTGAAGATGTGGAATGCTGCCTTCAGAGCTGAAGATGAGGTGGATCTGAGGACAGCCAGGGCAAACCTATCCCGCGGCATCAGAGAGGCTAAGAGACAGTTCTCTAGGAGGATAGCCCATCAATTCAGTGACAGCAGAGACACTCTGAGTCTGTGGCCATTACGGACTACAAGCCCCCACCGTAGACCTGTGACAGCAACATCTCTCTGCTGAACGAGCTGAACACCTTCTTCGCTAACAGACAAAAAGGACTCATGTGTCAGAATGCTGTTCTTAGACTTCAGTTCAGGATTCAACACAATGATACCTCAACATCTTATTTATAAACTGGTCCAGCTGGGGCTCAACACTTCGCTGTGCAACTAGCTGTTGGACTTTCTGACTAGAAGACCTCAGGCAGTACGGGTCGGCAGTAAAACATCCAGCACCATCACAACGAACACTAGGGCCCCCCAAGGATGTGTGCTGAGCCCCCTCCTCTTCACTCTTCTGACCCACGACTGCACACCCTCACACAACTCCAACCTCTTCATTAAGTTTGCGGATGACACGACTGTGGTGGTTCTCATCACCTCAACAGAGTTGAGACCAACTACAGGAGTGAAGTGAGCCACCTGGCCGGGTGATGCAGTGACAACAATCTCTCTCTGAATGTGGAGAAGAGGAAGGAGATTGTTGTTGACTTCAGGAAAGCGCACACTCAGCATGCTCCTCTAACCATCAACTGTGCGACTGTGAGGAGAGTGAGCAGCACCAAGATCCTGGGTGTGCACATCACAGAGGACCTCTCCTGGACCGACAACACCGCAGCACTAGCTAAGAATCCACAGCAGCATCTCTACTCCCTCTGCAAACTGAGGGGAGCCAGAGCCCCACCCCCCATCATGTGCACCTTCTACAGAGGCACCATCAAGAGCATCCTGACGAGCTGCATCACTGTGTGGTATGGCACTTGCAACGTGCCTTGCCGGAAGACTCTACAACGCATAGTAAGAGCAGCTGAGAAGATCATTGCTGTCTCTCTCCCCTCCCTCCAGGAAATTTACGGAACCCGTCTCACTCGCAAAGCCCTCTGCATTGCATGTGATCCCACCCACCCGTCACACAGCTTTCTCAATCTGAAGAAGACTGAAGGACAGCTTCATTCATCAGGCTGTCTGGAAGCTGAACTCGTTCCCGAACTCCCCCCCCCTTCCCTCTTCTGCCTCAGGCACCACTGAACTATGATCCCCCACCCCGATCCCACATCCCCAGGTCCTTCCACTCCCCCCTCCCACTAACATATGATAACATGCAACAGTCACTTTGTGCAGCATTGGTCTGCTCACTACCTTATTCAGCATGGAACTGACGTCATTCTACTATCTCTTCAGTCTGTTAAATAAAAGGACTGCTCTCTGAGCCCTTTGTCACTTTAATCAGAATGAATAAGCTTTTTTTTGCACCACAATCTTTATCTGCACTGTTTGTTCACCTCACTGATTCGCACTCTATCTGCCATGTGCGTTGCACTGCTTTATTTAACTTATTTTTATTTTTATTATTAAACCCCTGGCTGGATGACTTCATAAATGGATGCTGAATTTTCTAAAATTCCTACAAATTATTTTTTAAATACTTTTTAATTTTTTTTTACTCACCATAACAGTGTTTCGTGTTCTTTTTGCTTGGGCACTTGGAACTTCATTTGGATTCGTGCAATTTATTTCTGTTAATGCAGTAATGCAATATGAAATTGAAGTTATTTGGATTATGTTCACATCAGATAGGGAGATGAAACTCTAAAAGTGATGATCTTCTTAACTTGTAAAACATCTTTTTGTTGAATCACCCAATGATAAAATGTGAAATTCTGTAGTTCTCTTACGAGAGCTCTCTCGTACTGCGTCTTAGCTAAGACGCTATGAGAAAAGTCTCTTTTCACGAAATACTGAAGCAAAAAATTATCCTTAATTTTGTATTTTTGTAAAGCGCATTTGCAGCAGTACACAGCCATAGGCGAGATGGCTCATTCGCTCATTGGCTTGTTCTGCGGCAACTGCACAGCCTATCGAGCGCATCGGCCGTGGCCGGACAAACGTGCACGGGTTTCGTTTTTACAGAAACCACATGACGCGTGTGATATAGTGATTGTGGGCACTGAGGAGTGGGCACTTTACTATGTAGTGCAGGGCTGTGCTTACATGTGGAGATGGGCACTGAGGAGTGGGCATCGTCACTACATTTATAGCACCATCGACCGTGGCCGGACGAACGTGCATGGGTTTCGTTTTTACAGAAACCACATGACGCGTGTGACATAGTGATTGTGGGCACGTTTACTATGTAGTGCGCGTGATCGACTTGAGATGCATAGATGGCTTTCCTAGGATGGCTTCAGGGCTCCCGGCCTCACCGTAATCCTCTTCGCGCCCTTCTTGCCACTTCCCGCTGAAACGGGTGTGGCCCAACCTATAAAAGGAGCTCAAAGGCTGACTCACCTGATTTTTCATCTCTTCAGCGAAGCTCACGCATCGCTGGATCACGGAGGAAGCAAGCGCCGTCTGAGAGGCATATCAGCGGGACGAGCCATTCTGAAGCTGCTGGCCTTTGCCGCCTTCCACTGCCGTTCCTGCTGCGCTGTCCGGCGCCTATATCCTTTCAATTCTGTTATATCCAACTGTTCTTTATGTGTGTGTGTGTTCGCCCTGCGACACACACTCGTAAAAGAGCTCTCGTCTTTTTTAAGATGCCTTCCTGTGGCTCGTCAGAGCCCCACTCAGCGAGGGACATGTCATCTGTGTCTCCTGCCTGGGTGAAGATCATGCAGCGCTCGCGCTCGCTGACGGCGGATGCCCTCACTGCAAGCTGTTGCCATGGTGACTCTGAGGACTCGCCTGGCCTTTTTCTCTGAGCCTGCATTCTCTGCTGCGCTGAGGCGCCGTAAAAGCGCTCTGTTTGCCGGCGCGTCGTCCGAGGAAGTCGATCTCAGGGCCGCGTCGGGGGAAGAGGACACGCGCTCTCTGCTAGCTTCGGGCAGTGAGGGCTGGGCGAGCTCCGAGGATCTCGCGCCTTTTGCTCAGAAGCCCAGCAGACGAGCTGACATCGAGAAGGAGCCGGGGCGAGTGCTCGCGTTGGCCGCGACGAGTCTCGGCTGCGAGTGGTCTGCACCAGCGTCCCCCCTCTCGTTCCCGGCTGGATGGTATTTTCCTTTCGGATGAGCGTACTTCTCAAAGCCCGCCTCATTTCTTCCTGAGCTTCACGAAGAGGTGGCGAAGGCTTGGAACGCTCCATATTCAGCGCGAACTCGTTCGTCTGTCTCACTAGCATTCTCCACACTGGATGATGCTAAAAACAGGAACTACCAGTCACTTCCGCCGGTGGAACAGGCGATAGCGACGCACCTTTGTCCGCCCTCTGCTGGACGGCGGCAAAAGCGGTGTTGCCATCTAAAGCCTGCTGTGTGACGCTGCGGCTGCACTACTCGCGATGGCTGCTTCATCGAAGTGCAGGTGTACGAGTTCCGCTGTGGCCGAGCTCTCACCCAAGCGCGCCGCTGTTTCAGTTCCAGGAATTGTGACTGTCTCAGCGTTTTCTGCAACGCGCAAGCCTGCACAGTTGCCCGCTTGCCTGCACACAAAAGCCGTTATCACAACAGCTTCAGCAACGCAGCTCGAGACCCCCGTTCTCGCTCTACCGGCTGTCGCCCCGCGCCGCGGGGACCGCGGCAGAGGATTACGGTGAGGCCGGGAGCCCCGAAGCCATCCTAGGAAAGCCATCTATGCATCTCAAGTCGATCACGCGCACTACATAGTAAACGTGCCCACAATCACTATGTCACACGCGTCATGTGGTTTCTGTAAAAACGAAACCCGTGCACGTTCGTCTGGCCACGGTCGATGGTGCTATAAATGTAGTGACGATGCCCACTCCTCAGTGCCCATCTCCACATGTAAGCACAGCCCTGCACGCAGGGCCCGCGCCCATAAAAGCCACTCAAGTCGATCACGCGCACTACATAGTAAAGTGCCCACTCCTCAGTGCCCACAATCACTATGTCACACGCGTCATGTGGTTTCTGTAAAAACGAAACCCGTGCACGTTTGTCCGGCCACAGCCGATGGTGCTATAAATGCAGTGACGATGCCCACTCCTCAGTGCCCATCTCCACGTGTAAGCACAGCCCTGCACACAGGGCCTGCGCCCATAAAAGCGACTCAAGTCGATCGCGCACACTGCATAGTAAGCGTGCCCACCCCTCAGTGCCCACAGTTACTATGTCACACGCGTCATGTGGTTTCTGTAAAAATGAAACCCGTGCACGCTCGTCCGGCCACGGCCGATGGTGCTATAAATGCAGTGACGATGCCCACTCCTCAGTGCCCATCTCCACATGTAAGCACAGACCTGCACACAGGGCTCGCGCACATAAGATCGACACAGATCGGTCGAGCGCGCCGCATAGTAAACGTGCCCACTCCCCAGTGCCCAGATACACTATGTCACATACGGCACGTGGCTTCTGTAAAAACGAGGCCCGTGCACGTACTCTCTGCACAGGCAGACAGCGAGTTGAAAGTGGTAAATGTGCACATATGCAGCCCACAGTTACTCGCAGACATATCGAGTCCCACGGGACCTGCTCAGCCTTCCCCCAGTCGGTTAAGCGCCGTGACGGGGTCGAGGAGGAGCGATCTGCCCGCTGTGATCAGCGCGCTCCCCGCCTCAAATGTGCAGCACACCCGAGCGCCGCCGTTGCCCAGTCAACAGAGCGCGCTTCGCATCCAGCCCTTAGCCATTCATGCAGATGCATGGTCAGCGCTTCCAGGGGTTTCGGATTGGGTGCTAGGCATTATAAAGAGAGGCTACTCGCTACAGTTTTTTCGACGCCCTCCGCGCTTTTCAGCGCGCGTCGAAACTACGGTCAAAACAGAAGTAGCACACATACTTCGGGCCGAAATATCAAAACTATTGAGCAAAGGGGCTGTAGAGCCTGTGTCTCAAGCTCAAAGCGAGGGGGGGGCTGTACAGCAGATACTTTCTGGTGCCCAAGAGAGACGGGAGTCTCAGGCCCATACTGGATCTAAGACAGCTGAACAAGGCATTGATGAAACGCAGTTTCAAAATGCTTACGACCAGGAAGCTCCTCGCGCAGATTCGGAGAGGGGACTGGTTCATGTCAATAGATCTGAAGGACGCGTATTTTCAAATACAGATAGCGTCAAACCACAGGCGATATTTGAGATTCGCCTTCGAGGGCCAGGAATACCAGTTTACAGTCCTGCCGTTCGGCTTGTCCGTGGCTCCTCGTACGTTTACGAGGTGCATGGATGCAGCGCTCGCTCCTCTCAGACTCAGAGGCATGCGAGTGCTGAATTATTTGGACGACTGGCTGGTTTTGGCCCGATCACGAGCGGAGCTCGTGGACCACAGGGCCGTTTTACTCGATCACCTCGAGAAGCTCGGCCTCAGTGTCAATTGGGCGAAGAGTTCGCTGAACCCCAGTCAGACGATTCTGTTTCTGGGTATAGTTCTGAACTCGTGTTCCATGACGGCGCGGCTGTCACCACAGCGTGTGATGGGCATTCAGCGAGTTCTTTCCGCTGTGGCGCGACCGTGTCGTTCAAACACTGTCAGAAGATGCTGGGCCTCATGGCCTCAGCATCTCCGGCTCTGCAGCTGGGCCTGCTCCGCATGCTCCCCCTGCAGTTCTGGCTGAAGACGCGGGTGCCGCGCAGAGCGTGGGCGTCTGGCCGGCTGCATCTCAAGGTCAATCAGAGCTGTGTCACAGATCTGGCACCTTGGACAGCGAACGGCTGGTACCGATCAGGTGTAAGCCTGGGGACTTCCCCGAATGTGAAGATGGTGTCGACGGACGCCTCCACTTCGGGATGGGGAGCGCTGCCTTGAGGGCAGACCTTCCTTTGGCCTAAGGTCAGAACGGGAAAAGCTCCATCATATCAACTGTCTGGAAATGCTGGCAGTGGAGAACGCGCTGATGCGCTTTTGTCCCCAAATCAAGGATCACCACGGCTTAGTCCGTTCGGACAACATGTCTGTGGTGTCCTACATAAATCGCCAGGGCGGTCTCGGGTCCCGAAACCTGTACAGGCTAGCGGAACGCCTCCTGGTTTGGGCTCAGCGCAACGTGCGTTCGCTGAGGGCAGTGCATGTGCCTGGGCTACAGAATCTGGGTCCAGACAGGCTGTCCAGAGGCAATGTTCCTACGGGCGAATGGTCTCTACACTCGCAAACAGTCCGGCTGTTGTGGGAGAGATTTGGCAGGGCGGAGGTGGACCTCTTTGCGTCCCACGAAAACGCACAATGCCCCGCGTTCTTTTCCAAGAACGAAAGCGCGCTGTCACGGAGATGGCCGTGCTGCCCGCTTTATGCTTTCCCTCCTGTCTCCCTCCTTCCGCAGGTGATAGAACGGGTGAGAGAAACGAGATGTTCAATACTGCTTGTAGCACTTCTTTGGAAGAACCAACCATGGTTCCCATATTTGATGCAGTTAGCAGATGTCCCCCCGTGGCCAGTACCGTTGAGGAGGGACCTCCTCTCGCAGGCCAGGGGCTCGATTTGGCACCCTCAACCGGAGTTGTGGTCCCTCCATGTGTGGGCGCTCAACGGTTACCCGCTGATCTCGCAGTGGGAGTGCTGAATACCATCACTCAGGCTAGAGCTTCGTCGACACGACGTCTGTATGCCTCGAAGTGGTCGGTGTTCTCCAGCTGGTGCACAGCTCAAGGATATTCACCCCTTAGTTGTGAGGTGACGGAGGTTCTCTCCTTCCTATAGGAGCTGTTGGATAAGGGCAGAGCCCCATCCACGCTCAAAGTTTATGTGGCGGCCATCGCAGCGTTTTCTGAAACAGCGCTCGGTCAGTCAATAGGAAGGAATGATTTGGTCATCCGGTTCCTCAGAGGAGCTAGGAGGCTGAATCCTCCCAGACCTCTGTCAGTCCCTATGTGGGACCTCGCGGCGGTTTTGGAGGCCAGGAAGGGTCCCCCTTTTGAGCCTATCCAATCGGTTAGCCTTCAGCATCTGTCGTTCAAGACAGTATTCTTGTTGGCTCTCGCTTCGGTGAAGCATGTGGGTGATTTGCACGTGCTCTCGGTGAGCCAGTCGTGCTTGGAGTTTGGGCCTAATGACTCAAGGGTCATACTCAAACCTAGGCACGGTTATGTGCCGAAATCCCTCAACACGCCATTTCGGGCTCAGGTTATTGCCCTGTCTGCCCTGCCGGTGTCAGGAGAGGATAGAGACTCGAGTCTTCTTTGCCCTGTCAGGGTTTTAAGAGCTTATGTGTCTCGCTCTGCTGCCTTGCGGCAGACGGAGCAGCTGTTTGTCTCGTTCGGTGGACGTTCCAAGGGAATGGCTGTTTCGAGAAAGACTCTATCCAGATGGATAGTTGGCGCCATAGCGTTAGCTTACGCTTCCAGGGGCCTTCAGTGCCCGTTGGGCGTCAGAGCACACTCCACAAGAGGCGTCGCCTCGTCGTGGGCGTGGTCTACTGGGATCTCCTTCTCCTTCTATAACCTGGAGGTTCCCGCCTTGCAAGCAAGGCTGCTGTCGGTATAGTCGAATCAGGGCCCTGAGGGGAATTCTGAGTTCATGAGCGATATGCGCTGCCAACTGTTATATGGGCAGTATTGCGTAAGACCCGCATTGCCACATTGGTCAGGCTTTGCCTCGGCTGTGTGATGTCATATTGCCGCATCTACGGATGCTGCTAGATATGGGACGGAGGGCTTTCCCCCTTTTCTGTCCTGGACTCTCTGTGAGTCCCTCAGGTGACTGTGCACTGTAAATCCTGGGCGTTGCTTCAGGTTTATTGGTGTGTGATCCCTGCGCGCATGGTGTTTTACATTGGGTTCCCGTAGCGTCTTAGCTAAGACACAGTACGAGAGAGCTCTCGTAAGAGAACGTACTCAGTTACTAAACGTAACCTCGGTTCTCTCTAGAAGAGCAAACGAGTACTGCGTTCTCTGCCGTGCGCACGATTCACTCTCCCGTTTCGGCGGGAAGTGGCAAGAAGGGCGCGAAGCGCCCTTATTGGTCTGATGTTGCATCAGCCTGCGCTCGACTCTACAGCAAACAGAACAATTTTGTCTTTACTGTTCAAATACTTCTGAAGGGCACTGTATAAGTAAAATGTAAAATCATACATTTCAGGTTTGTGTGTGTGTGTGTGTGTGTGTGTGAACCTAATAAGCATAAAATACAAAGTGTACAATGTGTACAAATATCAATTTACCTTTAACTTTTACAGTATTTTCATTAACATAAATAAATTTAAATTTTTAAAGTAATTTAAAAAATGTACTTGTTGCTTGTTACAAGTTGCTATGGGTACTTACCGTGAAAGTTACCTCTTGTTGTCTGCTTACCCTGAAACATACCCATGTATATCACATAACTTTCTTTTTGGAATACCCCCCAGGTCCTAACTCACTGACAATGAATTGATTGCAGTGGTAACCAATTAATATTCACACATAATCTTCACTAGATGCGAATAATGACTTACATTTCACAAAAAACTACTGTATGGCATCAGAAGGCTTAGAATATAGACAGTGATGACTACTTTTAATATATTATAGTCCATTCATTTCCTTTTTTGAAAGAGTTTGAAAGCTATGAATTCATTGTACTTGTATAGAAAAAAAATCAAGCACAGAATTTTTCCCTTTGAGTTCCACAGAAAGAGTGACATGTCTTCAATCACATGAATGCATAACAAACAGCCATGTTTGGTTGAAGCATTCCTCTTAAATGCCTACCTTGTGGAACAGCTTTTGTGTTGAGAGATCACCTATGACGCCTTAATATGCTGTTTCTGCTCACTAGGTTTTGCAACAAAGCAGTTTGTGATGTTATTCACTTGAACTCTCATCATTATTATATGGAAGTGAATGATTAACACAGTAGTAATGGTAAGGTCACCCAGTTTAATAACACATCCACTGGTGTAGCAGTGATAATTGTACAGCTGGTGTAAATCCTGATTGTCTCACTAGCACAGGTCAAGACGACTGTAGGTTAATCCTGAACGTCTGTCTGACTTTAGAACAATCCTCCAAATCACTGAACATGAAATGAAATGTCATTAGCAAAAAACTACTATATTTAAAAAAGTGGTTCATTTACATATATTGGTAATTATTAAGACCCCAAAACAAGCGTCCACTCCACATTCACAGGATATTAGACACATAAAATATGTCTTTAAGCATTCATTTCAAGATTTTTTTTTTTTTTTTTTTTACAATTAACAATTGTTGAATGTGCAAATAACAATGTTTGTAGATATTTGAAAATGGATTAGTCATAAATTTTAGTTAATTGGATTTATTTTAATTACTTTTTCTGTTTACCTGCAGTTCAGCCTGTTCATATTCATAATTTGCATTAAAAAAAAAAGAGTTCACTGACAGTTTCATGACAAATAAACCAGATTTTGTACCTATGGAAATGTTAATATTTTCATTGGCCTCATTTATTATGCCCATTGGGTGAAGGCTCAGCAATGAAATGAAACTGTAAATCAGCTTTAAAATGTAATAAAATGAAGAAATAAAAACAACAAGTTGTTATTGTGACCCCTGTGTCTAAGTTATATTTTTGTTTTCATTTTCAAATGCAATTACAGCAAGAAAAAGCTGTTTTTCCCTTCCTGATATTTTAAATGAATATTTTGAATTGTCTAATCATATCTGTTTCTCGTACTTTGCTCGTGGGCCCTTGTGCATTCTAGCATGAAAACACAATCTAAGGTCAAAATGTAATCGAAGGCATATGCACATTATTTGCGTTAATGTTCATTCCCAGTGAGTTGCGCTCTGACAACAGATCAAATAAATATTAGCAAATGATTGGGACAACGACTAAGACAAAATAAAGCAATCACACAAATGATGCCGTAGGGAATTGGGTAAAATGTGTGCTGGCATTCAGAAATATTCTCCAGTGCCGATTAGCTTACAGCCAAGCTTGTTTTCTGCACATTATAGACACTCTTTGTGATAAGATAAATGTTTAACAACCATTGTGAATTTATGGTGCGTAAAACACACGTTTTTAATAAACATGCCAGGAGACAATACCAAAATTTGACTGTCCCTGACTCAACCAGAGGATTGTAGGGGTGTCTAAACAAATAAGACATCCTCACCGAGCTGCAGTTGGCCAGTTCTCAAGACCTTTAACTGCACCTTTCCATCAGAACTGACAACGCTGATTCAGTCAAGCAGACGGGCCTCCTATAAATCACATTCTTCAAGTGCTGTCGACTTTTATCTCTGACTAGACCACAGGAGAGAGAGAGTAGAATGTGTATAAAGAGATCATTCTGATCGTTAAACAGGATGTGACATCATACTCAACATCAAAGCTCAAAATAAACTAAAAGTGGAGAAGATCCAACCAGGTGTTGCACTGTCATTTAAAAGTACTGGCTGCATCACGAGAAGTATATAAATAGTCATCGTTAATTATGAAAAAAATGTTAACACCTATAAATGAATGTGGCATGGAGAAGCAAAGTAATAATTGCCTCTCTCGCATGTCATTAACACGAATCTCTCACCTACACAGCAGAAATATCATCAGTAGCACCCAGACTCTGTTTATTAGTCAAGCTATGGTGCCTCTGTGGTGTCTCTTAAAGAAATAGTTCACCTGAAAATGAAATTTTGCTGAAGTTGTCCTCAACCTCAGGCCATCTAAGATGTAGATGGTTTTCTTTCTTCATCAGAACAGAATTGGAGCTGATAAAAACACCACAATAAGTCCAGAGTTCAGTCCATTATTTAATGTCTTGTGAAACCCAAAGCTGCATGTTTGTAATAAACCATTTGAATGAGGATAGAACTATGCACAGATCAAACAACATTTACATGCAAAAATAGTCCAAAACAGGCCTAAACAAATATGTCAGTGGATTTTGCTCTGAGGGGAATGGATTTTTTCTCTGGAGGAAGCATTATTATGGATTATGGGCAGTTATTTTGGAAAGAGATAAATATTTAAAACAATTTAATTATTAATTTGTTTCTTGCAAATGTGGCAGATTGGTTAAGTTCCCTCCCCTGCATTTAAAATGACAGCCAATCAGAACCAGGTATGTGTAATATAAGGGCTGGGAGTAGGCCACCTGGTATGCGTCACTGCTAGCTCCGCCCCTTGGGGCGTGTGGGCTTCCGCCTAAAAGGTATGTTTTTAGCTGTTTGGTAAATGTGACGTGAACTTGTGCATATCAAATGATGTTATTTACTTATTGTAGTTGGAATTGGATCTTGTTCGCAACTTTGCGATGGTGTGTAGGCTGTCATTACCCTCCACCTGGTTTATTCACCTGAATATGATTGTCAAGTCATTGAGTAAACTGTTAAGATTCATTCTGTGACCAACCATTAAACTTGTCTTGCTGACCAATTGTCGGTATTTATGATTCATTTATTTTCCAAATAAGTGATTTGATTTAATTTTTTAATAGTTTGTTTTTAGCAGGATGAACAATGTCTGTTGGGAGTGCTCCATCTTATGGTGGTTGGGACGAGCCTTTCCTATGGAGCGACATTAAGACTGCGTTGCTGTTTTGTTGCTTTGTTTGCTTGCTATATGTGACAATTGTTTGTTGCTTTTAAGCATTGTGTATGTTTTATATAATTGGTGTTCTGTGTGTTAGGCCCGGTGTCAGGAGGCTGGCTGTACTAGAGCCTTGGTGGTGTTTGGAGCACTGAGATTGGATTGCCCCTTGTGATCACTTGCCTCACGTGTGTGTGTGTGTGTGTGTGTGTGTGGTTAAGAATAAATCACTTTACAGCTAGCCTACCTGGCCACGGGTAAGTTTTAGTCATTTTGTTTTGTGTGTATTGTATTGAGTCTTGGTGGTTTAGCTCTATTGAGCTGTATTTTTAGTCTTGTGTTCTGATAATTGTAAACCTAATAAACATGTGCATTAATACCTTCTAGTCTCTGCCCTACCTGGTAACGAACCTGTGTGTCTATAAATCTGTTAATTTGTTAGTTCCCCTCACTTTAAAGGGGTGGCGTAGTCAGCATTGATAACCTTAGGGTTTTAGTATTCCTAGGGTCCTATATTAATCTCTTCCCGCCCTGCTACACAAACACGCAGCATTTCACTACACAAAATGTTAACAAACAGACTGATTACTGATTATTGTGACGTATTTATCAGCTGTTTGGACTCTGATTCTGATGGCACCCATGCACTGCAGAAGATCCATTGAGCAGGTGTTATAATGGTGAAGAAAGAAACTCATCTACATCTTGGATTGCCTCGGGGAGAGTCCATTTAAGTCCACCCAAAAATGAAAATTAGCCTATGTTTTCCTCACCCTCGAGGCATCATATAGGTGTGTATGACTTTCTTCTTTCAGACGAATCCAATACGAGTTATATTAAAAATTGTCCTGGCTCTTCCAAGCATTATCATTGCAGTGGGTGGTTGTTTTTTCAACAGTCTACAAGACGTCAAATAAAGCGTGCACATCCATAATATAAACGTGTCTCACACAGCTCCGGGGCGCAAATAAAGGCCTCCTGCAGCGAATCCATGCGTAGAAAAATATCCATATTTTAAATGTAATAAACACTTTTCTATCACTTCCACTATCTGACATACACGGAAGCCATTCCTGCGGATGTGTGTCGAGTGCATGCCTCTGAGATATGCAAGTCTCACAAGTTTGTTTACAGGAGCAAAGGAAGCAAAGTTTTCTTACTTTGGTAAAGGAAAACCAGTCTCATCTTGGCTTATTTCAAAATTCCCTCAGACTTTTTTTTTTTTTTTTTTTTACAAATCCTCAGTTTGTACTTCTAATTCATAACTAGCATTTATCTTTGTTCTCTCTCTGCGTTCGTCACGTAACACAGATGTCCTACGTCATCCACAGGAACAGCTTCAGTGTACCACAATTAGACGAAGTGAGAAAGAAGTGTTTATTTCATTTTAAATATTAATATTTTTCTTAAAGTGCATGGATTCACTACAGGAGGCCTTTATTCACACCCCGGAGCCGTGTGAAGCATGTTTTATTATGGATGTGCGAGCTTTATTTGAAATCTTGTGGACAAAAAAAAAAAACCTATTGGTTTACCTGCAATGAAAACGCATAAAGAGCCAGTTTTTAATATAACTCCGATTGGATTTGTCTGAAAGAAGAAAGTCATATACACCTAGGATGCATCAAGGGTGAGTAAAACACAGGCTAATTTTCATTTTTGGGTGAACCCTTTAAGTGTTGACATATCCAATCGTCTGTGGTGTGTTTTTGTCTTTTCTGTGTTGTGTGAAATGCATGCTTCTAATGATAAATGTGGCAAATCACCACCAGAAATATAATCATAATGTCGTTCTAGGTATTATAATATTAGTCACTAAAGATGTGAAATGGCTGTTAATGTATGAGTATCTTAAGAAGCTCCCTGCAGAGGCTGCCGACACCAGCTGTGCAGCACTGAACACTGACTCTAGTTGTGGCATTTTAATGCTTTAATGCACTGCTTTGAATCCATCCAGCCATGCATAGCAAATAAGCAGTGGAATACA
The DNA here is from genome assembly GCF_963082965.1 of Carassius carassius. Lineage (NCBI taxonomy): Eukaryota > Metazoa > Chordata > Actinopteri > Cypriniformes > Cyprinidae > Carassius > Carassius carassius. Next base: position 5,940,669 of record NC_081786.1, on the reverse strand, counting down.
ATTACTTCCAGTTTGGAGGCTTTTCTTTCAACTTCACAGTTCCTTCAAGTACATCTGATTGTATCACTCAAAGGTCAAGTGGGTCTTTGCTTGAATATATAACTTTTTTTTTTTTTTTTGTAATCAGTAGTTTTATTTCCCATTAACTCCATCACCTGAGGGCAAGCAAAGCAAGGGGTAAAATTCAAAGTCATCCTTAATTTAGCATTCCATACAAATTTTATTTCAGCATTTGATGCTTCTCTCTTCATCATAAACCCAATCACCTTCTGACCCCAGGAGTATTACTGACTACTATTGGGCATGATTAAAGACATAAAATTATAGACATCTATTGGACATGATGTAGGCTACTTTACACAAACAGGGATGTTGAAGCCCTTTATGCCACTTGAGGTGCCCTCAATCTTCTGAACTAAAAAAGACAACATCAAAAGTCAACACAGCAAATTGGACTTATGAAAGCATACCTATGTACTGCACAATTTCCATTGAAATCGTTGAACTGACTACTCTGACACAGTGTAAACTCTAGTATAAAAGTATGGCAGCCAGCAGCTATTTGCACTAGAAGTGTAAAAAGACTGTGGTATGCGCTATACTATCTATGGCACTGGAGCTGATATTTGACAGCCATCTTTTGTAGTGTTGACTAGCCCAATCACATGTTGATGGGCGGAGTTAGCCTCTGCAAACAAGGCGGACCATTTGCACTTACTATTACTATTTGTTAATAAACGCTATGTAAAAGTATATATTCTCTGTATGTGTGCATTAGTTTTCTTATATAATGATTACAAGTGCATATGGATATATGCTGAATATATCCACATGTAGTGACAGAATCCATAACTTATAAAGGATTTGTAAAGTTAAGGAATCTTTTAATCCTAATATTCTAAATAATATTTTTAAATATAAAGAATGAAACCAATATAATGTCAAATTAGGTAAATGTGCCTTTGTCATTGAACATTTTTAAATTAATCTAACCTAATCAGATTTGTCAGTATTTGCACATACGTGAAAAAAAATAATAATAAATAAAAATAACACTGTGCTCAACTTCAGGTTTTGGTGTGTAGATCAATCAGTAATATCACTTTCAAGTAATGGATCCACACTCACTCTATCTTCGTAATAACTTTCAATTTATTTTAATTTTGCAACAGAGCAATTTCTAAGGACGTGCAAATCTAGAAGGAAAACAAACACATTTTAGATGCTGTCAACACAATAATGTACACTTCAGTGTCAGTGCAAACATATGAGAATGTAAGTGGGCTTAGAACCACATTTTACATACAATATGAATACTTACGATTACTAATATGATTACATTGATGTTCTGCAACAGGTTTCATGGTTTAATGGTTTGTTTTTCTATAATGAGTTTCTGGTAACACATAAAAATGGGAAAATGTGAAACATGAGCACATTCTACAACTTTTTACTGAAAGCCTGCTTCACGCTGTCCTACTTAAGTCCTGCTTAGTTTGTGTTGCAGACGCACAAACGCATTAGTCTGATGTGTGCCACTTTCCCAGAAACCTACGAAAGACTCTCAGCATGAGAAAAACAGTCATGCTGAGCAATGTGCTTTTTGGGTACAAAAAATAATAACATTTTTCATGAAGTTTCCTAGTCACTACAAGGACATTTTTCCTAAACGCATGTATCATAAATAGTCCAATTAATGGTGAATTTATTGAAATGGTTTTTGAAGGAAAAACTGAACTTCGAAGAATCAACTCTAGGAGAATTGTTTGTATAACAGACAAAATTAGGTTTTCTATGACTTATGAAACACTTCCAGATGTAAAACTGCTACAAAAGGTCTAAATATTTCTCACTTTCTCAAAGTGTGTTTGTGTCATCGAGTTAAGAATGAGTCCGAAAACACAGCTGTACATTTCTACCAATTTAAGTTGAGCAACCTTGCACAGCGCTTACAGTACACTTCAAACTTTCTCCCACAAATGTGAGGCTTGTCAGACTGTCTCAGCAGCGCTCAGAGGGCGGGTTGCACTTCTGAGGCTAAACGTCACATGGGATATTCTTCAGACACCATTACGCCACAGCTGTGGGAATCGTTCCATTCGAAAGTCTGTGTTACTATCTGTGCGTTATCAAAAATTGAACATGTGCGTGATGCGAGCCTCTGTCTCCTGCACGCCAGCACCCAGGGCCATCTTTGATCAATTATTCCAGATTCACTCGGTCCCCTTTGAATGCGGATCAGCGTGTTTGCCTGCAGCGCAGTGTTAACGTTGTTTAATTACTGAAATGTTTGTGTGAGAGATGAGCTCGCTCGTGCATTTGTGTACCAAAACAATGTTTACACAGCTTCACCTCAGCAAAACAATTTACTAGTGAGTCATTTATCACTGATTATTTGAATGAAGCTCCTCAAAGGCTTCTCAGAAGGATTAACGGCAGAATCAGCTCTAAATTCATTAGCTGCTTTTGATGGACCATGATGAAGGCCAAGGACATTACCTGTGATGTTGACAAAAAGTAGTAATCCCAAAATTATTTTTATAATTTATAATTTTGATATCTGGTGATATATATAGTACTACATTTTGCATTCTGTTTGTTTGTAAATGCTGATAAACAGTAAAAAATATTTTCATACTGTATATATTCTTCACACTGGTCTTATATCATTGTAATGTCTGTAGGTTGGCATAATCTTTTTAGCTCCTATAATAAGAGGTTATGTCACTATTTCCTTGCATGGTGTCTAGCCAGTGCCCACACAGGCAGTTCTGAACAAGCAGATTTGGCTCATTGAAAAATAATATCAATCACATCTATCACTCCTGGCAACACTACACCTGTCAAATAATGAACACATTTTATGTCAGACAACTTCCAGAACGAAAATCCTGTACTCAGTGATCCCATTTCGGCAGTTCCTATAAGCTATTAGTGCACTAGAGGGAAAGACTGTCAGTGAATAATGACTTACTAAATTAGGGTTTGTTCATTGCACAAAGCTTTCATAAGACTTATAGCACGTATAGCACAAGTCATGTGGACAACTTTTATGGTATCAAAAAGTTAAAATGGAATTGCCTGGGAAATAAAAATCTGATTAATGTGATTTTTTTTTTTCATTTAATCTTTTACTAGTCATATTCAGGTCTCTGTTGATCTTCCCTGTTTGACTCACATTGTGCACAGTCACCCCACTGAATAATTAATTTTTGCTTGAACAAACTGTCACATCACTTTTGAATCATAACGTGGTGGGCAGAGATCAGAGCTGCAGGTGAACACTAAGACTTCTGCCGCTGCTGAAACACAACTACACTAATCAATGCTGATAAACCTTCAGCTCAAAGCATTGTAAATATTTATGGATTATAAATATTAACAAAATATTTTGATTAGTAAATGTATAATATAAATAAATAAAAAACAAACAAATGTAAAACTATATGTAGATAGATACAAAGAAAAATCGATATTATGTGAGTGTGTGTAATATAAAATGTTAACAAAATATTTTGATTATTAGATGTACAATATTTAGTCATAAAAATATGAAATAAGTGTGCAATCCAAAAGAAAATGTTAAATATATATTATGTACAATCTAAACATGTATAATGTTTATAAATAGAAAAATGTATATAAATATGTATATAAATAGAAAAATTTATATAAATAGTTTGAGAGATAGTATAACAGAATGACAGATAGAACGAAAGAACAACAGACAGACAGACAGACAGACAGACAGACAGTCGGACAGACGGACGGACGGACAGACAGACAGACAGACAGAGAGACAGAGAGACAGAGAGACAGAGAGACAGATAGATAGATAGATAGATAGATAGATAGATAGATAGATAGATAGATAGATAGATAGATAGATAGATAGATCGATAGACAGATAGACAGATAGACAGATAGATAGATCAGAAAGACAGACCCATAAATGCATATTATGCACATTAAATAAATATTTTGATTAGTAGATTTGTAATATAAAAGGTCTGCACTATATATACCATGACCCTAATCTGAAAATTAGGCACAATATGATATAATTCTCACATAATTAAACCCCTAGTGGTTAAGCATTATATAAACACAGTGTCTACTGGGTAATGTGATATTCAGTATGTTAACAAATGCCCTGTTTTTAAATTTTATCAAACAACAGACCAGGCTTCTGCAACAAATTACTGAATCGCACCCCTAAAGCCGCTCCACCCCCCATGAGTCCAGGTGAGGCGATGTATTCTTCCCCCCGGTGGACTTTCAAACTAAGTATCAAGGTTGTTTTTTCTTTAATTTGTGGAGAAACACAGTAACTCTGCAAGAGAACGGACAAAGCCAAGGCTCTGAAGCAATTTCTGCCACATTAGTGCATCAGCATGGCGCAGCACAAACTGTTGCGATTAACCCTGAAGTGCTGTTCTACACAACCTGAATCTGTCCATTCATATTTAAACTCCCGCAGTGCAACGCTTGCAGAGAAGGTAGAATGGGAGGAGCTGAATAGATTGCTTCCAAGAGTGTGCGCATTTCAAAGAACATCTCATTTAACATGTGTCCGATTGTCATCTGTGGTGGCACGAGAGAAACAGACGAGACAAAGACGGTACCTGCTGGGGCCCAGATTATAAGCATGACAGAAAAGCGTGTGCTTAGAGCTCTCGCTGAGAGATGTGCCACATCCCGGTTCAGCGGGTCAGTGAATGTACAGTGGCAATCTCTCTAACTAGAGCAAAACACTTCTTCTCCTGACAAATTACTGGTGTGTCTCCTGACTGAGGCCTCAGTGCAGTTGCTAACTGCTAAAATCGAGTGGCTCATTTTCCGAATGACGCTCTCTAGCCTGTAAGATTTTAATTAGGGATGAGTATGAGGATGAATTGTCATCAATTATCGATTGGAAAACTTTAAAACATTTCACACTGATCAAAATTTATTGCTGTTTTTATTCTGTGATTGGATACGGTGACATTTTATAACACTGCACTTGTCTACAGCATCAATACTGTAGTTTATATATATATATATATATATATATATATATATATATATATTAAAGGGACGATTCTACCAAAAATAAAAAATTAAGTCACCGTTTAGTCATCTTGTGATGTTCTAATGCTATATGCATTTCTTTCTTTTTCAGAGGAATTGACAGAAAAGTTTGGCTCACTCTCATCCCTATAATTACAGTGATTAAAGATGTTCAAGATTATCACAAAATGGTCCTGTGCAATGTGTTGCATACTTATAGTCTTCTGAGGGCATACAATAGGGATCTGAGAAAAACAATCACTAGGTTAAGTGGTCTAGATGTATTCACATCATCTGGGGAATGCGTATGTAAAATGTTCATCATATCATATCCCTTGGTCCCAGGGCTATAATAGGCTGTCCTACCTGCCTGTCAATGTATTTGCATACCTCTGTGCACCCTGTTCACACAGACATGTTGCGTCATCATTGCATTCCATTATGCTATTGCAGACCGAGCGACAATGGAAGGTGTTATTATTGTAAAATGATGTGCTTTGTACTGTAGTGTTTTCTCACCAGGGAATGAAACATGAGGTAATCTGACAGCATTGTATTCAATTCTCCACCAACGTCATCTCTCATTGTGTCGCTGTTTAGCCTCTGGACTGCCTGTGCACATTCATGTGTTTTGGAGTAGGCGTGGTTTGGAGAGTGATTATGCTTGTGATTATACACAGGGAGGGTGAAATCTTATGCTTTCAAAGCTAGCTTGCTATTAGTATCGCATGGCCAGACCTTCAGACTGATGGCTGAAGGTCTGGAATCCATGACAGCTTTCTTTGGCAAAGGCCTGCTTATGGGGCCGTTTGACCGACATGTCAAACAACAAATCACAGTTTGTTTTATTCAGCATCACGTTTCCGGGCGTGGAAATGGTGCCACAATAACAGACCAGTGCAGTGGAAAAATGTATTTTTATATATTTTATATATATTTTAGGCTGTAATAAATAATAAATTAGGTATTTCATATAAATAAAGAAGCCATATAAGTCTCTTTTGAAATGAAGGATTTCGTTTGGAACCATTTAGGGATTAAAAAATTAGAAGTGAGTAACAGAACCTTTTCTGAGTGCAGCTCTGAGTAATTTGTTTTAAGATCCCTGTGTTTTGCTCCATTCTGTTGCAGTCAAGCTATTAATATTATTGAAAGCTTGCATCTCATCTCCAGTTATATCACCACTGTTTTTTAATGCAAACTGCCTTTTACCCTGAATTCACCTGTGTACCTATTGTAGCCAACATTTCATGTATATTTTAATGTGCAGCAAAAAACTCTGGCTACAAAACTCTTTTAAAATATACCATAAATAACATACAGTGCACAAAAATCTCCAGCGACATATAGACATCCCTCCCTAAAAGTTAACAACCTCCACTGCACATGGTGAATTTGAGTCCGGGGCAGCAATTAACACTCTGGAGAGGTCTAGTTGGGCGATCACATTGTGTGAACAGCAAGACGTGCAACTGAATAGAACAGAATTTAAAAGGGTCCTGAATGATCCAGATTAACTTGAAATATTGTCTTGAAAACATGACACGCATTGAACAACTTTAACACTCTGGTGCTCTTTGGTAATTTTTGACAAAAAATTTTTATGTTTGCTTTGTCTACATTTTTTACTTCATCGGAATGGTATGACACTTAATAAAGTTTTTGGCATTTACTATGTAAAAAAAAATAAATAAATCATGGACATGATTCAAAAAGGTATAATGGCCCAGAAAATAAATAAATAAATAAAATTGATCACACTTAAAAATGGCCACATTGGAAACAATTGGGAAATGAATTCCAGCTAATGTTTGGAACTGCACTTTTCTTTTTTCACCTCACAGCAATAATCTGCCAAGTGTCTTCTTTAAAAACACACACATTTATATATATATATATATATATATATATATATATATATATACATATATATATATATTATTATTATTATTATTATTTATGGCCATGGTAATAAATAGATTATAACAAGTAATGAATGGATTATATTACTGTATAAATATAATTTAGTGGCATAAGGTCCCCTAAAATACTAAATAAAAACATTATCAAAATAAAATATAGTACATTGATTCCCCTGAATTTAAAAAAAGCTAATTTTTGACTGACAAGTGCGGAGATCCAGAGGGTTAAAAATACCCAGGGTACTTAATCAGAGGTCACTCTAAGGCAAAATGTGTGTGAGTTACAGGACAGTAAAGGTTTGCGTGAGTCCTAAAACAAAAGCACTTTCTCACTTCCTGTTTCATGCATTTACAAAGACCCCTGTGCACTAAAGTGGAGGCACTAGACTTTTAGCTTAGTTGTTCGGATACACAATATGACAGAATCAAGCTTTCTTCTCATGAAAGATGCTCAACGAGGAAGACAGGGGAGAAACAGTGCAGGAGCTGCACTTCTTGTCACAACAATTCTTGAGTACGTCAGATCTGATAAGACTCCTGAAAGCAATTCATGTCTGTTGGGAGGGTGATTCTTCGGCTCAGCATCTGTGCGTGACAAAAAAAAAACAACAACATTTTTTTTATTAAATGTCAAGCACAGGCCGTTTTCCAGGCAGTGCCTGAAAAATGAAGAGGAGAAAATATTCGACAGTACTAAAATAAAAAATAAAAAATATTATGGAATATCAGACTGAATCAACAACAGATAAAGTTTTGCCCTGGAGGTCACATGAGCTAATCGTAAGTTTCTGTTCTTCTTGACTTCAAGTTCAATGCACAATTAATTACTTTTAATGAATTTAATATTCAGCTTCTCAGTGAGGGCAACGCCTTCTGTGCTGCTTAGCAAGAGGCAATCCATCATTTCATAACTTCTAAAAACACAAAATTGGACCGTCAGCATCGTTCCATAGATGCCATCACAAGCCATTCTTTATTCTCTGTAGCAGAATGCTTCTTCCTGTATTTTATCTTTACTAGCTGTTTAAGTGTTGTATTAGCATTTAATGTGTCTGTGTGATTAATTACCCAGCAGCCCGGCTCCATTAGAAAATACAGGCTTTTGAAGTACCATGTGCTGCGCTCTTAACTGCTCATGTTAAATGCAAATGCTGCTCATCAGTGGACTGGGAGATAATCAATTAGAATCTCTAGGGGAAGGACTAAAATTACCTGCCACCTTTGCCATGTGGAGAAATAGGTGCGCGAGAGGGGAATTTGAAAGCAACAGAAAAGAAAAAAAGGAAGAAAGAATGGAAAAGCATTTTAAAGCAGGACAATTCAAAGGCACAAAAGTTGCTGCCATGGTGGATGACTGCAAAGTTGTTAATTAGATCTGTGCAACTGGCAAAGTGAGCACATGACACATGAAGCAGAGATGCTATACATGTCTCACATCTCATATTAAAAGTGTAATTTAGGAGCCTCATGATTTGACTGGAGTCGTGACTAAGCCTCTTCTATGAACTTTACATAAACGGCTGGTGAAACCCTGCCCTGAAGTTTCCCATCATGAATGTGGAGTCAAACACTGCGCTGCTGGACACACGTCTGAGGAGTCAAGGGTTAAATGAATCACTGTGGCATTGTTGAATCATCTTGTGACACCAGTGTATTTCTTTAACAGTGTTCATGAGAGCTCTGACCCTGTGGGTCTATGCAGCCGCATGCTGATGAGTTTCACGGCTCCTTCACTCTGATCTCTGGAACAAAGACGCCACAGTAACCAAAACAAAGACTCTTTGAAATGTACCGGCAATGTATGTAGTACAAGACACATCAACTCGCTCGGGCACATTTGTTGCTATAATATTTGCTTTTCTGCTTTTACCTCTGTGAGCTTGCTTTTATTTGTCATGCAAACAGCAGGCACATGTAGCATTATCCAGCAATTAAGGCTTCGGTTCATTGACCTTCCCTGAATCGCCTGTCTTCAGTAACAGAACAGTGACTGCTTTTTCCTTGGATCAAAGGCTTAGAGTATTTTAATGGTTCCACACACTTTTCCCACACACACATTCCCATAAACCTCAATTCAGATGCTTGGTGGTATATTGAAATTATTCTCTTTGTATTCAAAAATAAAAATAAAATAAAACACTTTTACAAATTTGCTATGAAGGGGCAAAATTGTGCCATGGTGGCAAAGGAATGTTATGTACTGTGTATGTTACGTACCACAGTCAAATCCCTAAGTAATATTACTGACCTATTAAAAAAAAAAAAAGATTATTTGATAATGTGATTTTAAAGTAAATTGTTGTAAGATTTTGAGCATTCTATCAGAATTTGTCTGATAGAATGTGTTTAAATGTTAATAAATCCCAGTACCTAGCTAAATTGATTAATAATAATAATAATTAATAAAAAATGTAAAATGCATTTTATGCATTGGGAAATAATTTTTGTAGTTTTATGCATTAAAATATAATTTACATTTTAGAAGGTTGACAGCAGTTTTTATAAAAGCATTTAAATAAAATAATAAATAAACAATTATAAAATAATATATAAAAGAATATCACTTAAGTCATACTCTCAATAAAATTTAATTAATATAATATAATATAAATAATTTTGGTCAATGAGTTTTGAAAATATCTACATTGAAACTATATTATTATTTTAGTATCAGCAAGGTTGATTTTGTTTTTTGTGTGTGTGTGTGTGTGTGTGTGTGTGTGTGTGTGTGTGTGTGTGTGTGTGTGTGTGTGTGTGTGTGTGTGTGTGTGTGTGCGTCTGTGTGTTACAAACACAAATGGCTAGAACGATCCCTAAAATAATACTCAGGTGAGAGAACAGACTATCAACAACCGTTATTGGCAATAAATTCCACATGATCCCCAGTAAAAGGTTTATACATCGGTCATAAACACCTATTTAAAATATATTGCTTCTTCATATAAGCATAACAGGCCTTTACGAGCTCTGACTTCTCTCCTGCCATCACCTTATGCTCAATACGATGTATTTTAGGGATTGTTAAACAACACTTCAAAACAATTACATAAACGCGTTTCAGAGATTTGAGCAGACTTTGTCAAACTTGCCTGACTTATACTACCGCCCCCTTGGGTCAGGAGAAACAGGAAGTTCTTTTGCTGATTGAATAATGAGGATATCAGCAGAGGTCACGCAAAGCATGTGGCAGAATAATTGGTTCAATCAAGCCAAGGTCTTGCTTACTTAAAATTGACAGTTGCAGGATTTTCTTTTTTTTTTTTTTGCATAATGTCCCTATACTTGGCAAGTGATGTGGATTAATTACTCATGAGGATATGGAGGAATAAAGAGATGGGAGAAATTACCTGCCTGTGTTCTCACTCAATCAAACCCCTCATCCCATTTTTTTCTTTGTTTGTTTTTTATCTACTAAAATCTTACCCTCAAATCGACCCGATTTCAGATGCCTATTTGTGTTACATCACAAAAACAGGCCCCTCCCATGATAGTTTGATTGACTTTAGCATTTCAGCACAGACTGGACTGGTGTCTTACCTTAGACCCGCCCTGAGTGAGTTGTCATCAGTCCGCCATTGTTTCACCGCCAGAGCAAGACATTCTCCTAAGCGATTGAGGTGTTCTATTGTTGGATTTCATATTGAACATAGCAGTTGTCATTTACTTCTGACATCTGAGCCGCTGAAGACACAGTGGATTCCGTTTCTTTTTGAAGGGAATGCGCCCCAGATCTACATAAATCTATGTTTGCGTGAATCATTCATGATCCAGTTTTACCTCACCTCCAGAAAAGTGAGTATAACGTTTTTTAAAGAATCTTTTCAAATCGCCTTTTCCTAACAATGTACTAATTAACAAGTTTCAAGATGAATGCAGCTAAACGGTCTCTCTGCGAGCAGTTTGGAAGAGAGGGGCGGGGTCAGCAGAGCTCATTTACATTTAAAGGAAAATGCTACAATACTGCGTGCTCTGAAAAGAGCTGTTTTTGACAGTAAAAAAGACCCTAAACAATCATAACAACTTGAGGAAAATGGGCATCCTATGACCCCTTTAAAAAAATAATTATTTACCACTGAATTTTATAATGATTTCACCATGGCTGTCAAATGCTACTGACATTCAGCCAAATATGATGAACTATACTCAGAATTCATGCTCTGCATTTAACCCATCCAAAGTGCACACACACAGAGCAGTGAACAGACACCCGGAACAGTGGGCAGCCATTTATGCTGCGGCGCCCGGTGAGCAGTTGGGGGTTCAGTGCCTTGCTCAAGGGCACCTCAGTTGTGGTATTGCCGGCCCAAGATTCTAACCCACAACCCTAGGGTTAGGAGTCAAACTCTCTAACTACTAGGCCACGACTCCCCCGTGAATGCTTAAAAGACAGCCAAAAATTAAACAAATCACAACCAAATTACTATGAACTAATTCTATTTAATGAATCAAAAACATACAGTGCAACAAATGTAGTCTGATTAAGAACCAATGACTCTTATGAACTGATTCTGTGAGTCAAAAAATATACAGTGCATTAAATGTAGTCTGATTTAAAAACAAATTACTCTTATGAGCTAACTCTGTTTAATGAATCAGAAACACACAGTGAAACATATTGTAGTCAGTCCGATGTAAAAAAAAAAAAAAAAGGAATTATGACCTGATTCTGTTTAGTGAGTCAAAAACAAAATCACTCTCATGAGCTAATTCTGTTTGATGAATCAAAAACAAAACGACTCTTTTAAACCAGTACTTCACTCTACCTGACTCAGGAATTCTCATTTGAATCAGACTGACGAATCCTTTGTTAAATCCTTTTACTCACAACTTACAGCAACTGACAAATGTCTTTATATATTATATTAAGATGGATGGAATATTTTATATAGTACAACAGGACAATTGAGATTTGTCTATTTTTCTCTGAGTTTATATATTTATGTTTATATTTTATATCTAGCTATACATATGTATAGAAAAGCGAATGCCCATATGAACCTACTGTAAATCAAGATCCTGTAAATCTGAATGTAATCAAACTATTTAGAAGAACTATAATGCAAATCATTTTGCATTTGAAAGCCACTGTAAATAATGCTGTACTTAGGAAATTCTAAAGGTAAATAAATGCATAAAGGTTTTGGAACTGCTTGGGGGGTGAATAAATCCAATCACAAGCCTTCTATTGTTATATTTTCCCTGATGATCATGAAAAAAAGCAATGTAATAAAAGCTGAACGCGGTTAAGTGGCACCTACATCTCTTCTGGTGATTGACTTTCTCAAAGCAGCATACTGAAACTGTTTCCCTGTAATGAAGAACATGTCTCCCTCAACGTTTTCATGCAAGCGTGAATCTGAAAATGAAAAACAACAGGAAAATGATAGAGACCTGAATTGCATAGCACAAGTCCAGGATTATACCAGCTAACATGATTAGGTGCTACAAAACGTCCTGCGTCTCATTTTCTCCCATGCTGCTGTGCTGGAGACATGGAGATGCTCTCAGGCCTGAATTATGTAGCTGAGAGTCGTTCACGTCTCTTGTGAAAAGGTATGCACACTTCAGCTCAGAGTCATCATATTTACGTGCTGAAGTGATTCTCAGGATAGAAAAGCATGGTAATTATAGCGACTGGCTGAGTGGTGATTGCTTTCTCATTTACAGTGAATGCTGAGTGCAACACTTCAAAACAGCTTATAGACCTAACAGACAGATATTGCTGAAGTATGACTCTTTGTTTGAAATAAATGTGACATGTATAACAAACAACAAGCCTCTCCATGCTCTTTTTAAATAAAAAGCTTGATGCAATATTTTTAATGCTCACAGTTCAAAGCTTCCTCCATCTGTCACAACACCTTTTTCAGCAATCACTGTTTTAGAAATGCTTGACAAAGATTCAATGAATAACCATGAATATATATATATATATGTTCTGGCTTAATATTTACAGATATTAGTCCATATCGTGATTTGATGTAAGTGCAATGAACTATTTTTGATTAATTCATTCAAAATTTAGCAAATTCCGTGCCATTCCGCGTTAAACTGTAAAATCCATTTTTATGACTGGATTCCGCGATTCCCTCCACGTTTTCTCAAATCAAAACACTGCTGACTCCTTGCAGTATGCGATTTCAGACTCAGCGCTTGTGTCTCCTTCCGCTTTGTGGGTGACGTAAACGCTTTGTGTCACATTAAAAAAATCATTGCGAAAGAACCTGACGTGAGATTTAAAATAAATTAAAAGAGGCTTCGAGGCAGAGGAATTTGCCTCAATAATTTTTTGTAATCGAGTTACTCGAGTTACTTGAGGAATCGTTTCAGCCCTACTGTAATTTAAATGCACACAGACTGAAGTAGTTTAAGTCTTTGTTTTTGTTTTATTGTGATGATTTTGGCTCACAAACAAAAACCCAAATCTTTACTAAAACTAAAACTGAAATAAAGATTAAATAAAAAAAATAAATAGAAATGTTAAAATAAATAACATAATAATAACAATAATAACAAATAATGACAAAGGCAAAGGTGCTTCTCCCAACATAGAAATACAAAAACACATTGCATGCAAATAATAATAATAATAATAATAATAATAATAATAATAATAATAATAATAATAATAATAATAATAATAAATATTTACATTTGGAAAGTTCAAATTGATGCAAAAAAAAAGGCCTCAGCGCTCAAGAGGTTAATTGATTAGTATAACAACTCACACAATTTGAGATTCCATTCATATCTTTAGCACAACGTAGGATGAGTTATTCACCAAATTTAATAATATAGTGATCTCAACAAACCCCTAATCCCAAGCACTAGCAACAGTACTAGAGATGGTTCCTCAAACCACTAACATTCTGCCTCTATTTGGCATTGATGAAATGCATGAAAAACATTCTAAACCATTTATGAATCAGCTCTCTCACACAAAAACAAAGTGCCTACATGCCCACCCGCCCTTAATTTATGTGTCTGAAACGCCCTGCTGTCTCTGATGGCACAGTGTGCGGTTTGTCTCACAAATGTGTTTGTGTGAGTAGAGGAGCTGTCTGAAATGCTGATCGCTAGCCTGTGAGGGTGGCACAGAGGGACCAGTGGAGGGCACAGCCAGTGGCCCCTAAACAGAAGCACACAGACTCTTGAGAAGTTACCCAGAGGCTAGGCTCTTTGTAAGGGCTGCAATCCCGCACTCAGTCGGTCGGGCAGCAGGGAAAAAATGCGACTGCCAAACCTCCCAGACTACAAGCTGTTCTTTAGCTGTCAATCATCTAGGTGTGGACTATAGCGAGTGAATGAATAAAGCTGCCCCGTTATATTGATGTTGGTTTACAGCGGGCAGCATTGATTTCTGTTGCTTATTTGTTGCTGGTTTTGTTTCTGCTTGTGATTTGACATGTTGGCAGTTTATTACAGCATGACATCTCAATAATGTTGTAGTTGTTCTGTGTCTGTGACAGTTTGAACAGTCATAATGGAGTCTAGTTTTGGAGAAATGATATGAAGGGAAATGTGATCTCATTATGTGAGTGTGATAAGGTGTCACTGTCAGGTTTTTCACTTCTTTTCCAAAGGGTTTCCAATGTCAAGATGGATTCTGTTCCCTGAAGAATCCCATCAAACTTAGAGAAATTTGCATTAGAGATCCAACAAAATCGTAACTACAAGTCGTACAAACTACAAGTTTCTTTGATGAACAAAAAGTAAATTTTTTCTGCATGTGTTAAAATGATAAAAAGTGATTGCAAAGACTTGTATGGTCAGAAGAGTTTATATTTTGAATAATTCGTTATTTTAAACTTTTTATTCAAAGAATCCTGGTACCAAAAAAAATATTAAACAGTATAACTGTTTCCAAAACTGATTATAAATCATCATATTGCTGATAAATCAGAATGATTTCTGAAGGATCATGTGACACTGAAAACTGGAGTAATGTCCAATGCTATCTCACTACCAATTCGTACGTATTTTACTATGTAGCTAATTCGTTCTAATACCTACAACCTCACTCAAATGATTAGTCGCCAGAGATGCGGGGTTAGGTGTAGGTCATTCGTACAAATTCATATGAATTGTGCAACTCATATAATATAGATACGATTTAGCAAAACCTCGTAAAATATGTACGAATTGCTGTGAGATCGGGCTGGTAATGGCTAATGAAAATTTACTGCATCACAAATATAAAATATAGGCTATTCTAAAGTATATAAAAAATAAAAAATATATCAATTTTAAAATCAGATAATATTACAATATATTACTAAAATAAATATTATGGTAAAATATTACTGATCCCAAACTTTTGAATGGCTGTGCATATATATGCTCAACAGAAACTCGTACAGGTTTGGAACAAACTGAGAAAACAGCTTTCCTTGCTTTTTAATATAAAAGAACGCAATCTACTATGCAGACATGCATTAATGTTTACAGTGTAACACTTCCCACACAAGTCCACCCAAAACATTTATGGAAGCATAGATGCAAACATTTATATATAGATGACTATTCAGAATTCAGCAATCCTGCCCTCACTTTACATGCAAAGTGGATAGCTTTTCGAAGCGTTCCCTACCTCAGTGGTTAATGCAGTAAAGATGGGTGGTCCTGGTCTCCACAGGGGTGGGAAAACTATTATTCATCCCCACATGGGGAATGATGGGACGTTGAGTGTGAGGGATGATTATAAGAGAGCTGTTCACAGAAGACGTCTACAGAACCATGTCTGTGGAGTCTCAAAAAGAACATCTCTCTTTAACCTTCTGTAAATTGGATCATTTAGATAATTTAAACTTCATTTAAAAATGTAAACCCAATTATCCTGCTTTAATCTTTTCACATTTCTGGTAACAATGAATTTAAAAGGCTAGTCAGAAAAATACTGCTAGCACAAAACGCCTGCCTAAAATACGAATCTGTATCATTCAAACACACACAGGGGAATCCAAACAAGCTCAGCAGTCTTCTTTATTACTCGTTAACAGTTTTTGTGAAATTTGTTTCTTAGAATTAGAACAGAATTTGCTTCTTTAGTGTTGTACGAACTAGCAACTTGTTTTATATTTCATCTACAGGGTTGTGCCATTCAATAGAACAATAAATTAACCTAAAAGTAGAACAAAAGAACAATAGAATAATAGAACGGCAAAAAAACAGAAGGAATGAAACACTGATAAAACAAAATGATGGACAGAAAGTCAGATATCAGAAACAGAAAGACAGACAGATGACAGATAAAATGATAGATAGAACAGTGAACAGAACAACAGAAAGAAAGAATGAATGAATGAATGACCGACAGATAAAAGACAGAATGAAAGAACCAAATCCTATTGGTTTTCCTATTGAAAACCGGACTAGATTAAAAGCCAACTGAATAACAGGCAACAATATCTGAAATCGAAATGTATCCCAAACTCGCTAATGGTTCATATTTCTTGAGATGCACATTTGCACGGATCCAAAGTGGATGTTTTTCTTATTTTTCACTCAGCTCTCCCACACACCGGTTTAACAATCTCCAGCGAAGTGATCTTACATTTTTCATGCTTCAGAACTTTACAGAGATCAATAAGCAGATTTTGCATGTGCATGTAACACTGCAAGACTTTAAACCCAAAGGAAAAACGAAAAACAGGAAGCATCGATACACCTCCAGCGTTTTCAGAATCCCTTGGCTTCCTCGTACTTCAAATACCTCTAAACAGTAAGACAACACTCAAACCGCTACATTTCCACCAATATGCTGGTGCCAGAACTCTCAAAACATTTCCACACACTTGAGTCAAGAACTTTTCTTGGTGAGGATCTCATACCTCACAATCCCAAACCTTTCCAAACTGGGCATCAGTACTAGCACACTATCAGTAGAAAATAGCCTTTGGAAATCATGTGGTCAAATCTTCTACTGCTTTTCACATAAGCAATCTTTTATTTTATTTAACTCTCATGTTATAGCTCATTGCTGAACCTCAGCTGAAAATAGAGGGCATCCTGCATCTCTGTCAATTTGCAGCTGAAGCGAAAGCCCTGAATCGAAATCCACTCCCCGGAAGACAGTGACAGTGACAGTGACTCCAAAAAATATTTGGACACCTCAGCCGAACTTAAAAATGTATGAATGTCACTACATCATACAACAAAATATCAATCCATTGTGGCTGTTCCCTGTGAAAAGGATTTAATGCAGGCCCCCTGTGTTTATAGAAGATATTTTATTAATATTTCAAACAATTAGGCAGCATGTCCAACCGAGCAACTACATAGGGGAGAACCGGGGCGAAAGTAACGTGGGACGAAAGTAACAAAGCGATTTTCTCAGAGCCTATTGATGCATTTGCATTCCCAGCTATGACGGTATATTCAGCATTCAATCCTTGATGGAGCTGAGAAATATCACGTGATTTCCTCATCGTTTCCCGCAGTTAGGTCGGTAAAACTGTTTTCGAGTACAAAAAGTAAATTATTGAAGCGGTAATTTTTTTTAATTAGTTGTGTTGTTTTTTTTGTTTCATGTGTCACAGTAATGCTCAATCTACAGGTTATTTAGTGCTTTAACACATCCTAAAGTTTGCATTATCAAAGTTTTTAGTATAAAAGTAAATCAGGTTTAAATGCCAGGAGTTCCTGTCGGGACGAAAGTAACAGTTGTTACTTTTGTCCCGCTACAGTGACAAGAAGTATTTATTTTGTTCCGGTACATGCTATTCTGTGAATTTCTGTCTCTTGCATCATTTATTAAAATTTTAATGTCATATTATACAAAAAGAATATGTCTGAGTGAGGGTCAGAAAGACAAACAGTGGTCTGGTTTTATCCAGATGTTTATGAGAGAGCGTTTCTGGACATAGAGGAACATCTGGGCAGCTCCTACCTCGCATTTACCTTAGTTATATTTAGGTTTTAGCCATACCTTAGCTTTTACACCTCCAGCTATGCATTTGCAGTGTTTCCAGATGTTTTAATGCACATTTTGAATTTATGCATAAAAACAACTGGATGGAAACATGAATAGGCCTACTGTTACATTATGTTTAGAATTTATATTATGCCAATGTAATTTAATTATTATATTGTTCATTCTGTTGAAAAAATGTTTTATAAAAATACACTGAAATAAAAAAATAAAAAATAAAAAAATAAAGTTTGTACAGTCGGGTTTTGAGACATTTGATTAAACATAAATTTAAAATAAAAATATAAATATAAATATGTAATTTAATAATTTTTTTTACAAAAATAAAAGACAGAATATGTTTGCAGTTACATATTTACAAGGTCATAGTCAGGTATACTTAATAAAAATAAGAGTAACAGAAAATAAATCTAGCTTATAATGTTGTGTTACTTTTAACCCACCTGTGTGTTACTTTCGTCCCAACCGATGGGGTCAAACGTAACAATGTGCAACTTATGTTCAAATTGAAATTATACTGAAGCCTTTCTACATTTCTACAAAATACCACCTGGTATTGATAGACCACACTTATGAGTTACTGACCACAGCAGAAATATATCTCTGTCTACAACATTATCTTTTAAAATGATGTTTTTCTGAAAAATGGTACTTTCGCCCCTGCTCTCCCCTACAGATAGATGAACAAACTAGAACTTCTTAATTTTAATCAAATGTCATATTTTTATTTATTAGAATAGTTTCTGCTGTGTGCTGGGCTGAATGTGCTTGTTGTATATGTGCATGTGTTATTTTTACCAGCTGATAACTCACAAAAAAATAAAAAATAATAATAAATTGTAAAATCTGTAAATGTTTCAAAACAGATCCAGAACACACAAAGAAGGATCTGTTGACCGAACTGTAATGAGCAACAACATAGCTCCTATGATGAGAAGACCAGGTGTGCTTAAGCGTTTGGTTCTTTTAAAGGAGTCATCTTGTGCTATCACATCCAGTTTTTGGTTCATTTAGATGTCTTTGGCCAGTATTGCATTTAGATATTTTAGATTTCAGTTCGTTTAGAAGCAGACCAAGGCCTTTCCTCATACCCTTTTCTCAAAGGACCCAGGAAAACATGTCCTCAGACATAGTCAAATCAGTGTCAAATCATAAACAAAAAAAAACACCATAAAAGTTGGTTTGCATCTAACATCTTTCATAAATATAGCCCAAAATGGACTCATTTATCTGCAACAAACAGCTGTACTGTGCAATTTGTATGTTGTCACCCAGAAACGCCTGCATTAGATATCACCTGCTAATAACCTTGTTCCATCCTGTTTCCACCAAATATCTCCAAATTCCTCATAACACATTGTGAAGGTTACCAGGTTGTCGGAGAGGCAGACAGGCTAATAAGAGAATTTGCACCGTTACAAATTGAGCTTTACGGATGTTGGGCTCATTACAGCCCGGTGGAAGACAGACATTCAGGCCGTTAAATGCCTTTAGGTAGAATGTCACCATTTTCCGCAAGTTCTCATTACCAGTCATGCGAATCTGTTCTCATCACAAATTTCTCATGCAGTCATCATGCCACCCATCTGTAGTATGGGAGGTTTCCTCAAGACAACGTTATTAACACCATATGATCTATTTCCACACTTAGATGTGTCAGTAGTTTGATTTATATAGAAAGGTGCCATAATAGTACAATTTATTAGTAATAATTTATAGCCAATTTATGTGTGGACTTCTGTGTAATTTGCCCCAGACGCCATTCTGTTTACCCCAGTTTTGTTTATAGCTCCATAAAGCTGCATGAACTTCAAAAGTTATTGAACTGTGTTTTAGGTTCCTGTGCTGTTTCTCCTCAGTTTTCCTCTGGTATCTCCTCTTTTTATAAAGGCTTAGAGGTTATCAGGTGCTCATACTTCATGCTAGTTTGTTGGTAAAAGCTCTTGAGGGAGAAATGATGATGCCAAGGGCTCTCAGAAGTAGATGTCTCCAGTGGTCTCAGAGGACAGGTAATCAGCCTGGAAGCGATTAGAGGCCTCCAGTGAACAGGGCAGTAGGTGAGAGCAATCATCTGCTAGGTTACAACCTGCCTGCAAAGTTGTAGAGACTAGCACTGAATCACTTTTACCTGACAGGTATGATGTTTGGGTAGAGTTATTAATGCGGTAAATAAGACCATTAAACCGCAAGGCAGAACTTTTAGAAGTTCATATCGGTAAAATGAGAAATATAAAACTTCTGGTTCGTAAATGAAATGAAGGGTCTATATTCTACACTTTTTTCCCCCCAAAGTCCACTCATAATGTTAGAAAAGGATTCTTTGCAGCAAAAACAGCTGTAATTTAGTTTTGCACTACCATTTTCCACCTTATTTCTGACCCTGAAAAAAGCTGGTATCTTTCAGTTGGTTGCTGGTTTGCCCTTTGAGACTTTTATATTTACAGTATGACTTCTGCTATGATTGGCTAAGCTCTGAGCACATAGGCTTATCAAGGTAGGCTTAGTTGCTGAATCCTGCTTTGACGTTGATATATGAAGGTAAACACTTGTGTTCCTTAAAGGAATATGTGGCACAAAAATTCATCTGTCCATTTTTTAATGATTGGGGACGATTCACAAACATAAAAAAAACTCAGTAGTACAGACAAGACTATATGCATGTTATCTAGTGCTGTCAAAAGATAAATCATGATTTTTGTTTCCTTTAAAAGTTTTCAAACACAAAATATGTTATGTTTATATATAAACTATATTAATATATAACAAAATTATATTAATATAAATATATAAATGTATATACATGTCAATATTTTTTTAATATATACTGAATGTCTGTGTATTTATATACACATAATACACAAACAATAAACATACACATATATTATGTAAACAAAAACTTTTATTTTGGATGCGATTAATCGCATTTACTCGTTTGACAGCACTAATGTTAACATGATCACTTGCTAGCCTTTTCTGTGTAAAGTTAAATACATTTTACAATTTTGTTGCAAAGACAATGGCTTTAAAAAATATTTAAACAGGTCTACAACTCAAATAGTTTGTTTTAACAAATATGCATTATTTTTATTATTATTATAAGCTTTCTTTATTTGATTTCTGCATATACATTTGTCAAAAATTGCCCATGTTAATTTCTATTTATTCTAATTTCTACTTATCACAACACTTTTTTAAAGATACTGTAATATTTCCTTAATAACAAACCATGAATTAGCCATTTATTTGATTACTATCATCACTGAAAATTTCTGATCCATATTTATTTCCTTAAATGATCTGGCCAGACGTTATAATATGTATACATAGTAAAAAAATCTAAAAATATTTTATATTTAAAGTTCATAAAAAACTATAAAATCAACCTTTAAAGCAAATAAGGAAAATATGCAATGCAAATACGAGTCAACCAACAACGTATACAATTTAATCTGCCATTATTTCTCTCTTGAAACACTGTTATTTAATTCTAATTACATGCACTTCAATGCACCTTATCTCACTTGAATGAACTCCCACTGAGCATCTATTCTACAATAACACTATGAAAGCTATAACTGCATGGCCTGACACACGATTCAGTACATGAGACAGATTTTGAACCCCTAACATTAAACAGAGCCAATCAAATATGTACTGTTTTAAACTATGTTAACCTCAGCTACTATTTCAAAGCAAACAGATCAACCTGTTAATAACATGTTGGCCCATCATTTTCCAGCATTAACATACAACGCAAATGACAAAATGACCCAAAAACATTTGATGAAACTTTTTTTTTGTGTGTGCGATATGAACTGAGAACCGCCAGTAGGCTTTTAACCCAAAGTGCCTCCCTCTCATCGACCCCAGGTCTCCATTCAACATGTTCTTAATGATGCCTCCTCTTCCCATTAATTAAATTTTTACTGTGCGGACTTTGTCTCCTCTGTCCCAGTAATTGTGCTCAGGGTGGGAGTTAATCTCCAGAAAATTACCTGCCAGGGACGGACAAGGTGGAAAAAGTCATTATTTCATCTCGTATTATCATTATCCCCAAGACTGGCATGGCCCTGGTCGTCGACGGGCTTCCTCTCCGTGTGTGGCGGCACATGGCCATTATGGGCAGCATTTTCTTTAATCATGACTGCACATTACCTGCATTGGGATTAGAATGTGATTTATGGCTGCCACCAGGAGAAAGGTTAGAAAATAGACTGGAAGTGTTACCTTTCATAATGAGGTAGATCCGATTCGCAAAACTTAAATTGTGAGCTAGAGGTCTAGATACGCTTGCGTGTACTCCATCCCCCACAACCGATCATCAGGCATGAGCATTTTTCAGCACTGATATGTGGATAAACAGTAAAAAGCTGTAGTACAGATGCAAATGGAGCAATGAACTCAATGTAAAACTTTCAACAGAGCCAAGTCTTAGGTTTTAGTATTTGTTGTGATAAAAATACAGGGCTAGGGGCTGTCAGTTACAACCCGAATTCCGGAAAAGTTGGGACGTTTTTTAAAATTTAATAAAATGAAAACTAAAAGACTTTCAAATCACATGAGCCAATATTTTATTCACAATAGAACACAGATAACATAGCAAATGTTTAAACTAAGAAAGTTTACAATTTTATGCACAAAATGAGCTCATTTCAATTTTGATTTCTGCTACAGGTCTCAAAATAGTTGGGACGGGGCATGTTTACCATGGTGTAGCATCTCCTTTTCTTTTCAAAACAGTTTGAAGACGTCTGAGCATTGAGGCTATGAGTTGCTGGAGTTTTGCTGTTGGAATTTGGTCCCATTCTTGCCTTATATAGATTTCCAGCTGCTGAAGAGTTCGTGGTCGTCTTTGACATATTTTTCGTTTAATGATGCGCCAAATGTTCTCTATAGGTGAAAGATCTGGACTGCAGGCAGGCCAGGTTAGCACCCGCACTCTTCTACGACGAAGCCATGCTGTTGTTATAGCTGCAGTATGTGGTTTTGCATTGTCCTGCTGAAATAAACAAGGCCTTCCCTGAAATAGACGTTGTTTGGAGGGAAGCATATGTTGCTCTAAAACCTTTATATACCTTTCAGCATTCACAGAGCCTTCCAAAACATGCAAGCTGCCCATACCGTATGCACTTATGCACCCCCATACCATCAGAGATGCTGGCTTTTGAACTGAACGCTGATAACATGCTGGAAGGTCTCCCTCCTCTTTAGCCCGGAGGATACGGCGTCCGTGATTTCCAACAAGAATGTCAAATTTGGACTCGTCTGACCATAAAACACTATTCCACTTTGAAATAGTCCATTTTAAATGAGCCTTGGCCCACAGGACACGACGGCGCTTCTGGACCATGTTCACATATGGCTTCCTTTTTGCATGATAGAGCTTTAGTTGGCATCTGCTGATGGCACGGCGGATTGTGTTTACCGACAGTGGTTTCTGAAAGTATTCCTGGGCCCATTTAGTAATGTCATTGACACAATCATGCCGATGAGTGATGCAGTGTCGTCTGAGAGCCCGAAGACCACAGACATCCAATAAAGGTCTCCGGCCTTGTCCCTTAAGCACAGAGCTTTCTCCAGTTTCTCTGAATCTTTTGATGATCTTATGCACTGTAGATGATGAGATTTGCAAAGCCTTTGCAATTTGACGTTGAGGAACATTGTTTTTAAAGTTTTCCACAATTTTTTTACGCAGTCTTTCACAGATTGGAGAGCCTCTGCCCATCTTTACTTCTGAGAGACTCTGCTTCTCTAAGACAAAGCTTTTATAGCTAATCATGTTACAGACCTGATATCAATTCACTTAATTAATCACTAGATGTTCTCCCAGCTGAATCTTTTCAAAACTGCTTGCTTTTTTAGCCATTTGTTGCCCCCGTGCCAACTTTTTTGAGACCTGTAGCAGGCATTAAATTTTAAATGAGCTAATTAAGTGGATAAAAGTGTAAAATTTCTCAGTTTAAACATTTGCTACGTTATCTATGTTCTATTGTGAATAAAATATTGGCTCATGTGATTTGAAATTTCTTTTTTTTTTTTTTTATTAAAATTTAAAAAACGTCCCAACTTTTCCGGAATTCGGGTTGTAAATAAATATGATGATCTAATTGATGATCTGCCAATAAATAAATAAAATTCAACAGTTTAATCGCATACTGTCTGTATATTAATGTTTTATGATCATTTGAAAGCAGTACACTATTGCTCCAAAGGCATTTCTAATTGGTTTTATTTTTAATTATTAAATGTCACCACGCTAAACTGACAGGGCTAAATGCAACATATAAATTGATTCATAAATCTTCTTGCATACTTTGTACCATCAAGATGATTTGTCAGGATCATTAAATAAATTATAACACTGCATTTAATAAATAATCCAGATTCACATTAGAAACCTGCATTAAAAACATTTATATAAAAATGTAAAGAAGAAAATAAAGGTGTCAAACTTTTATTGCTAAGAGATGAAATGTTCTCTTAGTTTATCTAAACCAAGATTTGTTTTAAAATGTGCACAAATTAAAAGTTTCTCATTAAAAATTAATAAGTAATATTACAATAGCACAAGTGACCTAAGTTATTGTATTCTACATAAGAACAAAGTTAAATTTATTATAGTTAATCTAACATAAATTTACTTTATATTCTATAATTGTCTTTAAAAAATGTCATCGTTGAAAAAAATATCACTCAGAAATTACTAGTAAACTTCAGAAATGGCAAGTAGCATGGAATTAAATGTGAGCTTTTGAAGTAGAAAGACTTAAATAGTATATACTTGTAAAACTTATTTCAATGATGTTATATTTAAAACTATGAAGAATATTATCTTAAAATAAATCCTATATTTGATTCACTTTAAGTAAAATAACTTTTGATCACTATTTCATATTACTAACATACCTGTGTAATAAAAGCCTTATGAACAACTCTTGTAAATTCTTACAATATGACATAAATGTAGTCCACAGTCTACATCTTTGATACAGCACAGGTGGGCAGAAGCTCGGCAGAAGGACTGAGAAGATGAATTTCTGTAGAAATTCGGTTGTACAGGCAGGATAGAGTCAAGCTTATTCCAGTAAGCTCAGAAGGAGCCTCACATCCCTGTAGCAAGAGCTTATGGTTTGTTCAAGCTGGGTGAATATTTCACCAGAACAACACTTGAGCCTAACATCTGAGTGCAAACTTTAGATTTGTTAAGAACTCAAAGCTGATTTTCTTGTTGTGGTTATTGTCAAGTGCATGCAGTGAAAGCTGAGGGCCCTTAAGAGAGTATTTTGCAAGCCACAAATAATGTAATTTGCATAAGTCTTAAAGGTACAGCTGAAAAAAAAAAAGGTCATGCAAAGTGCAGAAAATGGAAAAAGTTAAATTCTTGACTAACATTGTAAGTGGATTGCACCTGATTTTAAAATAGAATTTGCACATAAAAAAACGGGATCCTGGTTGTGACTGTATAATGTACAATCTGTGCAAATACAAAACCTCCTTGATGACTAACTCCATTTTGAATTTCATGAGCTGCTGGTGTTGAACAGGGAGAATGAGAGCCTTGGTGATAAAAATGGATTTACATGGACACGCCAATCCTTACACAGTTACAGCTTGTACAATTTCTCCCCGACAACTGTGAGTCTTGGGAACTCACTAGCTTATGGAAGCTCATACATGCTCAGTCTGAGATTAACTGTCTTTCATATTGTGTGAAGGTTTTACATTGCCTGACATGCTAATTTTTGCCAAAACTACAGCAGCAAGAAATCTAAAGCACAACTAGGGGTTATTATTCCATACTAAAACTAAAGACATACTAAAAACATTTTTGCAGACTGAAATCATTAATTCAAGTAAGTGAGAAAATAATAGTTAAAAAGCTAACTGCAATAAAATAATTATCAACAAATATCATTATCATATAGGGAAGCACTGAAATTCCAGTCACTAAACATTTTTTAACATTTTTTATAATATTATACTGTCTATTGAGCTTATGTTTTTGAGCTGCATCTGAAGGAAGTTAGTGTCATTTCTTAATTTTTCAAATATTCTAATATTAAAATAATTGATAATCAGAACTGATGACCTAAAATATATTTCAGTAAATCTTAACTAATTGAAATAAAAATATGTGCATTAAATAAACTAACCTGGATGGACAAAGCTATTGCTGTCAATTAAATCTAAAAGGTATTAAAAGTTAATTATTGAAATTCAAAACAATAATAACCTGAAGTGCAACCTGTGTTTAAAAGGAAATGTATAAATAAAGGAATGGTAAAACCTCCATGCATGTCCAAATGCATTAAATCTCAGTGCTAAACTATAATAATCATACGAGCAGGAAGCTGTCCATTTCTGCAGGTGCCCACATGAATCAATCAATAAAATGGTGGTATTTAAATAATTATCATGGCCTTGAGAATCTCAGCATCGACATTGAGAGCGCTAATATCGATTATGCAGAATGTTATATTGAGAGACAGGGTTGCGAAGCGTGTTCAGGGCCATGTACGAGTTGGTTCTCTGGGGAGAGACATGATCCGGACGTGGGAGAATTGAACCCAGTGAAATCCTTTAGCTCTCTTCTGCTCAGCATTTCTAATGAATGTAACCTGAGGATTCTCAAGAGCTTCTTGGGCTGGGGGAATTATCTCTATCACTGCTGACACAGAAGAAAACTGCACTGGCTTTTAATGGCGACTCGCGCATTATCTTCAATTATAAAACGTCAATCATATCCAGAGACTGTACTGCTGGTCAGTACAAGCTTACATAAGCAACCTTGCTGGCTTATTCCCGTTAAATCAGGAACAACAAGTTGAAGTTGAAGAGAAGGTGAACTTCATGAACTTCAAACATGTATTTTCACTTCCCTATATCTTTTTTGGGAAGTCTCTGAGCTTTAAACTCAAATTTGAAGCTTCTTATGCTGTATTCAAATGTCAGAAACAGGATCTTACACCCCAGGGCATTGTGTCTAATGGTTTTATTTCCTGTCTAAGGAAGTTTACTATACCAAACTTAAACTGGAAGCACCTGATTCCTCCCAGCTTCTTCCCATATAAAATAAGAAACTGGTCTGTACAGGAAAGACTGGCCTAAAAAGACAGTGTCCCAAGCTGTATCCATCACTCTCAATTAAGATTTGCAGCTTCCTGGTAGATGATAGCAATGCTAGTTCATGTGGGCAGGAAGTGGGTTCAGAACAGATAAATTAAAAAAATCTAAATCGTGATATGGCTGTGTGTGATTATTAAACTGCAAAAGGCTGCGATTAAATACTGTTTAGCAAGCACTGCAAACTTTACAGTGAAGGTGATACACTCCATTCTGTCTTATTCTAGATGGGATAGGTTGCTAATATTTGTTAATTTATATAGAGCAAAATGTAAATATATTCTAAGAGGCCATCTTACCTTGCCCTCTAAGATTTATGCAATGCAGAAAATACTACCTGAATGACAGAATCCAATTTTCCAAAATGTAATTTACAGTATAACACAGAATGTTTCAAAATTTAGCATAGCATTTTAGAATAAATTAAATGTAGGGCTGTACACTTAATCAAAGCACAATATGGATGCAAAAAGTGCATTTTCCTCCTCACTATATTTGCCATCACATGAACTTCATCTTCGGAGCAAAGTATTACTAATAATGTTCCTATGGCTCAGTGGTAGAGAATTGTGTTAGCACCGCAAAAGGTTGTGTGATTGATTCCCAGGGGAACACATGTTAGGTAAAAAAATGTTAGCCTTAATGCATTATAAGTTGCTTTGGATAAAAAGTGTCTACTAAATGTGAATGTAGTAATAATAAAAACTTTACTTTCTAAGGAATACTATGCAATTATTCACTCTTTTAATTTTAACAGTAAACCTCTGTTTTGCATTACTGGCCAAAAGGAATTAAATTTTAAAAAGATTCATTAAACTGTTAATATTTTATGCCCATTGCCATTAAATCATTAATAAAAAAAATAAAGCAGACAGCATAGAAGGGACGAGGGGGGTTGGCGAAATTCATAGGGAATTATTTTTGTAAAAATGTTATACTGAAATTGTTAGTATTTCTTTTAATGTAATATTACATTTTTCAGATTTGTTAATTTAGAGGATTAGACCATTCAAAGTTAAAAAAGATAAAATTTTGCCACAAGAAACGAGGACAGAAAATATATATACATACACACACAACAGAAACAACAACAAATGAGAAAAATGATATTTAATCTAGGTTCAAAACAAGTAAAATATGCTGCCTAAAAATCCACTTTCAAGTAAAATTTTCAATGTTTATATAAAAAGGTACTTTTTCAATTTGTTCATTTTTAGTTGGTTTTTAGTTGCAAGAAGTCTAAATTTGAGAGAAGTGTGCACACTCCTAAAGAGACTAAATGTTTCCTGCAGTAAAGCATGTGCAAAACATGACTTAATTTTGAAGAAAAAAGCAATCAACGTATACCTTTTTTCTTTTTAACCTTGATATCAGCAGCAATATTGCAATGTCAGACAACTGCAATGTCAAAATAATCACATGATTTGTTTAGCCCTACTGGATCCAGTGAGACGGAAATGTGAATGGGCCAGTGGAAACAACATCCACCAACTTTGAACTGCTTTTGACCTCCTTCAGTACAGGTCCACTGCACATGTCACCATCTCCACTCAACATAAACCAATGTAAACCACCAACTCTCTCACTAAAAGCCTTTACAAACTCATCCGATCAATTGTTACGCCGTGCAGAAAACCATTTGAGAATCGCCTTGTTCTGCTTTTGCTGCCAAAGACTTTTCAAGGATCTTCAACGTTTAGCCACTTCAATGGGCAGAGTAGAGGAGGACAGGTGATGATACAGCAGATATCACATCTCGAGAAGACATATCCAGAGCTGCTATTACACACTCATGAAACAGACTGTCAGAAGGTAATATAGAACCTTTTTTAAACCTCAGCATTTTTCCTGTGCAATACACTTACATTGGTACAATCCACATCCTATATGTGCACGTACATTCTGCAGTTTACTACAGCTAGACGGAAACAAGCGGATATCTTTATCTCCTGATTTTTGTGAGTTCAACAAGGCATAAATTCAACAAGATGCTGGAAACATTCCTTGGAGAATTTCATGGAGTTATTGTACATTTTTTGGCCACACATGCCTGCTTCCACTTCACTTTATCTTGATGTTTCGCTGTTTGAAAGAGACAGAGGGAGAGTTTGAGTCTAAACTATAGATGCAGTTTAAAGAAACAGCCTGAGATGAAGCTTAAGCACAGGACACATTTTTCATATTTTCCAAATCGTCATGCCTTTAAGTACGAGAATATATATGCACCTACAATACCGTTCATTTATTTACAACTGAATAAATTATAACCTAATTTTGAATTTAATACAAGTAGTCAAAATGTTACTATTTAAAAAATTATATTATCTAAATAAGATTACTAATATCATTGAGCATCTGACCATGTGATAAGCAGGATTCAACAAGTAAAAACAAAGAAATAATATTGTAAATGAGTTTAATTATTTAAATATATACTTTATATATATTGACCAAATGGCAGCTCAAAAAATGTAAAATAACAATCTTTTAATAAAAAGATTTATAATATATATATAATAACAAAAATGACTTTTTAAATTTTAAAATATGTGTATGTGCTAAACTAAAGCATCAATACCCAACCAAAGTTGATAATGTTTTAAGATGTTAAACCATAGTACTCCCAATCAGAGAGGGAAGGTTACTGGGATATTATTAGAATTATCTTTAAAAAAAAGTTACTTTAAAAATAACATTTAACATTTATTTTAACATTTGAAATAAATATATTTTAAAAATCAGCTAGCTGTCAAAACAGTTTAACTTAGTTTAACTTGATATAAAATAAAATATCTAAAGCTTAAACGTAAATAAAAATATAAATAAAATGTATAAAACATTATTAAAAAAAATATTTATAAAAACTATAATATTATTAAAATGATACTAAAATAACACATGCTGAATAAGAGTTGTGAAGAAAGTCTAAATGCCATATTATCCAATATGTTTATTTGATAACAACCATAAAGGATCCAGTACAATTCACGATGCTATTTTCTACTTAGCTCTTCTCCTTGATAGTTAGCACACATTTATTGCCTATCTGTATCAACCCACAGAACAATAATTTAAAGGACAGTCAACATGAAGCTGGCTAGTGTTCAGTGTCTTGCTAAAGGGCATTGGAGAAGAAAATCCTTGGTTCTCTTACGAGAGCTCTCTCGTTCTGCGTCTTAGCTAAGACGCTACGGGAAAAGTCTCTTTTCACGAAATACTGAAGCAAAAAATTATCCTTAATTTTGTATTTTTGTAAAGCGCATTTGCAGCAGTACACAGCCATAGGCGAGATGGCTCGTTCGCTCATTGGCTTGTTCTGCGGCAACTGCACAGCTTATTGAGCGCGGGTTGATGCAACATCAGACCAATAAGGGCGCTTCGCGCCCTTCTTGCCACTTCCCGCCGAAACGGGTGTGGCCCAACCTATAAAAGGAGCTCGAAAAGGCTGACTCACCTGATTTTTCATCTCTTCAGCGAAGCTCACGCATCGCTGGATCACGGAGGAAGCAAGCGCCGTCTGAGAAAGCACATCAGCAGGACGAGCCATTCTGAAGCTGCTGGAAGCCCACTCAGCGAGGGAGACAGGTACGTCATCTGTGTCTCCTGCCTGGGTGAAGATCATGCAGCGCTCGCCCTCGCGCTCGCTGACGGCGGATGCCCCCACTGCGAGCTGTTGCCATGGTGACTCTGAGGACTCGCCTGGCCTTTTTCTCTGAGCCTGCATTCTCCGCTGCGCTGAGGCGCCGTAAAAGCGTCGCTTCCAGCGGATTCCGGAACCGTCTTCAGCTCAACCGAGCTCGCCGGTTCGCCCTGCTTCACCGCCCCCCCCCCCTGCATCGCTTCCCGGTGGGCAGCGCCCGCTGTTTGCCGGCGCGTCGTCCGAGGAAATCGATCTCAGGGCCGCGTCGGAGGAAGAGGACACGCGCTCTCTGCTAGCTTCGGGCAGTGAGGGCTGGGCGAGCTCCGAGGATCTCGCGCCTTCTGCTCAGAAGCCCAGCAGACGAGCTGACATCGAGAAGGAGCCGGGGCGAATGCTCGTGTTGGCCGCGACGAGTCTCGGCCGCGAGTGGTTTGCACCAGCGCCCCCCCTCTCTTTCCCGGCTGGATGGTATTTCCCTTTCGGTTGAGCGTACTTCTCAAAGCCCGCCTCATTTCTTCCTGAGCTTCACGAAGAGGTGGCGAAGGCTTGGAACGCTCCATATTCAGCGCGAACTCGTTCGTCTGTCTCACTAGCATTCTCCACACTGATGATGCTAAAAACAGGAACTACCACTCACTTCCGCCGGTGGAACAGGCGATAGCGACGCACCTTTGTCCGCCCTCTGCTAGACGGCGGCAAAAGCGGTGTTGCCATCTAAAGCCTGCTGTGTGACGCGGCGTCGGAACTACTAATGATGGCTGCTTCATCGAAGCGCTGGTGTACGGTTTCCGCTGTGGCCGAGCTCTCACCCAAGTGCGCCGCTGTTTCAGTTCCAGGAATTGTGACCTGTCTCAGCGTTTTCTGCAATGCGCAAGCCTGCACAGTTGCCCGCTTGCCTGCACACAAAAGCCGTTATCACGGCTACCCAGATATTTCCCGAAAAAGATGTAATTTCTGGTGTCCCGGCCACGGCCGATGGTGCTATAAATGTAGTGACGATGCCCACTGCTCAGTGCCCATCTCCACATATAAGCACAGCCCTTCACACAGGGCTCGCGCCCATAAAAGCGACTCAAGTCGATCACGCGCACTACATAGTAGACGTGCCCACTCCTCAGTGCCCACAATCACTATGTCACACGCGTCATGTGGTTTCTGTAAAAACGAAACCCGTGCACGTTCGTCCGGCCACGGCCGATGGTGCTATAAATGTAGTGACGATGCCCACTCCTCAGTGCCCATCTCCACATGTAAGCACAGCCCTGCACACAGGGCCTGCGCCCATAAAAGCGACTCAAGTCGATCGCGCACACTGCATAGTAAGCGTGCCCACCCCTCAGTGCCCACAATTACTATGTCACACGCGTCATGTGGTTTCTGTAAAAAAAATTAAAAAATAAAAAAAAAACCGTGCACGCTCGTCCGGCCACGGCCAATGGTGCTATAGATGCAGTGACGATGCCCACTCCTCAGTGCCCATCTCCACATGTAAGCACAGCCCTGCACACAGGGCTCGCGCAAATAAGATCGACACAGATCGGTCGAGCGCGCCGCATAGTAAACGTGCCCACTCCCCAGTGCCCACATACACTATGTCACATACGGCGCGTGGCTTCTGTAAAAACGAGGCCCATGCATGTACGCTCTGCACAGGCAGACAGCGAGTTGAAAGTGGCATATGCAGCCCACAGTCACTCGCAGACATATCGAGTCCCACGGGACCTGCTCAGCCTTCCCCCAGTCGGTTAAGCACCGGGACGGGGTCGAGGAGGAGCGATCTGCCCGCTGTGATCAGCGCACTCCCCGCCTCAAATGCGCAGCACACCTGAGCGCCGCCGTTGCCCGGTCAACAGAGCGCGCTTCGCATCCAGCCCTTAGCCATTCATGCAGATGCATGGTCAGCGCTTCTAGGGGTATCGGATTGGGTGCTAGGCATTATAAAGAGAGGCTACTCGCTACAGTTTTTTTCGACGCCCTCCGCGCTTTTCAGCGCGCGTCGAAACTATGGTCAAAACAGAAGTAGCACACATACTACGGGCTGAAATATCAAAACTGTTGAGCAAAGGGGCTGTAGAGCCTGTGTCTCAAGCTCAAAGCTAGGGGGGGGGCTGTACAGCAGATACTCTCTGGTGCCCAAGAGAGACGGGGGTCTCAGGCCCATACTGGATCTAAGACAGCTGAACAAGGCATTGATGAAACGCAGTTTCAAAATGCTTACGACCAGGAAACTCCTCGCGCAGATTCGCAGAGGGGACTGGTTCATGTCAATAGATCTGAGGGACGCGTATTTTCAAATACAGATAGCGTCAAACCACAGGCGATATTTGAGATTCGCCTTCGAGGGCCAGGCATACCAGTTTACAGTCCTCCGTGGCTCCTCTTACGTTTACGAGGTGCATGGATGCAGCGCTCGCTCCTCTCAGACTCAGAGGCATACGAGTGCTGAATTATTTGGACGACTGGCTGGTTCTGGCCCAATCACGAGCGGAGCTCGTGGACCACAGGGCCTTTTTACTCGATCACCTCGAGAAGCTCGGCCTCAGTGTCAATTGGGCGAAGAGTTGGCTGAACCACAGTCAGACGATCCTGTTTCTGGATATAGTTCTGAACTCGTATTCCATGATGGCGCGGCTGTCATCACAGCGCGCGATGGGCATTCAGCGCGCAGCGAGTTCTTTCCGCTGCGGCGCGACCGTGTCGCTAAAACACTGTCAAAAGATGCTGGGTCTCATGGCCTCAGCATCTCCGGTTCTGTGGCTGGGCCTGCTCCGCATGCGCCCCCTGCAGTTCTGGCTGAAGGCTCGGGTGCCGCACAGAGCGTGGGCGTCTGGCCGGCTGCATTTCAAGGTCGATCAGAGCTGTGTTGCGGCTCTAGCACCTTGGAAAGCGAACGGCTGGTACCGATCAGGTGTAAGCCTGGGGACTTCCCTGAGTGTGAAAATGGTGTCGACGGACGCCTCCACTTCGGGATGGGGAGCGCTGCTCGAAGGCAGACCGTCCTTTGGCCTCTGGTCAGAATGGGAAAAGCTCCATCATATCAACTGCCTGGAAATGCTGGCAGTGGAGAACGCGCTGACGCGCTTTTGTCCCCATATCAAGGATCACCACGTCGTAGTCCGTGCGGACAACATGTCCGTGGTATCCTACATAAATCGCCAGGGCAGTCTCGGGTCCCGAAACCTGTGCAGGCTGACGGAACGCCTCCTGGTTTGGGCTCAGCGCAACGTGCGCTCGCTGAGAGCAGTGCATGTGCCTGGACTGCAGAATCTGGGTCCAGACAGGCTGTCCAGAGGCAATGTTCCTATGGGCGAATGGTCTCTACACCCGCAAACAGTCCGTTGTGGGAGGGATTTGGCATGGTGGAGGTGGACCTCTTTGCGTCCCACGAAAACACTCACTGCCCCGCGTTCTTTTCCAAGAACGAAAGCGCGCTGTCACGGAGATGGCCGTGCTGCCCGCTTTATGCGTTCCCTCCCGTCTCCCTCCTTCCGCAGGTGATAGAACGGGTGAGAGAAACGAGATGTTCAATACTGCTTGTAGCACCTCTTTGGAAGAACCAACCATGGTTCCCAGATTTGATGCAGTTAGCAGATGTTGCCCCGTGGCCGGTACCGTTGAGGAGGGACCTCCTCTCGCAGGCCAGGGGCTCGATTTGGCACCCTCAACCGGAGTTGTGGTCCCTCCATGTGTGGGCGCTCAACGGTTACCCGCTGATCTCGCAGTGGGAGTGCTAAATCCCATCACTCAGGCTAGAGCTCCGTCGACACGACGTCTGTATGCCTTGAAGTGGTCGGTGTTCTCCAGCTGGTGCACAGCTCGAGGTTATTCACCCCTTAGTTGTGAGGTGTCGGAGGTCCTCTCCTTCCTACAGGAGCTGTTGGATAAGGGCAGAGCCCCATCCACGCTCAAAGTTTATGTGGCGGCCATCGCGGCGTTTTCTGAAACGGCGTCCGGTCAGTCAATAGGAAGGAACGATTTAGTCATCCGGTTCCTCAGAGGAGCTAGGAGGCTGAATCCTCCCAGACCTCTGTCAGTCCCTATGTGGGACCTCGCGGCGGTTTTGGAGGCCTTGAAGGGTCCCCCTTTTGAGCCTATCCAATCGGTTAGCCTTCAGCATCTGTCGTTCAAGACAGTATTCTTGTTGGCTCTCGCTTCTGTGAAGTGTGTGGGTGATTTGCACGCGCTCTCGGTGAGCCAGTCGTGCTTGGAGTTTGGGCCCAATGACTCAAGGGTCATACTCAAACCTAGGCACGGTTATGTGCCGAAATCCCTCAACACACCGTTTCGGGCTCAGGTTATTGCCCTGTCTGCCCTGCCGGTGTCAGGGGAGGATGGAGACTCGAGTCTTCTTTGCCCTGTCAGGGTTTTAAAAGCTTATGTGTCTCGCTCTGCTGCCTTTCGGCAGACGGAGCAGCTGTTTGTCTCGTTCGGTGGACGTTCCAAGGGAATGGCTGTTTCGAGACAGACTCTATCCAGATGGATAGTTGACGCCATAGCGTTAGCTTATGCTTCCAGGGGCCTTCAGTGCCCGTTGGGCGTCAGAGCACACTCCACAAGAGGCGTCGCCTCGTCGTGGGTGTGGTCTACTGGGATCTCCTTGCAGGATATATGTATGGCGGCAGGTTGGGCCTCGCCGTCTACATTTATCAGGTTCTATAACCTGGAGGTCCCCGCCTTGCAAGCAAGGCTGTTGTCGGTATAGTCGAATCAGGGCCCTGAGGAGAATTCTGAGTTCACAGGCGCTATGCGCTGCCGACTGTTATATGGGCAGTATTGCGTAAGACCCGCATTGCCACATTGGTCAGGCCTTGCCTCGGCTGTGTGATGTCATATTGCCGCATCTACGGATGCTGCTAGATATAGGACGGAGGGCTTTTTCCCTTTTCTGTCCTGGACTCTCTGTGAGTCCCTCAGGTGACTGTGCACTGTAAATCCTGGGCGTTGCTTCAGGTTTATTGGTGTGTGATCCCTGCGCGCACGGCGTTTTACATTGGGTTCCCGTAGCGTCTTAGCTAAGACGCAGTACGAGAGAGCTCTCGTAAGAGAACGTATTCGGTTACTAAACGTAACCTCGGTTCTCTCTAGAAGAGCGAACGAGTACTGCGTTCTCTGCCGTGTGCACGATTCACTCTGGTTCGCTTCGGCGATGAAATAAATCAGGTGAGTCAGCCTTTTCGAGCTCCTTTTATAGGTTGGGCCACACCCGTTTCGGCGGGAAGTGGCAAGAAGGGCGCGAAGCCCTGATGTTGCATCAGCCCGCGCTCGATAGGCTGTGCAGTTGCCGCAGAACAAGCCAATGAGCGAACGAGCCGTCTCGCCTATGGCTGTGTACTGCTGCAAATGCGCTTTTCAAAATTACAAAATTAAGGATAATTTTTTGCTTCAGTATTTCGTGAAAAGAGACTTTTCCCGTAGCGTCTTAGCTAAGACGCAGTACTCGTTCGCTCTTCTAGAGAGAACCGAGGTTACGTTTAGTAACCAAGTACGTTACTGTCCAGTCTCTGTGTCATTCATACTTAGGATCAAACCTACAGCCACTGACTTGAATTCAAAACATTTGTGCTATTCGTTGTTTTACTTAGACATTGCAATATTTGAGGACACTTTCCAACATGTCTTATTTTCTGTGTTTCGAGTCATCTAATGACTCAAATCTTTTGCGAGATCATTGAGTGACATTCTGCAGAAGCTTATGGCGAGTCTTTTGGATTCTTATGAGTGAGTCATTGTAATGGGTTCGTTAGTTCAGAACAGAAATAATCCTATAAATTAAAAAAAACATCTAAAAACGTATTAAGAGACTCCGGAAGAAGTGTTCAAACTAAATATATATTTTTTACCTCACAAATGACGCCAAGCAGATATAATTTCCCTACATTCCTTTCATCTTTCAACTGCTTGGCATAACTTATCAACGAAGACTAAAAAGACTACATTTTGTTTTAATGCATTCATAATTCTATGTCCCTTGAAGATTCGCTCACATGACATACTGGATGAACAAACAATGCCCGATTTGTTTTGCTCAGTTATGAAACTGATTCATTTATTTAGTTGATTAGCTGAGCCGAGTCTCTTGTTCAGTGAAGGGGGCGTGGTCTTCAGTTTGTCGAACCAATAAATTGCACTTTCACAGCCCGCACTCGAATTTTATTGGCCAATAAGGTGTGAAAGCAAGTCTTGCGTCCAAAAATTCTTCAGAATTGAGTCTCACTCATGGGAGTAAACCCATGTTCTCGTTTATGGGAGTAAACCAGAACTATCCTTTTACAGAATGTTGCAAATGTCCATCAATAGTGCAAATGATACTCTGAATTTGAAATAGTATAATACTCTAATACTCATACTATTTTCTCTTACATTTTTCTTTATATTTCACCCATATTCAAACCACTGGTGCAGTTGCCAACAGTATAAATTTGTCAACCAAGATACAAACCTCTTGGCAAGTCACATGATCAGGTCAAGTGGTGGGATACCTTATGAGAACAGATTAGATTAGAAATAACATACTCTGTCTGTTTTATTAAGAAAATTGTAATCCCCTGCAGGAAGATGTTTACATTCTTCTACATATGTAAATAAATGTATATGGTCATCCTACAATGTAAATTACAGCACTATTATGATGGTTGAATACACTAGAACTCTACTGATATTCTGCTGAAATCTGTTGGCTGAAATTCTGTCATTAATTACTCACCCTCATGTTGTTCCAAACCCGTAAGACCTTCTTCCATCTTCGGAACTCAAATTAAGATGTTTTTAATGGAATCCAAGAGCTCTCAGACCCTTAATAGACAGCAACACAACTGAAATGTCCCCAGGTCCAGAAACATAGCAAGGACATTGATAAAACAGTCCATGTGACATCAAGGGTTCAACTGTAATTTTACGAAGCTGCGAGAATATTTTTTTGTGCAAAAAAACATTTATAATAATGACTTTATTCAACAATTCTTCTCCTCATTGTGTCAGTTCAGCCGTTGTGAAGAGAGTATTGCAAAGCATGTACTTGCTTCCGCATCATGTAAACGATGCATGCGCATGTTCAAGGTACACAGCAGCATCATGCAAATGCATTGTTTACATGAAGCAGAAGCAAGTGCATGTGTCATAATACTCTCTCCACAATGGTGGCACGCCTCAACTGACAGGAATAGAAGAAGAATTACAGTTGAACCCCTGATGTCACATGGTCTATTTCACCAATATCCTTGCTACACTTCTGGACCTGGGAACATTTAAGTTGTGTTGCTGTCTACTGAGGGTCTGAGAGCTCTCGGATTTCATAAAAATATATTAATTTGTGTTTCAAATATGAACAAAGGTCTTACGGGTTTGGAACGACATTTTCATTTTTGGGTGAACTAACTCTTTAACCACTCGGCCATCCTAGTCAAGACAAAGTATTTTACTGTAACAGACCAAGGATTTTCAGAGCTCACCTACTACTCATATGCTGTGATTTTAAATGCTTAATTTGCACACAAACATCAAACTGAAGAAATCTGTTTAATTACCAGGAGTGTACGGTGGCCGAGATAGCTCAATGCGCTGCAATTTAAGAAAACACATACAAATTGAAAAAACACCAGCAAATAAAAAAACATCTTCATCAGTTTGACAACACAAGTGCTGCAAATCCTTACAACACATGCATATAAGGAAATGCGCTGCAAATTATCACAACACATGCATATAACGAAACGCGCTGCAAATCCTTCACAACACATGAATATAACGAAACACGCTGCAAATCATCACAACACATGCATATAACGAAACGCGCTGCAAATCCTTCACAACACATTCATATAACGAAACGCTCTGCAAATCATCACAACACATGCATATAACGAAACGCGCTGCAAATCATCACAACACATGCATATAGCGAAACGCGCTGCAAATCATCACAACACATGCATATAACGAAACGCACTGCAAATCATCACAACACATGCATATAGCGAAACGCGCTGCAAATCATCACAACACATGCATATAACGAGACGCGCTGCAAATCCTTGACAACACATGCAATTAACAAAAGCACTGCAAATAGCACTGACCACAATGGAAATGTTTCGAGGAAACCTCAAAAAGTGTCGGACCCGGCTGGGATTTGCTTATCGTGCAGTGGCTACTGCTCAGTGGAGTTGTTGGTGAACTGAAAGGTGAGGTTTTTTTTCATGGTGTTTTTTTAAACACCATGATTCCTTTATCTTTGGGATATTATTAGCCTGAATAAGCTGAATAATTACATGATTAAATGTAAAACTTTACTTAAGATGGCCAACTTTAATATCCTCAGCTAAATATAATTTCAAGGTTAATGAAAATAAATTTGCAATGCCTCATAAATTGATTCTTAATTTGCATGTGTTGTGAAGTATTTGCAGCGCGTTTCGCTATATGCATGTGTTGTGAAGAATTGCAGCACGTTTCGCTATATGCATGTGTTGTTATGATTTGCAGTGCGTTTCGTTATATGCATGTGTTGTGATGATCTGCAGCGCGTTTCGCTATATGCATGTGTTGTGAAGATTTGAAGCGCGTTTCGCTATATGCATGTGTTGTGATGATTTGTAACACTTGTGTTGTCAAACTGATGAAGATGTTTTCTTAATTTGCTGATGTTTTTTCAATTTGCATGTGTTTTCTTAAGTTGCAGCGTGTTGAGCTGTCTCGGCCACCATAGGGAGTGGGTGTTGAACCCATGCAAGTCCAATGCCATAACCACTCTTGTTGCTTTTAAGAACCTGTAAAGTCAGAAATGTATTTATGAGATATAAATTGCTAATTTGCTTTCAGGAGGGGGGTTTGAATCCATAAGTACAACTTAGCATCAGTATGTTTTAGAAATATAGCTTTTTGCTTCACTATTTATTGATCCATTCAGATGTGGGATTCAACCTCTTTGATTGAGTACTGGTTAGCAGTTTTTGTGAAGTAAGCCATAGTCTATGAAGGCTACCTTTCATGACAGTTTTATTCTGTGTTCCTCTTAAAAGATTAACACCACAGTTTTTAAAAGTAGCACTCAGAAATTCAGCAAATATTAGCATTTCTCCTAAGATCCATAAACTGTTCATTCATTCGTGAAAAACAACCCTCATTTGGATAAATAAGTTGATGATTAAAGTTGGATCAAATCTAGATGGAAGCCTTACATAACCACAAACCTGACCAGCTGTGAATAAAAGCACAGTGACTTTATGTCAAACCATTATGACAGTTATTAATTTGTTAACAAGCAAATGAACTCTGCTACTCTGATATTTATCAGATGATTTATGTGAATAAAAGTCACATTCACATGTCACTATGTGGTTGTGTGAGTGTATGGGCACATATTTCACACCTCTAACTTTTAAAAATATTCCTATTTTGTCTGCATATTCATGGTAATATGACCATACATTATTATAAAAACAAATTTAAGTAAATTCAGCTTGAATCATTATTTGGACAAACCTACTTATTTGCACAAAATTAAGCATTATTTTAAAAGAGTTGGAACTAGTTTTCCTATTAAAGAAGTTTATTTCACATGCAAAGCACGTATCTCATTTACATCACACAAGAATATTTTGGATGGCCTAAAATGAATTAGGAGAGAAATGTCCTGTCATTTTGTACCTACTCAGATAGCGGCTGTATGGTATAGGAGGGATTAGATTTGATTCCTGTTAATTAAACTGTCCATCAGTCAATTACATGATACAGGTTGTTTGCTGACCTTCTTATCTTACCGCATTAGTGCTTCTGAAGGGCAGTAATTGGAAAAGGCTGGACAAAGAGAGATCATATCCCCTCCATCTCACAGTATCTCCTAAAGTCAAAGATGCATATCTCACTGGCACAGGTTCCAGGTCCAGATCATGGTACTTGTGCACAAAGGGCCTTGGTGTTCAGCACACTTCATCTCATGCTGTGTGACTTTTGGGTCACTTGTCAATCCATGATGCATCCTTGACAGTCTTCATACAGCTTTATTGCTGAAAATAATCTTGACACAAGCCTTCAGGCGAATTTTAGCCATTTAGAAGAATATTTTTACCTCCCAGAACAAGAGGTATAGAAACCATCTCATTTTAATTTCATTGGTGTTTGTTTAATGATAAATTTATTTATTATTAAACCTGTTATTTGATTATAATCCTGAAAGGTTTTAAAACCTTAAAATGTAATTATAACAGTTTATTCAAATAATCAATATCATTTAACTTTTTACCATCTGTTGACTTACTTATTCTTACATACAAGGCACAAGCTAACAAGAAAATTAAGCAAATTCATTACAAAACAATGTTGACAAATTGACATCCTTTGTGGACTCACTAAATTTAAGCGGACAGGACAGCGTGGGCGACATTAAATCAGTGTTTGCCCTTCAAATCAACAGTGACGTGCATATACGCTCCAGGAGTAGAATGTTCTAGACTCAAGTTCCCTTTCATGCATCAGACTGCATTCTACTATAGGTCTTTTCAGGTTGTATGATCTTCAATATTTCTCCTAGACTAATAATCTCCTAGAATAATGTATCTCTTAAATTGTGAGTGTAGTTGCATCTGCATTTTTATTCTTTAGCTTGGGTTAAACTAATTTTACTTTGTTGGATCAGCAGCTATGCTAATGATGTCTCTATCTTGTTTCTATGTTTTGCCACGGGATTTACATCCCGTGGTAACTAGGATTTACACAAGCTCCAGTCTGGATCCAGAACACCTGAGAAGAGATGATGCTGACCCTCAGAGGACCCCAGATGATCCTAACCTTGAATCAACAAACAGAACTAACAATTATTGCTACATGTGTGACTGCATCATATAATTACTATTAATTAATAATATTGATAGTTCATCATCTAGCTGACTACGTCTTGTATTATTATTATTATTTTTAATTTTCTGTAAAGTTGCTTTGTAACGATTTGTATTGTAAAAAGCGCTATACAAATAAACTTGAATTGAAAATTGAATTGAAAGACCACAAGGCAATTAAAAGGGGACTTCTGTGTGCCTTTATTTTTCTCTCACATATTTCTCCACTGAAGTTTCACAAGAGTCAATATAACATTTTTCTCATCATATTCTTCCTAACTATGCTCTTAAAAATGAAGTTTTCAAAATGTTTTTATTTTTCACAGTGGTGCTATTAAAAAAAAATTGGGTTCTGCAAAGAACCTTTCAGTTAAAGGAGCATTGCGTAGGTTTTTGAAATTTCTAACCATTACTGACACCAGTGGCCATTAGAGGAACTGCAGCCAGTCTCATGCTCGTTTTCAGTGTGCACGCTCTTTTTTTTTTTTACTTACGAGGAGTGTCCGTGGGTGTCTGAATTTTGCTGGAGGCTGGTCGCTTCTTTCCATCCGCAGAGTCCATTTGAAAACACTATTGCCGCTGCTTACTATAATGGCTGGCATGCCGTACGGTTGTAAGCCCAAGTAGACGAGAACGTGCATGACGTCACATTTTGTGAATTTTTGTGCTAATTTGGGCCCGACTCCTCCACACACAATTGAGCCTACAGGCTGATAGAGGCAACCGTGGTGGACAGTTGAGGTGTCATTCTTTTTTTTACATCATGGTTGGCTCATACATGTACAAATGAAAACTCTATCTTAAAGATTTTTTTTAAGTAAAAACCTCCACATAGCTCCTTTAACAGTTTTTAAAAGAGCTATTTTTCTTAGTATGAAGAACATTTTAACAATCTGAAGAAACTTTTTAACAAAGTTCTACACTCTTTAAAATAAAGGTTTTTTTATTGGCATTAATGGTTCCATGAAGAACCTTTAACATCTATGGAACTTCTGAATTCCACAGAAGAAACTAAGTTTCTTAGTTGTTCCTCATTCACGCTTAAAAACTATAGGGCTTTATATGCAGCCCCCCATCTTTGGAACCAATTGCCACTGGACATCCACCTTGCACCTTCTATTACAACTTTTAGAATGAAGTTGAAAACATATCTTTATTCCCAGGCATTTGAATTGGATTTTATCTATGTTCCATTGTTTTACTGTATCATCTGTTTTGTTTATTTTATGTTTATCTTTGATTTTCTTCAGCAATTTGGTCAGCTTTACTGTGATAAATGTGCTATATAAATAACCTTTACTTACAAGTGGTTCTTTATAGTGGGGAAAGTTTCTTTAAATTTCTAAAATGTCTTTCACACAAATAAAATAATAGTTATTTTAAGAACTATTAACTAGAAGGTTTTTATGGAACCAAAAATAGTTATTCTATGGAATCTTTTGCGCAAACCTCCTTTTATAATCTTTATTTTCAGAATGGTTGGATGTTTGAGATGCCAATAAAGATAAAGAATATACATTTTAAAGATCTGTAATCTTACTGCCAAAAATACTATTCATTTTTATTTCTCCTCCCAGAGGAAAGATCTGGGACAAAACAAATTCTTCAAAAAAATATAACT
This sequence comes from Carassius carassius, assembly GCF_963082965.1. Classification (NCBI taxonomy): domain Eukaryota; kingdom Metazoa; phylum Chordata; class Actinopteri; order Cypriniformes; family Cyprinidae; genus Carassius; species Carassius carassius. The sequence goes on along the minus strand of NC_081786.1, from coordinate 5,897,552 downwards.
GTGAACTCCATGAAGTCTCCTGAGCATTCAGAATGAGATCAAGGTCTTGTGAGGTTTGACAACCGTGCGTCATGTGAATCCTCAAATGCCTTCCTAACCTGTGGTCAAACCTGGAAGCAAGCAAACCATCCATGTGTCCATGACTCAGTGAAGAGACGAACATCTCTTGTTCCACAGAGGAAACTGAGAGCCAGTCAAACCTATCATCTTTACAGCTCTCTGAGTCCACAACAAGACAGAGTGAGGAAACACGAAGTGACGTGGAGACATCTGTCTTGACAAACACAAAGACACAGACATGAACGCATGCACGCAGACCAATACTTGCATGCACAGACCCACACTGGCCGCAGATGGCTTCAATCATACCAGATGTGGGAGGTTGCCAAGACAGATGGACAGCAATTTGCAGTGAAGAGCATATTGGGACACTGAGCCAGTCTTTTCTCATTTTTCTTTTTTTTAAGTGGGATAAGGGATTGTCTGCATATGGACATCTCAGTCTGACGGGCTGTCTTTCCACTATCAGGTTGACTGATCTCAGGGGCATCGCTCCATCTTATAGCAGAGCCAAATATCAAGCGCTGTTTGCTGGAGATGTTATCCTTGATGTCTCCACACAAAAAAACTTAACTGATTCAGGCTCTTTTGTGACTGCAGTTTTCCTCTGGTTGTTTAGTTCATGAAAATTAAAGGCAGACTTTAATTTGGGTTTCTTTACACCATCGTGTTCACATCTGCCGAAGACGAAAGCTTCATAAAACACTTTGATTAAAGGGGTCATATGATGCTATTTAAAATGTTCCTTTCTCTTTGGAGTGTTACAAGCTCTTGGTGCATGAAGAAGATCTGTAAAGTTGCAATGACTAAAGTCTCAAATCCAAAGAGATATTCTTTATCAAAGTTAAGACTCTGCCACTCCTCCTAAAACGGCTCATTCAAACATCATTACGCGATTCTGTTCCTCTTTCAGGCTTGAATTGATGGTAAAACTAAGGACATTATTAACTGTCTTTACATTTATTTTGAAAGATGAAGCTCGCGATTATTGAAAGGGGCATTACATTTCCAACAAGAGCTTGTGGTGTTTGGCCAATCACAATGCACTGCAACTGGTTAGTTGAGTTGGCCAATCAGAGCAGATTGCGCTCGTCGGAAAGTGGGACTTTGTAGAAAACGACGCGTTTGAGAGAGGTGGGGAATAGAGGACCTAATGTACAGTTAATGTACAATTTCTGTGTTTTTTTTAACATACACCAAATAATGATCTTTAAAAAAAGCATCATATAACCCCTTTAAGCAGCCGACAAGCTATCATTGGCTGACACCTGAGATCTGCTATATGGATTGCAACACACTATTGTTTTTGCAGCTGGGATGAGAAAATTTGTATATTTCAATATCAACTTAAACTTTTTGGAAGTTAGACATTATCAAACTCTAGAGCAGTCTGGCCCAGATAATTTGAAATATTTATTAATATTTATAATTATTTATTAATGTTTTTTCTAGTAGAGCCATGCAACATCTTAAAAATCCCACAGATTTATAATCAATATTACAAATAATAAGAATAATTAATTATAATTATAACAATATCTGTATTTATAAATTACAAACTATTATTAATTATATATATTTTTTACAAAAATATGTAACATATATATAGTTACATTTTTGTTACATAAAATAATTTTCATTATTTTGTCATATATATAAAAAAACACGAAAATTTCATTTGCAAAAACAGCTAACTAACACAATTAACAATGTTTTGTCTACTCTGTATTAATTGGCTTAGATCCCTTTTTAAGGGTTACTTTTTGAATTAGTGCACAGGACATTTGGTGCTCTTATTATTCAAAGGCGATTGCATTTATTGGTTTTCGTCATTATTGAAAGGGGTTTAACTTATCAGCTGAAACCTTCTCTTTCATTTTAATAACATTTCCGACATAAAAAGAAAAATCGGTGACAATCTGGTCTGATAGACACGACCATGACTGAAAATGAAAACAAATATGGATGTATTGAGTGACACATATGGATAGGGCCTTTATGTACGTGGAAATAAAAACAAGATTGACGTGTCACTGTCAATGAGTGTCAGGAGGTGCAGACAGGATATTAAGGTTTATGACAGAAATCCTGAATAATTTTTAACCACTGCCCTTTTCTGTCTTAAAAGTGCGCCTTGTTTCCTATCCTTAAAACAAGATAAATTTACATGAGAAGCAAAACTGCATAGAATATTAAATGAAAAATTACAATTCTATCATTATTTACTAATGATCATGAAATTTCAAACCTGACATTCCATGTATTTTTTATACCATTATGGAAATAAGTTTCCATATACATGAAGTATAACCATTTACAGTTTGGGTTTCGTTCAATTTTACAAAGCTTTTGAAAATAGTCTGGATAGATTTAATTAAAATCTCAGTAAAACTATCATATTGCAAATATTGTTACAATGTGATGGCAAAGCTGATTTAATTTAGCATCACTGCTCCATTCTTCAGTGTCACATGATCCTTCATGCACATTCTTAAATGCTAATTTGCTGCTCAAGAAACATGTCTTATTACTGTCAATGATGAAAATAGTTGTGCTTACTAGATTCTTTCAGGACCTTTGATGAATAGAAAGTTGAACAGAACAGCATTTACACAAGCTGTGCACATGGGCCTGTTGTCTTCAAAAGAGACTTAAAATTATTCGACTGCATCTTCTCTCCTCTCTGCCCTACATGAAGAAGTGCACACAATTACTAAGATTTACTAGTCTCAGCACAGTACCAAATGCTAATCATCAGTCTACTATGGAAGTCTCTCCTAATATCCTGATTGACTTTCCATGCTGAAATGGCAAAATTTCCTGCATCGGCTGCACTAACCTGGAAAGTAGGAAGAGCATGCTGGGTTTAATCGTCTTCTTCTGAGAACTGTTAGGTCAAAATGAATTGCAGAATGTTGGAGAGACTGCACAGGTAATTATATCAAATGAATCTTTTCACTTGGTTAACAATCAGACACTTGTGGGAGCTGCAGAAGCCGCCCGCCGCTCTCCAAGCATGAATGAAGTAAATAGGTTTCTACACTTTAAAAAATTGAAGTAGATTGAAATCTACTTGGTGCATCTGAAAAATATTAGTATGCTCCCGTCAACTTTGAAAGATATCCCCACCAGAAATGCTAGAGCAGAGTTAGTGTTTCTCTCTAGAAGTTCTCTCCTGTCATCAGAGTTTGCCAGAAGGTTGGCTGGAGCTTCTGAGCCCAGTCACCAGAGTCAAAGACTGCAGGTCTTGAATACTAAGGGAGGGGGAGGAGTTGGAATGGTGCCGCACAAAACATTTTGTGTACAGAAAAATTTTACTAAGGGCCAGCTTAACTAAACGAAAAATTAGTCTTAGAGCGCTTATGGGCTGGGGAAAATTCTGCTGGCGATTTAATAACAATGCGCACATTAAAGAACACAGGCACAGCCAGATCATTTTTATAATGATCAGCACAATCTACTAAGAGCAACCAAATTACTGGCTGCTTTAAGACATGCTTTTTTTTTCACACTCTCGCGAATTCTCTCATCATAAATAACAAATTGCAGATGCAGGTACAATGTAAGCAAGATATATGTTTTATAGTGTAGATAGCTTCATTGATTATAACGGGAGTTTTTTGAGAGTGCTTAAACTCGCGCTAGATGCTAATTTGATCATCTAAATGTTCTTTGCTCGCTTTTTGTATATAATGAATTTGCTGTTTGAATAACCCTAAAAATTAAAGTGTTATAATTAGTAAGTACATTTTTATTAAATTGTAATCATGTTAAATACAAATTCAGTCATATTAAAATCAATTTATATCACCCATATCTTGTTCTTTATGAAGTGCTAATTGCACTAACACTAGGCTACTTTTAGCCTTACCTTGGAGCTGGTTCACCATCTGCCTGCTTCTCTAGAGATTGCAGAATGATACATGACAGTGAAAAATGACTTGAAATAATCCTGAAAGTATGTTAAGAAAACTGTACAGCTTCTGTGGTGTTAGAACCACTACCGTTCCCACACCTAAAAAGCCTGAGAGTGACACAGAGAGCGGTGACTCTTTTTCAACCACTAACATCCAGAAGCATCTGCTAGTCGCACCTAGCACAGTCACAGGTGGCCGTCTAAAATCAGAACTCATGAGATTCCAGGCACGGACGTCTGGGGCTGACAGACCTACAGCTCTTTTTCTAAGCACTTAGCTGCCCAGACATCTGTGTCACAATTTAGCAGGTGAGCTACTCAGGGGAGGAAATTGGGCTGTTCCTGAATGCAACACATCAGCATTTTACACCTGCTCAAATGGATCATATTCAGGTTCTGTTGTTTTTATTAATATCTTTTACATTTCAGAACCTTTCAGAACAAATTTACCTCGACAACTTTGCACCCAATTTGTTTTTCAAATCTGATTTTTAGGTCCGACTGACTGGTCACCCTGATGATTTTGCAAGTAATGAATTTGGATCTGTTTGTTCAGACAGTGTAGGCAATTTTCAGTATATTTACATTCATTTGTAAGATGCATTTATTTACTACATAGTACTGGTATACATTTTATCAGTTTGTACCAATGATCTTGGTGGTGCTAGTGCCATGTGCTATATTGAACTGCAGGACATGTAATGAGTTGCAACAGTAATGACTTAAGAGCAAAGCTTAAATGTAAAAAAAATGTAATATTGGTAAGAAATTTATTTTGCTGACCAGAGCTTATTTGATAAAAAAAAAATACAGTAAAAACAGGAATATTGTGAAATAGTATTACAATTTAAAAGAACTGTTAAGGTCTCATGAGCAAAGCTGGCATTTTCAAATCACATCTCCTGCTATTGAGATGAACTGGAATGCTAACAGATAGCATTTCCTGGTATAATAGACCACCTCTGTTCAGACTACAAACAACTAAATGGATTCAAGTCTGATACATTTGCTAACAAACATTATAAAACCTTCGTCTTATAGTCAAGAGTCCATAGAGGCTCAATTACAATGTTTTTAACCTTGGTTCAGAAATTATTTTCTGTTGGGCAAGCACCTTTGCCAGTAAATACTCATAGTAAAATCTAAAAGAATACGAGGGCTGGAAGGGCTAATTAACACAAATTGCTCACACAGACCATCTCTAGCATGTTGCGTTTTTAATCAAGAGGATTAACTACTCAAAAATGCTCTTTAACAGAAGCAAAGCAGTGAAAGAGCAGTGCACTAGTGCTAATGAAGCTAGCGGCCCTCCTCCTGCTCTCAATCACAAAGTTTTGAGAAAAATGCTAAAATACTCCCTCTTATTAGTTTTCTTTGATGTTCATATTGCATATTTTCAGACCCTCATTTGCTCTTCTTTCGGATATGTTCTTGTAAATTGGTTTGGGAATTAATGGTTTGGTTTCTTACCTTTGTAATAAGGCCTGTCTCACTGCTAATCCATACCTTTGTGTATATGTTTGTTTTTATTTTTATGGACAGTTTTAAGAAAGGCATAGTCTGTGCAGCGAGGCATGCAAGCAATCAAAAACATATCAGAGCTACATTACCTACAATGAGGCAGTAAACTCTATTCCCAATCTTATAAACCTGACATTTAAAGGTACAGGTCACACAAAAAAATCCAAAATTTTAAGTTATTTACTCTTCCTCATGTTTTTTTTTTTTTTTTTTTTTTAAGCTGTTGTTTTCCTGTGGAGCATGGAAGAAAAAAAATTAGATCTTCATGCATAAAATTACAGTGATCATGTTTGTTGCTACAAAAAGCACTTTAAAAGAACATAAAAGTAGTCTAGAGGGAAAAAAGTAAGATTATCAGAAAACAATTCTAAATCTCACTCAGAATATTCATGTATGACTTCAGATAACTTAAAGTGAGACTTATGGTGTTTGTGGGCTTTTTAGGAAATAAAAGATTGATATTTTAATATATTAAGGGTTTGTGAAAATAAATTTCTCCTTATGAACTCCAAAGGGGGAAAATGGAGATGAATTTGGAGCCACGTTATTCTTCTCAGCTGCTTCTCTTTAAACTATTTATTTAAACATGATACATGGTAAAAAATATTATTGTTTGAAAAAAATGACAAAATGAATGAAAAAGGCTTACGTTTTAACCATATATATTTACAGAAAAGATTATCACTTTTAACCAGCAAGGATGCATTAAATAGATCAATAGTGGCTGTAAAGACATTTATAGATGTACTTAAAATAAATGTATACACACACACACACACATAGCATCAAACCTGCTAGAACTCTATTAGATGACCTACGATGTTCAGCCGATGTTCTCTCTCTGTGTTAAAACATATTTTTTCTATAAAAAGCTATGTGTTTCCAATGAGAACTTGTTGTTGTAGGACATTAGTTATGGGTGGTTGTGTGCAGTAGGCTGACAGTTGCTAACATTCCTCCATTCTAAATTTGCACTCTGTCATCGGCACCCATGAGGGTGATAATAAGAGAGAGCGAGCGAGAGAGAACAATGGCCCCATGCTGTCAGATGCAGGAGGCAAATAAGTGTTGAGTTTGTCAATGTGTGTGTGTGAGAGCGTGTTTAGGGTGGGGGCCACCCAAACCTTGAAGGATGGCCCCGGTCCTTACAGAAAACACACCGCCTACAGATCTACTCCCTGTGTTTTCACCCCTTTTACTGGCACCTCTGCAAAGGATCACTGCACGGCACAACTCTTACTGTGATCTACACCAGGGGTCACAAACCTTTTTGAAACGGAGAGCTACTTCAAGGTTACTGAGTGATATGAAGGGCTACTTGTTTAATACAAACTTCAGGAATAACAAAGTTGCATGGTTCAACTTAAATGATAATATTATTATTAAAGTCCGCGTGAACCGGAAATTGCAAATGACTTTTCTCCAGTGTTGTGACGTATTTCCAAGAGAAACAGAATACTAAATGAGGAAAAATAGTGTGCATGGATTTATTTTCCAACTAGAACCTGATTGGATCTAGAAAAGTAGTTAATGGCAGATATCTCACAAACCCCATTTCGTGTTCTGTCCAATTTTTGAAGCATTCATGTGCTTCGAGCACATCTGTGACCTCTCTGTTATCCCTCCTCCCTCGAAATGTAAAAATTCGAGCCATCTGGACCGTTACGAGGGAATTTTAGGGAATGGGAAAAGTGTTTTGTGAGTGCCACAACCAAAAATGCACCTCCTCGCCATCTCTCCTTTCACGCGCTGTCAATGCTCGCAAACACACAGGCAGCCTCCTACTGTCAGTTGGAGGGGCGTGGTCACAGATGCTAAGCAGACACCCAAACCGTCAAACCTACATCATCAGGGAAGATCCTCCAATGCCGAGGGGAGGGGCATTTTGAGATTTTGATTAAAGATTACGAAGCCAAAAAAAATTTTTTGTGGATTGACTTGCATGGATGAATTGTTCACCACAAAACGATCAATTTAGGCAAACAAAGTAAATATGGTCAATTTTGATTTCAGTTGGACTTTAATAATACATTTTCATATATGTTAAGAGACTCCCTGATGACATGTTAATGTTAATAATCCCTCCCAATAATTATAAAAAATTATTAACTATGGTAAAAAACACAGATATATTTTAATATGCGACATTATTTATTTCTCAGCCTGTTTCAGCATTTGAAATGCACAGTTATTACATCTCTGATATTTTTGCAAATAACTTTCTTGATAGTTTTTTTTAATTTTGTTAAACATCTGCAAATTCTTGTACTAATGATCACTTCGTCGCCACAGTCACCCCGCAAATGAGACATAAACACGTTTTGAAAATAGTAATTTTTCTTTCTTTCTTTCTTTCTTTTTCTTTTCTGCCAGGTTTTTCTTTTTTTGGGGGGTGGGGTTGTATCTTTGATAACAGAGTGAGGTGTTTCACTATGGAAATTGCAGACTCCAAAGCTCCTAAGACACCACGTTTTTCTATGACAAACCCCTGCGATTATCATTATAGAGAGATTTCTTCAAATACCCATGCAAGGAGGGAAGTGCTGGTGAAACATCTGTTATCAAAGATCCTGGGTTTATGTTAAGTAAACATCGTTCTTTTTCTAACTTTGCGCGGTTATTCACTATGAGAGATATAGACCACTCCCCTTATTGCACCCATATTACTGCTGTTCTATAAAACAATTAAATGGGCACAGACCTGCCGGGTCCCAGCACTGCATGTACTAAGGATGCCTTAGACACGTCAAGTCTATAAAACTGCACAAAAGTATGTGGCATAGCCCAACTTGCTGCTGAACAAATATCTTAAACAGAAACACCTATGAGTAAGGCCCATAATGTTGCCATCCCCTGAGTGGAGTGGGCTCTCATGCCCTTAAGCAGTTGAATACCCTTGAACTATCTCAGCCACCCAATGTCTGGATGGCCAGCATGGAGCTATCAGTATTAATGACAGATCTTGTTCCCTCACACTGGCTAGAGTGGGGGGAATTCTTGTGAGGCGAAGAGATCTATGGCTGCCAGACCGTACCTCTGCCATATCTGGTTCACCATCTGGGCATGGAGTTTCCACTCCCCATAAAAGGGGTTTTCTCTGGACAGTAGATCTGCCCCTCTGTTTAAAATCCCTGGGATGTGAGTTGCTCTGGGCAATTGTCTGTTTTCCACGTACTGTCCTTTGATGAAGCTCAGAAAATGTTTCAGCACTAACCACTGCTAGCAACTCTAAATAATTTATATGTTTGTGATTCAGCTGCGGAGGCCACATGCCGTTCACAGCTCTGCCCTTTAGAGTCGCTCCCCAGTCTTTTAAGAATGCGTCCGTCGTCATAGTGACTCTCGATGACATCGCCCCCAAGGGAATCCCCATTCTGAGAATCACTGGACTTTTCCAATTCCTAAGTGCTCTGACGCACGCATGAGTAATTCTCACTGGCCGGCAGAGATTACACTGAGAGCACAGATGTAACTGTGCGAATCAAGCGCTGAAAATACCTAATTTTAAGCAACACCAAATGTACAAAAAAAATCACAGAAGCCATTAGACCCAGTATTCGTAAGCACAGTCTATACGGATCCACTTTCCCCATCTGAAAGCAGGCAATGCATTGTGTGAAAGACTTGTCAGTGTGACTTGATAAGAGAGAGAGTCTATGCTGAGCCCTGGATATTCTACTTGTTGAGAGGGCTCCTAACGGCTCTTTTTCATGTTAATCCTGAACCCCAAGCTGCTGAGATGATTTAACACCATCCCTACGTGTTTCACTGCTAGCTCTTTCGATGATGAGCAAATAATAATAATGTATGACAATATTCTTATTCCCTTGTTCCTTAACAGGAACAGGGCTGCTTCCACACATTTGGAAAAAATCCTTGGAGCTAAAGATAGCCCAAACTGAGTAGTTTGAAACTCATAAGCTGTGCCTCATTATGCAAATCTGAGGAATTTCCTGTGAGAGTGGTAAATGTCTATGTGAAAATAAGCGTCTGACAGATCGATTGTCACAAACCAATTGTTCGGATGAATTCATCAACAAAGTGCTTTGTGTGTTAACAATCTGAATGAATACTTACTTAGGTTTTTGTTTTAACACACAAAGATCCAGAATTGGATGAAGGGATGTGCCCTATTTCTTTGGAATTACAAAATAACAGGAATAAATGCCTTGACGGCTCTCCTCTTCAGGCACCACTCTGATCCCACGGGCACCATGTTGGCTACCTCTGACCATGTTGTCTGCACCATTTTCCCTCAGCCTCTGTACCACAAGTCTCCTTGTGTGTGTCTCTTTGTCTCAGAGGAGGATGATTCTAAATCTAATTACGAGGTTGTTTTGTAATTAATTTGCAATAAACACCTCACTCAATTAGGCAGGGAGTCTAATTCTCCTCTCACACAGGAGGCGCCACTCTATTTTCAGTGCTGTGAGTTCACTTCAAATGCTCAGACGGTGCCAGATCTCTCCCCTTGCCAGAGTGCTTTCGCTGTCTGGCTTTCTGAGGCCTTGAAAATTAATGCATTGTGATTTAAAACCCCGTAAAAATTGTTTAAATTAATGTTCATCAACCACTACAGAGCATTAGTCCACATTACTGCAGTGCTGCTAAAACAGCCGGTATAATTTTATAATGATATAATCAAGGTGATGTTTTCACACTTATCATTCATCAAATGTATGGATTGTTTTTGGTTTACACTTATAAAAACAATCTATAGTTTGATTTTAAGTGTGAAAATCTGATCTTGATGTTTGAAAATAAAAATATATTAACATAATGTAGTACTATACTTTTCAAATAATAATTAAATAAATAAAATAAAATAGTTTGCATAATATAACAAAATATATATAATATTTTATAATATATGTATAGAATAGATAGATAGATAGATAGATAGATAGATAGATAGATAGATAGATAGATAGATAGATAGATAGATAGATAGATAGATAGAAATAATTTTTTGGAAGGTCGTTTATACAAATCATGTTTTTGCAGGTTAGTGGAATGGAAAAAACACAAGGTCTCGAGGTGCATTTTTTTTACATAAAAATCAGTACAACTGTCAAAAATGTCTGTCTATCTGCATGTGTTTGCATATATTGTAAGACAACAATGCACAGAAAAATAGAAAATTACTAGTAATTTTCTGTCAGGACATTATCCATTCAGTTCACAGAAATTTCCTTTAATTCTAAAACATAACACAATGTAAGGGGCAAAAAAGGAAGCACACTATCTACTTAGAGCTCAAGTAATTTCTGTCTAAATAATTTTCACATATACCTACCATGAATCAGTTGCTGTTTGACTACAGCAAGTCTCTTTGTGTATCTTCATTGGTTGTACCTCACAAAGCCTCCAAACACCTGCTAGGTCATTTATTCAGCCAAACACAGATAAACAACAATGTGTGCCCCTCGAAGTTTTAACGCCATTGTTGCTTATGGATATTTGACTTGCTTTGGTGTTCTGTCTCCAAAGCCCTTTTGGAAAGAGGGGCCCCAGTGGGATATATTAGCGTTGTAGAAAATGAGGGTGTTTTCGTTAGAAAGCAGTGCTGTCAGCAGTACAGTACAGTGAGTATAGAGTACCAGAGTAAAAGCAATGAAACAGAAAGTGCAACAGTCCCAATACTCAAATGATTCTTCCCTGTGCCATTATCTTATTAGCCTGGTAATACCAAACTCTGCTACTTCGCTTTGCTTCATAGACAGAGTCTGGAAGGGCATAATTGACAAGCGTTTTCTTTCTGGTGGAGGGGAGTGCTTGTCTTAAGTTTAAAATCATTGGCTCGAACTTCCACTGTAAACCAGTCCATGCTGTAAATACAGGAATGCTGCGAAAAAAAACCATCGGGCGAAATACCAGAGGAAACATGGCAGTTCACAATCACAATTATCGCCTTGCCGGACTTTGGCCTCCCCAGTTTCTCGCTGACGATCGGCAACAGTTTATAAATTAAACTTTTCCCAAAACCTGTCGGGACTCGGGAGTAGGGCCACAACTTCACCTCCATTCAAAATGTGAAACAAACACTCTTCATATTCGGGCTTCAGTTGGCAAACGACGGGAATATTCTCCACAACAGAGCGAATAGAATCCCATGTCTCCGTGTCCGCTGTCGTTTTCGATTTCCCTAACCTGAACTAGGATCCTAAATTCGGCGCTTAGCGTCTACGTCACGCCTCTCAGCCCACCCTCTGTTTGTTGATTGGCAGGCTGTTTTGGTGCCAGAGGAAAACTGGCAAATAGTTCGCTATCTCTGACTGAGTACAGAAGCGAACTGAAATTGAGCGGAAGTATGAAGTCTGACGTAGTCAGGCTATTATCTCATTAGGCAGTGGAGTAAAACACCTTCATAGCATCCGAGATGCAATATAAACATGGACCAATGCAAGACTTTCTTCAAACTACTTCCTTATTAAGGATTCTAAACAGCTGTCAAAAATGTCACAATAATACACATTACTCCAGTCCATCAATTAACATCTTGTGAAGTGAAAAGCTGCGTGTTTGCAAGAAATAGAGGCATTTTTAACTTTATACAGTCCATTCTGGCCAAAATACAAGTCCATAATAAATCTTCCTCCAGGGAAAAGCCCATACCTACGGAGCCCCTCTGGTCCCACTTTGTAAAAAAAAATTATAACTATCTCGTGGCCTCAAGATACTAACTCGTGGCCTCACGATAGTAACTCGTGGCCTCAAGATACAAACTCGTGGCCTCAAGATAAGTAACTCGTGGCCTCAAGATACTAACTCGTGACCTCAAGATAAGTAACTCGTGGCCTCAAGATAAGTAACTCGTGGCCTCAAGATACTAACTCGTGGCCTCAAGATACTAACTCGTGGCCTCAAGATAAGTAACTCGTGGCCTCAAGATAAGTAACTCGTGGCCTCAAGATACTAACTCGTGGCCTCAAGATACTAACTCAAATGATTCTTCCCTGTGCCATTATCTCATTAGCCTGGTAATACCAAACTCTGCTACTTCGCTTTGCTTCATAGACAGAGTCTGGAAGGGCATAATTGACAAGCGTTTTCTTTCTGGTGGAGGGGAGTGCTTGTCTTAAGTTTAAAATCATTGGCTCGAACTTCCACTGTAAACCAGTCCATGCTGTAAATACAGGAATGCTGCGAAAACAAACCATCGGGCGAAATACCAGAGGAAACATGGCAGTTCACAATCACAATTATCGCCTTGCCGGACTTTGGCCTCCCCAGTTTCTCGCTGACGATCGGCAACAGTTTATAAATTAAACTTTTCCCAAAACCTGTCGGGACTCGGGAGTAGGGCCACAACTTCACCTCCATTCAAAATGTGAAACAAACACTCTTCATATTCGGGCTTCAGTTGGCAAACGACGGGAATATTCTCCACAACAGAGCGAATAGAATCCCATGTCTCCGTGTCCGCTGTCGTTTTCGATTTCCCTAACCTGAACTAGGATCCTAAATTCGGCGCTTAGCGTCTACGTCACGCCTCTCAGCCCACCCTCTGTTTGTTGATTGGCAGGCTGTTTTGGAGCCAGAGGAAAACTGGCAAATAGTTCGCTATCTCTGACTGAGTACAGAAGCGAACTGAAATTGAGCGGAAGTATGAAGTCTGACGTAGTCAGGCTATTATCTCATTAGGCAGTGGAGTAAAACACCTTCATAGCATCCGAGATGCAATATAAACATGGACCAATGCAAGACTTTCTTCAAACTACTTCCTTATTAAGGATTCTAAACAGCTGTCAAAAATGTCACAATAATACACATTACTCCAGTCCATCAATTAACATCTTGTGAAGTGAAAAGCTGCGTGTTTGCAAGAAATAGAGGCATTTTTAACTTTATACAGTCCATTCTGGCCAAAATACAAGTCCATAATAAATCTTCCTCCAGGGAAAAGCCCATACCTACGGAGCCCCTCTGGTCCCACTTTGTAAAAAAAAATTATAACTATCTCGTGGCCTCAAGATACAAACTCGTGGCCTCACGATAGTAACTCGTGGCCTCAAGATACAAACTCGTGGCCTCAAGATAAGTAACTCGTGGCCTCAAGATACTAACTCGTGACCTCAAGATAAGTAACTCGTGGCCTCAAGATAAGTAACTCGTGGCCTCAAGATACTAACTCGTGGCCTCAAGATACTAACTCGTGGCCTCAAGATAAGTAACTCGTGGCCTCAAGATAAGTAACTCGTGGCCTCAAGATACTAACTCGTTGCCTCAAGATACTAACTCGTGGCCTCAAGATAAGTAACTCGTGGCCTCAGGATAAGTAACTCGTGGCCTCAGGATAAGTAACTCGTGGCCTCAAGAAAGTAACTCGTGGCTTCAAGATACTAACTCGTGGCCTCAAGAAAGTAACTAATGGCCTCAAGATACTAACTCGTGGCCTCAAGATAAGTAACTCGTGGCCTCAAGATACTAACTCGTGGCCTCAAGATACTAACTCGTCGCCTCAAGATACTAACTCGTGGCCTCAAGATAAGTAACTCGTGGCCTCAAGATAAGTAACTCATGGCCTCAAGATACTAACTCGTGGTCTCAAGATACTAACTCGTGGCCTCAAGATACTAACTCGTGGCCTCAAGATAAGTAACTCGTGGCCTCAAGATAGTAACTCGTGGCCTCAAGATAGTGAAGTGTCTGACACATTTCATTTACATTCATTTACATTCATTTCATTCATTCTTTAAACTACCTGAGCCAGGTTTCCCGATAACGATTGATCTTAGCGCTTAAGAGCATTTTCCTTTTATGATCATTCGTTATTGTTTCACGTGCATTTACAAAAAATGCACTTAAAGCAATCGCACGTAGCCTTATGTGTGTGAGCCATTCTATAAGTCACCTGATAGAATGGCTCATAATTGTAGTACACAGTTGTTTATTGAAATGTTAACCTAATGCTGCGTTCCAGACAACTTGGATATAATAACTATTATATTATATTATATTATATTATATTATATTATATTATATTATATTATATTATATTATAAAGTGTAATTTCCTACATTACTTCTTTTTCGCAATTTTTTTTTGTTCAGTCATTTAATTTAGATGTGTATTTCTATTTTTAATTATTATTAATAATAATTATTAATTGTTAATAATTATTTCATTTATAAATTAATAATAAAAAAGAAAATTAGTAATAAAGTGTACAATAAAGCATAATCAAATACTTATATTATAATCACATTGCACTTGAATAAAGTTAAAGGTGCAATCTGCTGATCGGCTTTATGATTACTCCAGAGGACACACATCTACAATGATTTTCAAGTGCTACTTAAGTTAAGATGCTTTTGGGAAACAGGCCATAATATTAAGATCAGTCATACAATTGTTTTTATGAACTTCTTAGGCAGAGGTGGGTAGTAACGAGTTACATTTACTTCATTACATTTACTTGAGTAATTTTTTGGGGTAACTAATACTTTTCGGAGTACATTTAAAGATGGGTACTTTATACTCTTACTTGAGTAAATATTGGGGGAAATATCTGTACTTTTACTTCGTTACTGTGGGCGAGGCTCCTCTCGTTACTTTATCTTAATGCAATAAATGTTATAAATGCTTCAGTTTATTCCAAACGCGCCGTCTACTTTTCTCTGGGCAATGAACGATGCCCATTCGCGAATGATTCATTCTTTTGAGTCAATTCTGTTCAAAGGCTTGATCAAACCAATTGGCAAACGAGTGAATTGGTTCATGAATCAGTTTGAATGAGTCGTTCAGTTCCCTGCCGCGCGCGCTGAGTGTCTGAAGTGGTTCACTCGGAGTTGTAACGTTTAAGAACATCAGCAGCGTTGAAAACGTGGCTGGAACTGCACTGAATTGAAAGCAAATCTGCAAAGGCTATTATTTGCTAGCGATGGAGATCCTTATTAGATGAACACCGCGTGTGCTGTCTACTGTTCAACAGGTAATAACTTGAGCTACATTCGATTACATTACACGATACCACTGTGACATTAGTTTGTTGTATGTGTGTGGCTTATAACAGAGGGGAGTCATGTTGAATGCAGCTTCCAAAAGACAAAAAATAGCCGATTAAGATTTTATTAATTGTAATACAGTCACACCGCTGCGAGTACGATCAGCAAGTCCAGCTGCTAAATTCAGATCTGTGATTGCTTGCTGGCGCTGAGCCAGAGCTAGATGCGTTTATACAGCGCTAAGCATTATAACAAATCACACATGATTCTTTTGAGCTTATTAAAGCATTGGCCAATCAGAGGTGTTCCGATGAGTCATCGCTAAAATGCCGGTGCTTCCTTCACTCGCTCCTGACTGAATACCTCTTTCTGGCGAAATGGCGAATTCTCTCGTCAGAAACAACAAAGTGCAGATGTGTGTACGAATCTTTAATTAAGATATTGATTTCACAGTGTTAACAGTTTCAGTGATTTTAATGGGAGTTTCTGAGAGTGATTGAAATCTAGACTGTCAGTGAAAATGATCTTTAATAATGTAAATGTTATTTGCTCTCTTTCAGAACAATGAAAGATTAGTAGCAATATTTATATCACATTAACTTTCAATGTTAAATTCACATTTAATATGAAGTCAGTCGTATTAAAAATATGTTATGGCATGACACCTAAATCTGTTACTTAAGTAAACAGACAGGGTTTTATAATAAATTACATAAATTGGAGTAAAGGCTGATGAAATATATACATTTATACACGCACACATACATTACATACATTTTATCTATATATCTAAATAAAAATAGGCTCAGTATATATGACCCAAAGTAACTAGTAACTAACTACTTGAGTAGGTTTTTATCCGATACTCTTTTACTCTTACTCAAGTAACTATTCAAGACTAGTACTTTTACTTTTACTTGAGTAAATATTTCTAGAAGTACTTTTACTTTTACTTGAGTACAGTTTTTGGGTACTCTACCCACCCCTGTTCTTAGGCTTACGAAGCTCTTGGGAATTGCAGCCCTGGACTCATGGCATAAATGTACTTGGGTGCACTTTTAGCGAGATGCGAAATACGTACCAATAAGTACATCACTGCATTTTCCAAAATAAATGAACACTAGAGGCAGTGAAACTCCGACACCTTTTATTCCTTTTCACACAAATTAACAGTTTTGATTATTAAAGCGTAGTTTTCGCACAATAACTTGAAGAAAATCATGTTATGACTTAATAATAATGACGATATTAATATGCTTGGAGATTGGAGAACTGATACTTTTGAACAATCGTATCGCACATTTCAGCTTCATATTTATGGGTTTTCATAGGTGTTTGGTTTGTTCGGTTGCTCACGGAGTAAGAAGATGTAATTGAGAGGTGAGGAGCTCTGTTTCAAATCCTGTGTAACCATGGTTCAACAAAACAGTTCAAATCTGCGTATAAGGAAGTTAAAATTGCACGGTTGCTTCAACAAATGCGTTTTTATATCAGTTTTGCATTTATTAACACAATCAGAAGGTTTAGGGTTGGGTTTGGTGTAGGGTATATTTCCAACATAATAGAGCAATACATTTTAGCGACAGTCCGAGGATATTTGAATTCTGAACCGCTGTAATATGTACCAGAAGCAACATAATAAAAACACAGCAAAACGTAGCTATTTCAACGTCATAAAAACGTGCCGTGGTTCAAGAATTGAACCAGTGTTTTAGTGCCACTCAGTGGACATTTATCTTCGAAACTGCGGCGAAACGTACAGTAAGGTACGTAAAAACGGTTTTGCAAAACAAGTGCACAGATGTACATATTTTTATGAGACCAGGTTGTCTTTAAATGTGTGACTTTCCTAAAACATTGCAATGACCGTTTAAGTGCTCTGACACACCAACTTCTGGCACATTTTTTTGTTTTTGTTTTAATTATATAATGAATTACACTAAACTAAAATGTTAAATTGACAGCCCAACTCATTAGCATTAGGATAAGAGATGAGTGCAGAGGGAATACAGAGAGTGAGCAAAAACAAAACAGAGAGAAACTGTCACAGGCCAAAACGCATTAATCACAATGATAAACCTCTCGCTTTTCTACATATGGACCTTTCCATACTAAACAAAGGAGACAAATCAGTCGACACATTCACCTGGAGGCCTTTTCATCAATCTGAAGAGCACTAGTGGATTTAAATGTGCTTCCAGCACAGGGCTGTGTGGGTCAAGGCAGATTCCTCATCAAACATCCTGCTGGACAAAAGCTTTGTGGTTTAGTGATATTTGCCACTTATTACTCTGTTTGTAAAGCTTATGGATGTATGCTTTTGTTTACTGATTAAGAGCGATACAAGCTGTTTGTGTGGCCCTGGTGGGAGTTACTGAACATGCTGGCTCTACAAAAGTAGACCGGCGCTCTTTACAACATTTACTGTCATGCAAAATTAAACTCAATCAAACTTGTTTTCCCATTTAGAGTCTAAATGATATCATTATGATCTTTTTTTTTTCTTCTAATTTTGTAATGATATTCTTTCTGATCTTTTATACTTAAACCACATAAACAGAATTGTGTAAATGTTTTATGTCAACATTACTATGAGGGTTTTATTTTTGTGTCTGTCTATTGTATGGTTATATTTGCAAAATGGCCATTAAATAGAAAACTATGCCTGTGCCCTTAATGTGAATATGATTTATTATTATTATAAATATGTATGAATGTTGCTGTGAAATTGTTTTGCTGATTGGTGTCTAAGAAATATTTATTATTATTTTTATTATGTATTCTTATTATTCATTTCCATAGGAAAAACATTTCTGAACAATCTACACAAGTTTAATACTTAAAGTAACAGTTCACCCAAAAATTTACATTTGCTTGAACTCAACCTCAGGTCATACAAGATATTTTGCTTCTTTATTTGAACTAATTTGGAGAAATGTAAACTGCAAGTGATGTAATGCTAAATTTCACCAAATCTGTTCCAATGAAAAACTTATATCTTTAACTCTGTTTGGATGATGCTGTAAAATGCCACATTAGTTGGCAAATACAACTCTTACGCTTCCAATACAAACAGGATAAAGATGTGTTTAAAGTTAATATGCCCTCATACTTAATTTTAAAACGAGGCAATAATGCATAAAATATAAAGTATCCACCATGTTGTTCTTTTATTGTGCATACCATTATAAATCTTTTCTTCCTGTTTAACCACTAACCAAATCACCTTGAACACTGCTGTCAAAAGCCTGCACAGTGTCTTTGAAGCGAGGATTTTCTTCTTTTGGTTTCTCTCATCTATCCCGTAGAGTATCTGTTTGTACTGCATGTTAACCAGTGTATTCAGGGATACAATGAGAGGATGACTCCACCCAAGTGAATCTCGTGCCCTGGCATTTGCAAGCTTTTTTGTCTCCTCGATTTTATTTACACAAGTACTGTTCTAACCCCATGACAATTCTCTAAACCTGGGCAACAGAGTTCATATATTCTTATTAGTCAGACAACGGAAAGTGTGTTATCTTACCTGGCCAGACACAACAGAAAATAATGCTGGGAAAAATGCACAAATTGGGTTTAGGGCTGAATAAAAGTGCTTTTTCGGGTTGACTGCCAGGGCATTTCTCATGCTACGATGTGTACTTTGTTTAAGGGCTGGTTAGAATTATTTTTGGCAAACTTCTGTGTTTCATGAGCTGTTTTTGATGCAACTTCTCTAACAGAAACTGCATGAAAGTCATAGCATTTCAATCCAGTCAACAAAGTTACTTAAAATTTATTTTTTATTTTATTGTTGTTGTCATTCATTTCAAAAGCAAATATTAGATCAAAAAAATGCACAGTGACAATACATAGCCACAATTGGTTGATTTGGTTGATTGCGACAACTATCTGATATTTCCATATTTTCGTGTCTACCATGGCAACGCTATATATAAAATCGTTATCGCATGTAATGAAAAGACCTCAGAGGACTTCAGTATTAATATTTCTTAATAATGTTGCAGTATTCATCTTGCTTCTGTTCCAGTTAAATCACACAATTTAATGAACAAAAGCTTTGAGATAAAATGATAAAATATTTGGTAACACTTTAGTATAAGGACCCATTCTCATTATTAACAAGTTGCTTATTAGCATGCCTGTTTATAACATTTTGGCTGTTTATTAGTACTTACAAAGCAGATATTCTGCCTGACCAAATTCTACATCCATAATTCTTAACTTATCAACTACCTGTTTACTGAAGCAAAATTCACAGCTAATAGTTTGTTAATAGAAATTGACCCTAAACTTAAGTGATCAAAAATTGTACAAATAAATTATATTTCACATCCACATATTTATTTAATTGGTGAGAACCTGCTCAACGTTACGGCGCAATTTAACATTTTGACAAAAAATGCTGATAAAATGCTTTGCAATATCAGAATTTTATGAGCACACTGTTCATGAAAATTAATACTTTGTTACTTAGAAAAGATCAATCATCAATTAATCAATTATTACTTTTTTTAAATGTTTGAAAATTGGGCTTAAGGTTGGTCACATTTTTGACAACAAATATTATATCAGCAAACTGAAATGACATGCTATTACAGAGTCCAAGTAAAAAAGATGACAAAATAGCTTAAATAGTTAAAATTGTTAAAAACACAATTTGTCAAGAAAAAAGCCCTGACAATGACGTAAAAAAGGAAAATGAACAGTTCAACCTTACGATGTTATGTAACCTTTGAAATGTTTTAGCATTTGTAAGTAAAACGCAATTGCTTTGTGCACATTAATACATCTAGACGGCTACAACAAAAGAAAGAAAGAAAATCACGTGTAAATAATTCCCAGTCATGTTTGCATACGTGTTTCAGCATAAAAACATTGACGTTCTGTAACAACACAGTCAAAATGTATCTATTCTACAAGAGAAGCAGCGCCAGACAAATGTGTAAATAAAGACAACAATGTCATGCTGCTGTGAGCTCCTTCCAGGGAAATGAAAAGTTGTCAGGGTTCAATGAGAAGCTACAGGCCTGATCCCTGGAGAAGTGTTGCATTGAAGATATTAAAGAAGATATTTTTTTCTCCCTCTTGCCTTGCGGCCAACAACATCTCTGCCAACAAACACTTTTAGTGCAAATTGCAGTGCAAGGCTGGCGCAATGTAATTTGCACTTGCAGTTAAAAAAATAATAATAATTTAGATAAACCTTAAAAGTGGTTCAGGAATCCAAGGTAGGTGTTTATGTACCTTCATTTTCGCAGAAAGCATCTGCACTGTCAAAGGATAATTGGATCACTTCCATATACTGTATGACTTTTATGAACACTATGAATCATTTTAAAGCAGTGACATCATGCATCTTACTGTATTCAGATTGCATGTAGTGACTCTCATGCAATTATGTCATTATTGACAGCAGGAAATTGCTGAAGAAATGGCATCCACCTGCATCAAATGCCCCTCTGGATGCCTTCAGCTTACTTTCAACAGTGCTCATTTCATAGAAAGCATTCAGACCTTCAAAGCAGTCTTGTTGCATAAAACTGATGCTGATTTTCAGTAGTTGGCATGTGAGCAGGTGTTTTTGTAGTCTTGCGATTTAAATTTGGGGTAAATGTTATCTGTTATAGGATTGTTATGGAGCATGCATTTAAACCCCAAAGAAATCCATGAAAATAAAACTGTGTTCTTGAGTAAGACACCTCCTCTCAGGTCGCTCCAGGTGGACTGTCTTTGGGCAAAACTTTGGAAAAAGTGCAAGCTGAGTGACTAAACTGCAAAGGAGTACTAGTGAGTTCTCTGCTGTAAACTCTCTGCAAGTGGGTGCCATTTGTTATGCTGCACAAACATTTTGTACAGTTCATACTGAGACCAGTGGGGGATAGAACACTTTTAAGAAGTCCTTTTTTTGACAGTAAACAAACCTGCCCTGAATTAAATCAACTTAACATGAACTCCAAAAAGTGAAGTACAATAATGCACTTATTTCCCTGCATTAGTAAGCACTTACTGCCAAATTTATACTGTGATAAGAACAGGTGTTGCACCCACATACTTTGTTTACATCATTTTGCAAGTTTAAGAGTACAAGACAGAAAAAAGGAGAAACGTCGACAGCTCAGAATAAATTGCTAAATGTCTGAGGGTGAATTGTATTCATTTTACCACCTTTTGAGTTCTGCATTCCAGTGTTAATTTCGTTAACGAAGACGACAACGAAAAATATTGGTTAACGAACATTTTTATGTGACTAAGACCAGACGTTGACGAGCTAAAAATAATATCTGATGACGAAATTATGACGAAATTTATGCCGCGTTTTCGTTAACTAGACGAGACTGGACTATAATGTTATTTGAGGACTACTGGACATTCAAAATGCATCCTATAGGCTATTGTTTTTCAAAATGTGCGTCCCTGTCATTGGATTGCGACCGGATAAGGGCCGTTCGCATATCTATTCTCTGTATGGCAGCCGCAGTGGATGGATAGACTAATAAAATGCGAACTAGCAATCTGAAACAAAGGCCTCAGCACCCAAAGTGGTAGGGGTAAGGCAGTGTTGGGGAGTAACTAGTTACATGTAACGGCGTTACGTAATTTAATTACAAAATTATTGTAACTGTAATTAGTTACAGTTACTAAGAAAAAATGAGTAATTAAATTACAGTTACTTATGAAATATTTTACGATTACAAAGGGGATTACATTTGAATATTTACCCACATCCACATACAGATTTAACTAATTTCTTTCCCAAATTGCACTGACTATTCTGAGCCATACCGCCCTAATAATGTCCGGGATGCGGAAATACAGTCTGGTTCGTAGAATCCAGTCATAAAAACGGAATGCCTAACGCGGACGGAATATGCCACATTTTGGATGACTAAATCAAAAGTAGGTCAGTACACTTGAATCAAAACATGACATCGACTAGTGTCTGTGAATATAAAGCCCCAAAAATGCAATATAGTGTCTGTGGAAATCATGCGCGGACAGGACACCGGGAGAACCGGGACAATACCCGGTGGCCTGGCAGCCGATTTTGCCCCACTATTTAATATCATTATTGTATAATTGCCTGCCGAATGTACTAAAGCGATCATTTGCGAATCCGCCATTTGATAATTAAATCTCTCTAATAAATCATGAATTGTTAGTCATGACTCGCGCGCTCTCCGCGCCTCCGCCAAACGGTTTGAATCAGACTCCGAGTAATCAATGAGAGAGAGAGAGAGAGAAAGAGAGAGAGAGAGAGAGAGAGAGAGAGAGAGAGAAAATAGACTGCTGGAGCAGAGAAGCAGAACTCCTGTTCAGGGTTTCAGGTCAGTTTCATCTGTAAAGATGCTTTTTTTGTCTTTGTTTTTTTATTTATTTAATCAAGCAGCAGCACGTTGCTCATCAGTCATCATTCAAAATACTATATAAAGGACATCATTATTATCTGTTGTGATGTTACAGTAGGAATTTAGCTGAAAAAAAATTCCGATTTTTTTTATAGGTTTAGGGGGAGCTACGACAGACAACAACACAACCCTTACGAAAATTAACATTTTAATATTTAACTATAAATCCAGAGAAAATGGTTACTATTGTTTAACTGTGGTAACCAAAAATGTAAAATTATTTTACAAATGTATTTATTTAAAAATAAATACAAATTCAAAAAAAAAGGCAGTGTAGAGAAAAGAAATCTCTGATAGCCGAGGCACTCCTTAATTAAAATGTCTTTAATGAAAAAATGTGTTTTTTCATTAAAGACATTTTAATTAAGGAGTGCCTCGGCTATCAGAGATTTCTTTTCTCTACACTGCCTTTTTAAATGTTCTACCTTGGACCGAAGAGCACCCAAATCAAACCTAAAAGGAATTGAGCATGCCATTCATCTTGAATTTAAATACAAATTAATTTGCAAAAAAACTAAACAAAAAACAAGGTTATTTTACTTTTATATAGGCTAATAAAAGCATGGTCAATTTTTGTAAGGGAAAAACATGACTCGTGTACAGTATTGGGATTTTTCTATAAAGATATTGTAGTATTGTAGAGTATTGTATTGTAAAGTATAGTTTTGTTCAATCTTGAGTATTAAAGTCATGAGAGAGATGGATAACAGGGCAAAATAAAGAGACTGAAGAGAAAAATGGAAGTGAAGGTGCAGTTCAGGAGAGAACTTTTAATTATTTTGCATGTCCCCAAATTAAAGATTTAAACCTTTTTTATGTCAGGTCCATACAAAAAATAGTTTTGGCCATGAATTTGTTTGTATGAGTTTGAATTTTCCAGTCTGAATTTTTTTCCCAGTCCGCCCCTCCTGTAAATTAATGGCAAAGACATGGTTTCATTTACTACACATAAGCCTACTGAAGCTCGCAGTGTTTTCAACCTCTGCTGCCTCAATATAGGAGTACACGAGCACATAAACATAATTTCTAGAACTGCTCTGTGTCACTTCATGTGCATTTTACTTATTTTGAGAAAACTATCATCATATACAGAGACAGCAGTTTAAAAAAAACACCAATATTTCAGGAGTTTATTACACAGAATACGTCACATGCTTATTAGATAACTGTATTTAAGTTGATGTATATGCTTTTATTTATTATTCTTTAATTTTCACAAATTTAGAAAAGTAATCAAAAAGTACTCAAAAGTAATTAGTTACATTACTTTAATAAAGTAATTGAAAAAGTTACACTACTATTACATTTTAAACAGGGTAACTTGTAATCTGTAACCTATTACATTTCCAAAGTAACCTTCCCAACACTGGGGTAGGGTAACCAGATGTCCCGTTTCTCCTGGGAGTCACAATTAGTTGTCGATTAACTTAAAGTTAGTGAAGGCGGGGTAGGCGAAATTACGCTTCCTCAATTCTCATATACAGCGCGATATCAGTTCTCAGAGCTCAAATACACACACAACAGTCCAAATGTTTATCGTGTGTTTAGTATCTCACGTAAATACAGCTATGGATTAAGTGAAGGTGAACAGGTGGGTGAAAACTGAACATGTGTCAGTATTCCATGCATGCCTTCAGTCTTAAAAGGACAGCATTCCAAATTAAATACCTATCTGTCATTAATGTTAACCAACAAAAGATGTTAAATAAATGTATACATGTTAAGTAAAACCTACAGTATTTGAAAAAAGTTTAATTTGTATCTCTATTGTATTTGTCTAATTGTGCTTCTTTAAATAAATAAATAAAAAGTAAACAAAAATGCAATGACTTTTCGTCAACTAAAACTATGAAAGACTCGAATGACTAAAATGTGACTAAGACTATTAATCATTTTCGTCTCAAAACTAAGTAATGTTTTGTAAGTAATGTTATGTGACCTAAAGCTACAGTCCATAACTTTTTTGTTCAAAATTGACTAAATTTCTATAATAAGTGAGGACGCCATGAATCCATTTTCCAAACCGTGTTTTTGGCTTGTCCTGAATCACTACAGTAATAAGTGTTTATATTAGGACTTTTTAGACTAGTTTGGGTAGGTACTGCTGCAGAGTAGCCCAGTACCTGCATGATTCGCCATAGACATAAACAGAGAAAAGTAGCTCTGACTACATTGTTCTTCTGCAAGATGCACGCAGTTCTGTTTATTAACCGCTAGAGCGCCAAACTTAATAAATTAGACAAATGGTAACAAACACCAATATGACCCCATAAGCACACTACTTAAAGGTGAAGTATGTAATTTATGTATCTCATGTCCATTATGTTCATATAATAATTAATATTATTACTAATTATTAACTATTAATTCAGTTTACATGTCAAATGTATATTTTTGCTATTATTGTTTACAAAACAATGGGAGCACATGCAGCTATCCGTTATGGTAAGAGACGTGACATTTCCAGACAACATGCACTAGCTGTTCAGCGAATCACAACACACTCGGCCAGCTAACCAATCAGAGCCCACTGTGAATTATAGGTCCTGACTCTCTGTGGTCATTAAAAATCCCAGGATGTCTTTCGAAAAGAGTAGAGGTGTGACCTCGGCATCCTGGCTAAATTCGCCCATTGGCCTCGGACCATCATGGCCTCCTAACAATCCCCATATCCGCTGATTGGCTTCATCACTCTGTCTCCTCTCCACCAGTAAGCTGGTGTGTGGTGGACGTTCTGGCGCACTATGGCTGCCGTCGCATCATCCAGGTGGATGCTGCACACTGGTGGTGGATGAGGAGATACCCCATTACTGTGTAAAGCGCTTTGAGTGCCTAGAAAAGCGCTATATAAATGTAATGAATTATTATTATTATTATTTCTGAGGGAGGGCCTTCACAGAACCAGGAAATCAACCGGCAGTTTTTATGCTAGCTGAAAAGCAGTGTACAATAAAGATAAAATATGTGAAAAATAATTTCTTTTTTTTTTACGAAGCATGTTGCTGTGCACCCCATAAAGACAATCAAATGCAATATAAAATGTATCAATATTGGTCAATATTGGAAATGCACAGTACATTGGTTGATTTCCCCTATTTTTCTATTTAGATCATCATTTAAAGTTTACATCAATCTTTGATAAATAAATAAAAAACAAAAGCTGAATAACATTGTTAAATGTAAAAACCCATATGTATACTATATCTATATTTTTCATACTTTACATTATACTTTCCATAGTTTCCATAAACTCACTTGTTGTATTAAAAATTATTGCTTTTCATTTTTAATGTTGTATTTGAAATTATATATAATAATACATTTAATCCCAATATTTAATAAAAAATATTTAATTTATTTTGTCAAAATGATATATATTTTAATAGTAGCTATTAATCACCTATAAAAATAATTACCAGAATTTAAAATATCATGCATCCGTATTTAAGCCAGAAACATCAAGAGCACTTAACCACCACAAAGCCACAAACCTTTCAACGTACAAATTGCTTAGTTCTCTCTACATATTAAACAAATATGAAAAAAATCTAATTTCACCTTAACATACAAACAGTACTTAGAAAAAGACAGAAAACAAGTGACCTCTAACAAACCCCCAAGGCTAATGCTTGCCATTCACTGTCTCCTTTTACACTCTTTCTGCCCGGCAGCACGTTGCAACTGACCTTAACTACAAAATCATCAGAACTACTCATCTTTAACTCCCCATAGATTCAGCATGGAGCCCGGCCAGGGCTGCAGTGACACCATCACACCTGTTTCTACAGCGGGTAGCTGGCAGTTCAGTGACTCATAGTCAGACCACCAACAGTTACGACGGAAAAGAATACTAATCTATGCCAAAAACGCAGATACAGAGCCACAAGAGCATCTCTGTGAAGGTAAAGAGTGAATTATGTGATCTTTTGTATAGAGATGGGTGGATATAGTAGCCTTGTCGGGCTTTTAGGATTCGTTGCAGCCATTTTGCGCTATTCTGATAAGATTTCACACATCATAAGAAGTTTATGTGTACATGAAGAGCTTGAGTTACAATATTGTCACGCCACAATGCAAGAAGTAGTAGATATCCATAAGTCTGGTTTATGGTAATATCTACATTGCAACGTGTCAATTGAAGTGAAAATGCTTTGAAAAGCATTCTTCTTTTTTTACTGTCAGATTTGCCCGCCTGTACACCTCAGATGTCTCAAACTAAACCTCTTTCATGGAGTGAAGAGAGCATTTATAGCAGTTCCAGTCTGAAAGGGAGGGATAAATTGTCAATATGATGTCTGAGGTATTTTCCTGTCGAAAGAGTTTAATGGGGGAGCTTGTGGGGAGGCTGATGGCTGGCTTGTGCATCAGACTCACAGCTGTTTACACAATGATCAGGCCATGTATGTTCGCAAAAAAAGTCAGACCGCCACATGCATTACTAAATGATTCCTCGGATAGTGTATTTTCCCTCAAATCAATCTTATAATTTCAAACGGATACAGCACAAATTACGGCACGACAGTGCCATTCTCGAATCTACTTCATTCAGCTTTCTTTACATGCAAGGGAACTGAACAAACAGCTGGAGTTTAGGACTATGTCATTATTGTGGTAAATACAAAAAAAATACAAAAAATCATTATTATAAACAAACATTTTAAGAAAATTGGCAGGACTGCATCTTCAAGCATTTTCAGTAAATGCTTGCAAATTCACTGTTTTGCGGCACATCAATTGCTTAGAAACCTTTAAAACTGGCTAATTTGACTAGATTGAAAAAGACTGAACAAAATGTCATTTGACAACAGGAACTCAAAAGAAACAAAGAAAAAGGAAAGAAAATTAAAAAGGTAAAAACTCTCAGACTTAATTTGAAGTATTTGATGTTGGTAGCCATACCTTAATAAAGTAAGCATTAATAAAGATTTCAAAAAATAGCTCTATATTCAAAATAGTCTCACTGAGACTTATGATTCATCCAGTATTGACTCACAAATAATTCATAATTCAATTCAGGACACAGTACAGTCTTTTATTGTTTCTAACTTTAATTTAATAATGAATTATCAGTGCCAGAGAGACTATTTTGACTATCTGTCTAATTATTTAACAAGGTATTATTGCTGTGATCGTGAAGCTTTACTCACACAATTGTGATACATATAAATACATTTATGCAGCATCTGTGCATTAAATAGTCTTTATAAATTATGCATATGTGCTGTTTTAGATGCTAATTTTTCCATGTAGACAATAAGGCACCCCTATCCACTGATTACCGACCTATGGAATATATGCAAATGGAGCAAGGCAATGCTTATGCTTTTCAGAGGTAAAACCCAAAACTCTCAAAACTTCTTGTGTTTGAGAGACACTGACTGTGATAAAGATCTTGACAGATAAAATCAGTGTGGCAAAATGTCATCTTTTTAGTTTTAGATGCTTGAGTTGCCGCAGGGGTTACAGAATCAGATAAAGACACATCCTCTTATTAAAGATTCATCAGCCTCTGTCACTGAATGAAACTTGCGGCAATGATTCATCATGTGAAAGAGTTAAAAAGTATTGTTATCTCAACACAGCACGGACAAAGGTGCCTGTTTTAAACTCCCTCAAGGAAACAAGCGTTCACTCCGGATTCTGTTGCTGTTTCCTAGTTCTCCTTGTTATTGAGAAAGAGAGACAGGACGGCTCGGTGGCCAGCCAGTCCATAATTTACTGTTAGTCTGGCCTTTGTACCTTTCCTGTATAGCAGGATTGTGTAAAACAGCTATCATTAAAATTACAAAATTACTTTTTTTCTACTGTACCTTTAAAATGCATCAAATGATCAAACTGTCTGTCTTGGCTGAGTGTCATAAATGCTTCATGCTCAGGAACATTAGACCAGCATGAGAAAAACATAATGAAGAGCAACAGTGACCCCTGGAGTTTAAAAGGATATAGGTGGGAATTCATCATGTGCAATCCACTGACACAAAGCAGGTGTGCTTTTTCATTATAACAAATAATGTTATTTCAGGGGTCAAGCTTTGACTGGTTAGCAGCAGGAGTTAACCCCTGCTGGTAGATTCCATAAAATACATTATGTGGCCAAAAAGCCACATAATGCTTTATCAAATGTATCTTTGAAAGTCCAGTTCTTGTTTATGCAATCAAAAACATTGCAAAAACAGGACAGTTACTAAAACATTACTTTAGACTAAAGTACTCACAGATACTCACCAATACACTCACCAATACACTCTTAAAAATAAAGTTTTTTTTACAGTGATGCCATAGATAGGCATAGAATAACCATTTTGGACTGCCTTTTTTGGACAGTTATTAAACTATGTTTTTTTGTTTGTTTATTTGTTTTCTTAGCATAAGGTCAATATTAGTCAATATTTTACCAGTAACATTTATCAAGGGGTCTTAGAAGGATAAAACGTACAGGGCTGAGTGGACCATTGCTATCAATGGAAATCCTAATGGATAGCTTTCTTCGGGTAAATCAGACCTCTTAGTTTATTCTTGATCCAATAATTTCTGGACCTGAATGCAAAAATAGGACAGATTTATGTGGAATGTAAAGTTTCCATGGATGTTAAAGGTTCTTCATAAAATCGTATATATGCCAAAAAAGAACCTTTATTTTTAGGATTGAGCAGAGGTATATTTACAGACTATAGCTTGTTCTCTACTCAAGACCTGCATCATCACGTCTCAAAGGATGTTTTGTCTACAGAGCCACAGAAGCATTGTACATGAGAGACTGCTAGAATGCAATCTAGGTCATCACTGAAACTGTGCTGACCATTAAAAGCTTGCTAAAGACCTGGGTGGCATATTAGCATAATGCCAAATGCTACAAAACAATCTAAACAATTGCTAAATGTATGACATAAAATCTTACTAGCATTTAGCATTTGTAAGGCTGCAATTCACAGACTACCCCTCTGACTCTCTGTCTCACCATCAGGGAGCTGCGAATTGATTCGTAGGTGTCTACTATGGCCATAATTAGATGAAAGCTGTTTTACATGGAGATGTAATTTCAGCATTTATATGAGCTAGCAGGCCATTTTATTGCTGTCCGAATCTGAATCAGTTTTTTCTTGCATTACCCAGGTGAATGTTCTCAGCTGAATGGTTTTTTGACAAACACCAGGGTCGTATGGTTAATTCAGTTTATTATCATCTCGGAGTTGACAAGGCGGAATTGGCACAAAAGTGGCTGTGAAAATCCTGCTACAGTAAGTGGGGATATCTGATATGTCTGCAGATAATGAGAATTTGTGTGTTTGGCACATGCAGTTTTGAATCCCCCTTTAGTCAGAGTATTTAGTCAGAGTTTTTATTTTAGTCTTATTTACATACTAGTATTTTACATTTATTTTCTACTACTTTTTATTTTAAATTTGAATTTAAAATATTTTCAAGTTTTGATTTGTCGTTTCTTATTAAAAAAAAAAAAAAAATTGTCATTTTTATTGTTTTGTTCCATTTAAGTTATTTTTTTTTCTAATTTTCTTCTATTTTTTCCTTTTATATTTTTCTTTTAATTCAAGTTACTTTTCTTACTTTTTTTTTATTAGAAACATTCTGCATCAAGTTTTCCATATTAACATTCTAAAAAGTTTTCCATTTAATATTTATATTTTATTTGTTAGACTTTATTTTAAGGTGTCCTTGTTACAGAGTAATTATACATATTAGTACTTAGTAATATCAATTAACTATTGATATGTTTAGGGTTAGTTGCATGTAATTATGCGTAATTTATTGTTATTATAACAGTAAGTACAGTGCTGTAAAATTGTGTTACCATTTTATTTTATTTTATATTATTTTATTTCAGCTTTATTTCAATTATCAAAACTTTTTTCAATTTTACTTTAATAAAAATAGCAAAAAAATACATAAACTTGCAGAAAAAAAAGAAAAAACATCTTATACCACAATAAATGAGTTTGCTGGTGTAACTTAAACCAGCTAAGACCAGCAAAAAATTTAGGCTGAAAAGAGTGAAAATCAGAAAACATGAATGGCAACAGTTTAACTCTTTGATGTAACATATTGTTAATTAAAGTAATATTAGCGACCAAATGTGTATTACAAAGGTGATTTCTTTTAATTAAGCTGTTTAAGCTGCCTGATTTTCAATATCATGCTCTCTCTGGACCGTAGTGAAGGCAGGATGTACTTGGCCTATAGTGTATGAATATGAATGAAAAATGAAGATGCAATTCCATCGTTCTTGTGAATTAATTGCCCAACGAATGCAGTTTTATCATGGATGAGGCATGCAAATGTTCTTTTATAGACATCACCCTGACAAACAATTAGCATCCAAATGTGCTTATGTCATAATTCTCATTCCGAGAGCCATTTGAGTTCAGCCTGTGGGTAAAAAAAGGTTGGGTGACATAGATTTTTATTGGCTATATCAGCATAAACCACAAAACAGAGCAAACTGGCAGTTAATACGCATGACCTTTACATCATGACAATTCATACTGATGTACAAATTTAGTGCCCCTAATTTGAATATATTCCCTGATAAATATGAACTGAATAAGGTACAATGCAAAGCGAACAACACACAGAGCATAAAAGTCTAATAGTGTTCATATTAAGTTAACCTCAAACAGCAAATGCAGGAATCGCACTACTGTATGTATTTTACCTTAACGTCTATAAACTACCAATGTAAAGTTACAGTTTATTAATATTTTGTTAAGTTATTTTGTTATTTAATATTTGTATCTCATGCTCAGTACTGCTGCAGTTATTTGATCAAAAATACTGTAAATGAATAATAACAATTTAAAAGAACTGTTTTCTATTTGAATACTGGTATATTTTCAAATGTAATTTATTCCTGTGATGTAAAGCTGAATTTTCAGCTTTATTATTCCAGTCTTCAATGTCACATGATCTTTCAAAAATAATTTTAATGTTCTGAATTGCTGCGTAAGAAACATTTCTTGTTATTATCAGTGTTGTGCTGCTTAATATTTTTACTGGAAATTTCTTTTCAGGATTCTTATATGAATAGAAAGTTTAAAAGGCCTTTTGTAACACTAATGTCTTTATTGTCACTTTCGATCACATGAATAATGAATAAAAAGATTAATTTCTTATTTTATCTTACTTACCTGAAGAAACTAACTACACATTTAAATTCCACCAAGACATAAAAAGTGGCCATGTTTGGTATTAAAATGTGCAAACACCAAGTAAACTAGTTAAAATTCAGTCTATAAACCTGTCTATACTTTCCCATAATAAATGTTGAAGATTAGCCAAACTGCGTTACCACCATTCCAAGCCATATTCTTCAACGATGGATTCATTTCAGATCTGAAACTGATTATTATAGCCTGCCCAGATGGATATTGCATTTGATTGTTTTAAAGCCAGGAAAGGTTACACACAATTCCCTGAGCCGGTCCCTCTATTCCCCTCTCTCCGGCACCCTTTGCTCCAGAGCTAGCGAGAACCAGCAGAGGAGACCTTGACACATCTTTTCTAATATCCATCCCCCTGAGAGCTGTCCCCATTTGGAGTTCAGCCACACTGGGAATGAGAGATGATAGGCCTTATTGAAATCATTACTGCTCTCTCCTCCACAATATTTTCACTCGGCAGCCTTGACTGGGAGATTCTTATTACCCTGCCCCTGGATGAGGTTGAAAAATAGCAATGATAGAAAAAAACACAATAACCCAAAATAAAAAAAGGTGTGCTATTCTTATATGGCTGCCAACACATGCCTTTCGTTCTCATTTGCTTCCAAAGGCTAAAAACAAGGACCTACATAAAACTAGGAGGAATCTAAATTTGACTTACTTTGAGACTCAACGTAAAGTTTTATAAAGCACAACCGATTCAGAGGCTGCCATCTATATCTTCTATTCTGAACCATTAAGCTTTAAGAGAACGGGACGAGACAAAGGAGAACATCACAGGAGCCCAATCTAGTGGTGGACGTGTGAACGTTTACCACAGGACATGGCATGTTCCTCCTCTCCCTCATTACAGCCACATCAGAGGACAGAAACCTGAATGCGTATCCCGCTGTTAGCTTAATTACCCTTCCTAATGAATGTATCCTCATTTCAAAAGACATCTGTGGGAGTGACATTCTCCAGTCACTGCTTTTCTTGCAGTAAGACAATGAAATGAACTTTCTGTGTCAGGTCTGAACTAACCAGATAAGTTTCACTACTTTGTAGTTAGATGTTTTGGTGGAATGTCACACTGAGAAAAATCTCTAAATGTACGTTGCAAGTTGGTGAATTTTTAAAAACTCAAACAAGAAACATAAGAAAAGTTTTGCGCATTGTGGACCCACCCCGAAGAAAAAGAAATTGCTCAGGAGTTGAGTTTTCATTGCTCAGGAGGCTCAGATTCATCTAGGTGTCAAAGTGTGCAGAGATGTTTCTTCTTAAATCCATTTGGAGAAATAGAAGGCACAAATGAGACAACTGTTGACATACAGCAAGTTATAAAAAATAATATAGATAGAAATGCTTACATTATTTTGTATTGGCCAATCTTAGAAGAATCATTTCCTATTGAAGAACTGTTATTACAGCAATCTTTTGACCTTGAGCTCTTGAAAACGCAACTGCACCTCTGTTTCGTACATGGGTATCCAGCATTGGACAAATCAATGAATTGCCATTGGCTGCCGTGGTTCTTACTCTGAAATTCAAGAGTTCCTTCAGCACTTTTAACCTTAAAGATTCCTTCATTGAAACAACAAATAGACACCCACACAGGAAAAAACACCGTATATAAACAGACACATAAAACTATTATGGATCTGACCTCTGTAACATCAGATAGTCAAGTGATTTTACACATACAGAATGTGAGCAGATGGAAAATGTAAAGAGAAAAGACAATCAGTAGTCTTAGATGGCAGGTCATGATCTATATGATCTTCACAAAAGATAAAGTAAAAAAAAAATTTGCTTATATATATATATATATGTTGCTATATATATATATTCTATAGATTCTAGCATCCTTTACACACCATCAAAATTACCAGAAATGCTGTCCATATGACTCTTGTATTATTAAGCCAGTGTGTGAGAAATATACACAACCTGATTACTGAATCATTGAGTTCTTGATTTTTAATAAGCAAATCTTTCAAATAATTCATGACTAAATAAGCAAATTTATGGTTACAGCCTTAAGTTTTAACAACCTCACTCCTTAAAATAAAAAAAATAGATTTGCAATTGTGAAACAATTCAAGAAGTTATCCACATCTCTTCAAGTCCTTTATACTTGACATGACCCATCCCCTGAGAGAAACCGAGCTGGCAGGGGGAGACATTTGAAAAAGATTCTATCGCAATGAGATATTTTGGAGCTCTGAACACTGCTGCGGTAATTTGCCCATCTCTCTGGACTTTATGCAAAACTTGACATTTAAAAAGATGAAATGAGGAAGATGCATGTATGGGATAGAGACTGTGAGACGGCATTTGGACGCTAAATCAAAAGGTTGAACAGCCTCATGGACACGCAACGAGGCCTGAAATCTAGGACACAACTGAGTCTCACTACGAAGTTTTTTTTATTTTTTTATTAGAGATCGAGTTGCACAGAAACGGTTAAGAGTTTCTTCCTTCAGTGCTGTGCACAACATAGGCTTGAATTTACACATACTCTTCAAAAGTTTAGGATCTATAAGATTTTTTTTTTAAACATTGTAATGGCTGATGAAAATTCAGCTTTAATATCGAAGAAATATATTACCTTTAAATATATAAAAATGTTAAAGAAAAAAAATCACACAATTTCCTCTATTTTGATAAAGAAAACACAGTTTTGGTGAGCATAACAAACTTCTGTCAAAAACATTTACTGACCCCAAAATCTTGGGAGCATATGGTCTTGTAGATGAACCATACAATGAAAAACTACAATTATTTAGGCGAGCCTTTAAGAATGCTACAGCAATTGATTTGAGAATTCCAACAGAGTAGCAGGCAGACTAAAACACTTGACAAACTTATATAATCTGCAAGCAAACAACATTACAAAACTAGAGCAGTCTTGCTATATACAAAACTGTCTGTACTGCAAGTGCTAGGTGTAGACGGCTTCACTGATTATAACAAGACTGGTCTAGCTTTGACAAAACAAAAAGACAGAAACAGACATAAAGGAAAAAGATTTATCCAGTAAAATATTAGCACAAGATTTCCTCTTGTAAACTAGACTAGTCATCTCTACATGTTAAATGCATAGTTCACCCAAAAAAATTTAAAATTCTCCTGTTGTTTTAAATCTGTGTAAAATAAAAGATATATTTAAATAAAAATGTATATGCAATTATACAATAAAATTCAACGGCATCCAATGTTATTTGGTGTTCATCATTTTTCAGAATATCTTCTTCTTTGTGTTCTGCAGAAGAATGAAAGTCATGTAGGTTTAAAACGGTGTGATGCTGAGTAAATAGAAACAGAATTTTCATTTTGAGGTGAAGTTGAGAAAGCAAGTATTTTAACATAACAGAACTACAAAGAAAATGCTGATCTTTTCAACTGGCACCTACAACTTTCAGGTAGCACCTGAAAACCTCCGGCCAGTTGGACTTAAACATCAAGCGTTTTGATCTGCCACAAATGGCACGTTTTCAAACGATCTAACCATAGCCACAAAGCCAAGCTTGGCAGTTCTGCAGATGTCTGGTGCCTAAACCAGGTTCCTGAACAGCCTGAAACCGATGAGTATTATGAAGCAGACTCTTAAACAGAGACCCGATGTGAGCGTTTTTCCCCTCAAGTGGTGGAAAACTTTTGTTTGAAAATATGGATTCCATTGCCATATCCCACAACTGCCATCACGAATGAGATTGGCTCTGTTACGAGTGCTCCGATAAACTCCTGGCAGCACATTGTTTGTTTGTGAGGAGAAAATGAGTGGAATTTATCAGCAGGTGCATCAGCGGTTTTAACTTTTGTGGATGTTCAAATGTTTGACGACCGCAGATAAAAACTATGTTTCTGATTATAACTCGCGATAGTTCAATCTCAATTTAGATTTATGTTTTCGCCTGTAACCTCGAAGAGTTTTCAGGGTTGTAAGATAAGATCAGTTGATCAAAGGGATGTTTACGTCTTTATGAAAGCGGAGGTTGGAGGACTGAGGAGGAGAGCGCCGGATCAAGTGCTCTAAGAGTGTCTTATTTGGAGCTAAAGAATCTCGCCTTGGAGGCGAGACTTGTTTCTGGATTGGCCGGGGCAGATCACATGACCTCTGGCCACCAAGATTAATAGAGCAACAGAAATGGGGTCGATCAATACCTGCTGCCTGAAGAAAAATAGCATGGTTTCAATCCACCATTAAATTTGCCCTTGTTGAACTGCTGTTGATCAGAGGGAACACAAACCGCTCTTCAGACTCCATACATGATTGTTAAAGCTTCATTCAGTGCACACTTCTTCAGTCTAGAGTGACTTAATCACGCTCTATAAAGATAATATGGTCTCTCGTTTCATGACTGTCATGTAATTTAGCACGAATCGAAATTGAGTGGCATGTTGCTATGATCAGAAAAATAACTTCACAAGAAATAGAGGTACACGATTCCCCTCAGGCTGAAAATCTCACTGGAGCGTGAGAGTCTGCTTGGCATATACAGTGCTGTTGATACACAGACATGTTACATATCATATATAGTTCACAGATATGTGAAGGATGCAACATCTTAGTGTGTACAATAGTAAATGCCAAGGAAATCATAAAAAGAAAAAAATATTCCGTCACATTCACTAAACCTCATGTCATTCAAAATCTATGTGACTTTCTTCTGTGAAATTTAAAATGAAATATTACGCAGAATCTCTAAGTTGCTGTTTGGTATAAAATGAAAGTGGAATATGATACATGTAGATAGATAAAATTAGCCAGTAATAAATATTTATATTATAGCATGATGATAGCAAATAAATAAACAGAATATTAAATAAAATCCTAAAAAACTAAAAGCAGTAATTTTAATGATGGTGAATTTAGGCATCACAATATTTTAATGTACGAAAAATGGATATTCATTTGGAGATTTTCTAGATTACATTTAAGAGCGTTATTAAATTATTTTTGTTTTTAATCATTAACTTGCATGTGATGGCGTGATGGCAAAGATATCTAAATGCAAAAATAGGGGAAATGAAAATGAACAAATAAATATACAATATTGACTGATATATATATATGAAAGTATGGTGAAAGCCAAGTATGGTGACCCATACTCAGAATTCGTGCTCTGCATTTAACCCATCCATAGTGCACACACACAGAGCAGTGAACACACACACACACTGTGAACACACACCTGGAGCAGTGGGCAGCCATTTATGCTGCGGTGCCCGGGGAGCAGTTGGTGGTTCAATGCCTTGCTCAAGGGAACATCAGTCATGGTGTTGAGGGTGGAGAGAGAACTGTACATGCACTCCCCCCACCTACAATTCCTGCCGGCCCAAGATTCGAACTCAAAACCCTTCGATTGCAAGTCCGACTCTCTAACCATTAGGCCACGACTTATACTTGTTAAATATAACAATAACCAATATGTTCCTAATATATATTATGCATTTATAATTCAGCAATTGTTTTGTTTAAGGAACTGGACAAAATTTATCTCATTAATGACAAAACAATCTTGGCAGTAAACAGCAGCAAAAAAATTATAAATAAATAGATTAAAAAAAATTTTGATTGTGGTCCACATATCAAAGAAAGTCATACAGGTTTGAAGTGACAGGAAGTTGAGTAAATTATTGCATAATTTTCATTATTGGGTTAGCTATCCTCTTAATTGACATGATGTTTAAAATGATTTGATTAATGATCACCCCCTGAAGATCTGAATGGTAAAAAAGAAGGAAACATGACAAGGTGACAAGTACTTAAAACTGTTAAAAAAAAAAAAAAAGTAAAAAAAGAGCAAAGTTCCCTGCATAATTACCTTTCAACACTTACACCAGAAGTAGTTTTACACCTCATTATATAAAGTACACTGGGCCTTACTTTACATATTCCTATCTCATGTTCCTGAACACTATGATGATCTTTCACTTCAGAGAGTCAAAATTTGATTTCTCTTGTTTTACATTTTTATTTTTTCACATGGATAGGCACCTTTACCACAGCCAGAAAACCATCAGAGCATGTGTTTCCCTAGGTTGTCATTTTTACAGTTAACTGGTTCAAATGTTACTTGGAAACGAGACAATTCACTTCCAAAATGTATGTTTGATTTAAACAGATCATACCCTTGCATGAACATGCACACACACACACACATCTATTATCACGACAGAGGCTAATGCCTGATTCAGAGTTGCCTCCAATGCTGAAAATCAATGTTTGCTGAGCATTTAGAGATGGAAGAGAAAGAAGAAGGGGCTATAGGGGAGAAATAGATCCCCTAGTGCAGAACACAATTACACAATCCTGGTGGATGATTTCCAATCTCCAAAACATCTGCTTGGTATAAGCATGAGAATGTCATATACACTCTTGTAAAATGCTCGTAACACCAAGAAAAAAAGTTTATTTTAGGGACTGTTCTCTGCCAGGCTTTTCTGAGTTCAATTCAGGTCCCACTTTATATGAAGTGTCCCTAATAACTGTACTAAGTAACTAAATGTGTATGTAGTATGTAACCACAGTTTAAGTACACATTGGTACATTGTATCTACAGCTGTAACATTTCTATGACTACACACATGTAACAACCATCAGGATGGTTTCTTTAAGTACAAATGTGTAATTTAACTTCACTAAGTCGTGTAACAGGAATTATATAACTACATTTTGTAACAACAATATGCATAAGAGTAATTGGTACCATTTGATCCAGGGGTGGAGATGGGTTAGGTTTAGCAGTGGAAATGGGATCCAAGGGGTGGAGATGGGTAGGTTAAGGGTTGGAAATGGGTTCCGGGGGGTGGAGATGGGTAGGTTTAGGGTTGGAAATGGGATCCAGGGGGTGGAGATGGGTAGATTTAAGGTTGGAAATGGGGGGTGGTGATGGGTAGGTTTAAGGGTGGAAATTGGATACAGGGAGTGCAGATGAGTAGGTTTAGGTGTGCAAATGGGATCCAAGGGGTTGAGATGGGTAGGTTTAGGGGTGAAAATGAGATCCAGGGGGTGGCGATAGGTAGGTTTAGGGGTGCAAACACAAACAGGACCGTGAAAAGCAAGACTGTGAATTGCCCAGCAGTGGTTTGAATTAAGCGAATGCGCAGGTGGCGCGACTTTGTTTTATTTTTGTTGATTAATAAAGAAACCCACGAGCCTCAGAAACACCGACCCTGGTCTCTTTCCTTCTCTGACATAAGAACTTTATCACAATGTGTAGTTACAAAAACATTAGAGCTGTTAATAGTATGCACCAACCAATACTTGCACTGTTGTTACATACTGTGTACACATCTAGTTACTATGTAAGTACACAGGTATTAGGGACACATAATATAAAGTGGGACTTTAGTATAGTATAAGAGTATAAAGATTTTCACACTACATGGATTTCCATTGTCCAATATGTGCTTCAGCTCATGCTCACTATGACAAACATCTTGAAAAGCAACACACTTGCTGTCGCAAACTATTAACTACATCACAAGAAACTCACAAGACATAAATAACTGATGAAATACCTTGAAACGCCACAGAGATCTCAAGACTTACAGCAAACGTGAAACAACAAAGTAACTCATCCTTTTGAGTAGTGAAACAAATTCATCCTGACATCACAAGACAACAAGTTAATAAATGTGACAACAAAAATAAACAACAAAAGAAATAAAACTATCAAACAGTCAGTTCAAACATATTAAATATTCATGCCCAAGTGCATGCTGGGAAGAGGCCAAATGGGACTGAACAATACTATTTCTGTTGGCCTGTTTAACACATTCATTTAACCCACCTGCAATATAATTCCACCTGCTATAAAATAAAAAGTGTATAATAATTAAAAAGCTGGATAAAAATAAATCACTTTAAGGAAATATATCATGAAAACTTTTTTCTGTGTTTAAGTGCTATAATCAGATCACTGGTACATCTACCAACCCAGAAAAAAAAAAAAAAAACTTACATTTTTGTTAAGACTTTCTCTGCAAGCATATGGAAAAAACGAGCCCCTCAGATTTTGCTCCCCGCATGACATTATTATTAGGGGAATATCTTGTAATGACAAATAGACACTAGATGTCGCCTTGGGGTTCTAAGCATGTAGCAAAACCACCGCCATCTTGGAATAGGGGTCTTGTCATAGGAAGTAGCTAGCTAGGTAACGCTGCTATCTCCGCCTGTACTTCGAATTCATGGACGATGCCAGACTTTTGTGCTGCATATATTGTAATATACCTGCACATACAATTGTGAATTTGCATAATGTCATTCTTTACCTACTTATTTGTATTTTTTATGCTTTTATTATGTGTCATTCCTTACCTACTTATTTTTGTTTTATTCTTTTATTATTTGTTTTTTTTTGTTCTGTCGCCATCATTCTGTTGCACTGCGGAGCTTCTGTCACGAAAACAAATTCCTTTTATGTGTAAACATACCAGGCAATAAAGTTTATTCTGTTTGTGAATGTTACGAAATTATATTTCTGGTTATGTTGGTTTGTTTCAGTCCTTGGTTAACGACAGCAGCTTATCCATGCTAGTTACCCATTAGTTTTTGACAGTTAAGAAAACCAACAATGAACAGAATGTATTTATATCAATGTAATATGATTATAAGATGTCGGAAATGTGGACGGTTGTTTTGGTCTCTATTCAATACTTTCTCTGACTTGCGCTGTATGACACTACACTGATTTAAGGTGGTGGGGGTGCAGCTCATTTAACAAAACCACACTTAACACCGGCAATAAGTTGGCAACTCCTTTGAGTGTTATGGCCACATAACACATTCATTCCTCCAAACACTATAGAAGAGTGCAATTTTTGTGTCCCATCGGAGTGTAATCCTGCTGCACATTGCATCTTTGATCTCAAAATATTTTTTCAATACATTTTTACATACCCAATTACACAGCTTAAACAGTTTAGCATTTAATTTAAATAAACAACAGCAGAATCAAGCTAAATGTACTTAACTCGCAATGTTGAACGTGTGCAATGTGTACTTCCCCAGAACATAAGGGACACACAGTTCTTGGCGGCAACACATAAACACAGAGAGTGACCGCACACTGACCAGTTAAACACGCAAAGCATTGCGGCAGTTAAAAGAAAACGGCCTCAACCACAAAGTGCAGTGGCCACACTGCGAGACAATCTCGCTTTTATGGAAGGAAGGGGAAACATACTATACCCACTGATTCAGCATTACATCTCCAGTCCTACTGCCTACATCCAATGTGTAGATTTTTCACCTAGTGACAGGCAAGCAATTAAAGCCAACAGCCTTAGCCAGTGTTGGTCCCCTGGCAGTATCTGTAATGACAGCCCTGGAACAGCAGTGGCAAAGAATGGGAAGAGTAATGTGATTAGAGGCCAGAATTGCAATCTTGTCACATGGAGCAGTCCCTGTTTCCCCGTCTCTCTCGGTGGCGATGGAGAACCTGATATATTGGGCCAGGAAGCCTTGGAACAAAGTGCAAACAGAAACGCAAAGCTAGTTTTGTTGAGTTATAACCACAGAAAACTGCAAACAAGCAACCATTTTCTCCATGCAGGACCACAGAAGATTACGTGGAGCGGTCTGGATCGCTTGTTTCGTAGTCACTATACCCAAAACGCAGGTCTGCTGGGAGAGAGATCATGAAGAAGCTCTTTTGTGAAGCTGCACTCCACAAAGAAACAAGTGTGAGTGTGTATACACGTGTTTGTGATTTATAACCTGAGCGGAGAGCGGGTTTCCATAGCAACCTGCGTTATCTCTTTGATAGGAGTTGGCTGACTGGAACCTCGTTGTGCAGGAATAAACCTCACCTGAGGATCTGAGGCATTTAAAAATAGAAACCATCGAATTAGCGTCCGTACGTGAAACCTGTTGAAGAGCAGAAAACAAGAGCTGCAGAATCTGATCTTAACGTGGG
The DNA here is from genome assembly GCF_963082965.1 of Carassius carassius. NCBI lineage: Eukaryota > Metazoa > Chordata > Actinopteri > Cypriniformes > Cyprinidae > Carassius > Carassius carassius. The sequence continues at coordinate 5,855,612 of NC_081786.1, read as the reverse complement.
TGAGGTTACTGGATAAGTGAGAAACTGTGATTTCAGTGTTTGTCGTGAGGTAATTAATTGTCAGGGTGCAAAGTTATCTTGAGGAAAGTCAAAAACTAAATGTGTACTTAATAAGGCCTATTATGAGAAATGAGAAAACAGATTGTTTTTGAAAAGGTACAATTAGCAGTCTTGTTCTGACAATATCTTTGTAGCATCTGAAAAGTAAGTATGTGTTCATATTCACAGTTCCAGACACACGACTTAATCAAGAACTAGAAATTCTATTTCTCCTCACTTTAATTTCAATTAGTCTGTTCTAACCTCCAATTACTGTATGATTCATGACAAAAAAAAAGTATTTTATAAAGAAAATAGCAACAGTGGCTTAAACACATATTTTTACCTTAAAAAAATGTACCATAGTTTTTTCATAAATTATTGCACAAATACATTATTGACAGAAATATTTAAAATTTGTTTTTAAAGGAAAACTCAATAATGTATGATTACACTAGTAACAACTTACCAGGTTACTGTGAAGAATTTCTCCTTGAATCTCCTTGAGCCTAAATAATTTCGGTTGACAATTTTTAAGTTGTCTGAACAGCTTCTCTGAAATCCTAGATATATCATATAACTCCAATTCTTGCCTCATTGCACTGGCTTCCTGTTCGTTTTAGGATTGATTTTAAGATTTTATTGTTTGTTTTTAAAGGTGTAAATGGACTGGACCCAACATATATCTCGGACCTCATCCAAATTTATATGCCAGCACTGACACTAAGGTCAGAGGGCCAGCTACAGCTTGCAGTCCCTAAGTCAAGACTTAAAACTCGGGGGGACAGGGCATTTTCTGTGGTTGGACCTAAACTATGGAACGCTCTACCCCTCCATGTCCAAACTGCACCTATAGTTGAGTGTTTTAAGGCTCGTCTAAAGACTCATTTTTATTCTTTGGCTTTTAACTGCACGTGAGTTGTGTGGTCCTTTGTGGTATTTATTATTATTTATTTATTTATTTTTATATTTTGTATTCTATATATTTTAATTGCTTTGTATTTTCTGAGTCTTTTGTGCAGCACTTTGGAAACTTTGTGTTTGTAAACTGTGCTATAGAAATAAAGTGGATTGAATTGGATAGATGAGGGTTGCCAACTCTCGCGCATTCAGTTGACACTCACGTAGTTTACACTTTTCTCACGCTCTAACACTCATTTTCCCACGCAGATAAAAGTACGCTGAGTTGAAAATGTAATTATAGGATATTGGCAAAACATATTTGGTAATGGCTCCTGTTTCTATTTACTACATATTTTTGTAGCGTTGAGCAATTCTCTCACTGTACATTGCTATTATTGATGTGTTAAAGAGTTACATAAAATTTTATGATAAAAGCACAGTATCATGATGTTAACTAGGCATGTCCAGATGTCAGACAAATACACACACACATATATATATATATATATATATATATATATATATATATATATATATATAAATAAAACAACCCCAAATAACCCCCTCCAGCCAACTCACTGTGGGAATTCTCACTCTCAACTCAGATGTTGGCAATGTTATCCATAAATAAAGGGATATTTTAAAGGGATCATTCACTCAAAAAGAAAATTCTGTCACTAATTATTCTATACTAATTAATTTCCATTCCAAACCCGCATGTGTGATACTGTCATGAACATGCATTGAAGACTGACAGTAAAGAGAAGAAATTGTTGAATAAAGTCTTTTTTTTTTCTTTGCACACAAAAAGTATTTGCCCTTTGCTTCCTAAATTTAAGGTTGAACTACTTACAACGCATGGACTATTTTAATGATGTTCTTACTACCTTGAATGTGGTAGTTGCATTGAATGTCTATGGAGGACCATAAAGCTCTTGGATCAATTCATTTTTCCCAAGATTAACAAAGTTCTTATGGGATTGCAATGAAATGAGGGTGAGTAATTAATGACAGAATATTTCATTTTTGGGTGAACTATACCTTTAAGGTGCAGTCGAGATTACTGCTTATTTGCGGGTTTTTTTTTTTTTGAAATACCCACCATTCATGCAATCAGTCAACCATTCAGTCACTGTTACATGTATAAATACATAAGTAAATGCTTCAATGCAGTGTGCAGTATTTAGCATAAAATTGGCCGCAGTCTGATTATATATTAATGTAATTATATTATGATAATTTACATGAATGGAATTATATGCATTAAAAAATGGAACGAGCTGCCCATTCAATTATTAAAAAAATCACAATCAAAGTCATATCGCTAGGGGAAAGTACTAAAAACTGACTGCCCAGGTAAATAAAAAACCTTTTGAATTTTCATTTCATCTCTCTCAGAGTGCTTCAGTGGAAGAGCAGTGCATCCATCTCTGAGTGCTTTTCCTCCACCCAAAAAGACGTGCAGTCCACTTGGAGTCTCCTCCAAGATTTAACAACTGCAACACATTTGCTCCGGCCCTTCACAGAGATTACTATACTTCAGAACAAATGACGGGCTTGTCTGTTTTATGGCTCGAGAGACTGCGGAGGCTAGTAGGTTTAAGATTGGGATGAAAGAATTGGCCTTTCAGTAGCCTCCTACGGGATGTGTGTCAGTGCACATGGTTCTGGAGACCCGGCAACCGAATGTGGCTACTTGAGCCGGTGGCTTTGGAGTTAAATCCAGAGTCTAGAGAGAGTCGCGGAGAGCAGGCCAGAGCTTTGTAGTAGGATTTGTCAGAAGAACAATATAAGCATGAGTTTGTCCTTTGCTCTGCAGGCCCGTGTGGGAGACCGCTAGAGTTTCAGTCCCACTTCAGGCGAAAAACACTGAGATATTTAGGTCTCAGTGTGCTGGATGTGCATTTGCTGATATTACTCTCTTATTTTTTGTGTGGGCATCTGTGGACATCATCTGGGTGTGCATGACTCTTGAGCATATATATATATATAAATACATGGAATCGCTTGTGTATTATTAGTACATACTGTGGTTTGATAAATGTGGAAGTACTGCAAATCTTCTAGTTAAACATTAAAAGAGGGCATTAAAAGTTTAAGCTGTATTTCATTTCATGCCTTACTTGATGCCATTTCAAACGCATTTTTGGAAAAACGGTCACAAGATTTCAAGGTAAAACTAGAGGTTTTCATCTTCGTAGATAAAGTCTCAGATCACATGCCTGACAGTTTTCAATGTAGGGTCACTTAAACAAAATGCAGGAAGCGATGAAAAACAACATGAGTGTTTTGGTATTTTCAAAATTCTGTGCATTTGCTTTGATAAGTGTAACTTGCACTGCAGATTGCTAGACTTGCTGTTGCCATGGCACTTCGCATGACGTCTAAATCTGTGTGCTGCATTCCAAACCAGTTCAAGGATCTCAACCGGATGGCGGTGCAGGAACCCAACCAAGCCAAAAAAACAGAGTCTAAAAGAAATATAAAGGGAGCCCTACAGAATAACAATTAAGAGGAAGACTCAGCATTGCATTTTATTTAACAATTTAGGGTAGTCTTTGAGGAAAACACACCGGACCTTTCAGAACATTTGAGATCAGAAACCGCAAAGCTCTGTGGTGGTTCAAACATGGTGTAGATTTCTGCTCTGTGCCTTAGGGCTTTCCACACTACGTCAAAAATGAAAGATTGAATGTCATCTCCCACTGGAACACAACTGCCACAGTGCCACACTCAACACTTAAATGATTGTAAATACTAAGTTCAACAGCGTATCACTTGCACTAATTGCCATGTGTTCTGGTCTCATTGACTGCATTTGGAATAGCATACTAGCATATTACTCTTACTGCAATACCTTTATATCGAAGACTCCAATTTTATGCAAATGCGCACTTGATAAAGTGTGTGTGGCACTTACTAGACCTAACTGGTTTGTGACCAAAGCATGTTTTAATTTAAAATCACAGAACTTTACTGGCATGAGTTTTACCTCATCATTTTAATGCAGATTTCCTGTATTGATTCTGGAATAGATATTTGTTACCAGGAGTTCAGTTTGAACTCACAAGGATATTTGTCTGGCAGATCTTATGCTCAATACCTTATCCACTCAACCATCCTAGTGTTTTACACCATGCTGTAGTTGTACAACTTACTATTCTAATATGGCTTCAAGTGTGTGTTTTATCTCATCATTATAAGATAAAGCAGATTCCCTGTGCTAGCTCAAGTTAAAATACACATTTGTTACCAAGAGTGGCTTTTGTTTATTGGATCTTAATGCCAAAACCTTAACCACTCTGCCAAACTGGCTGGGACACAGCGATAGTACTGTAACAGACTGTACTGTATACCCCTCATATGCTGTAAGTTAAAATGTTTACTTTGCACAAAAACATCCCATTGAAAACCACAAATTTCATTTAAACCCACAAGAACATTTGTCCATTGGATATTAAACCCAATGCCTACACCACATGGCCATCCGGGTAGTACTTGTTAGTTTGTAGTTGTAGAAATTGTTTTTCTAATATAGTGTAAAGTGTATGTTTTAACTCATCAAGATATATCACATATAAGAAAAAAGATTTATTGTGCTAACTTATATAAGCATAGACATTTGTCATTCTAATGTCATTTAAACCCACTCTCATACCAAGAGTGTGGTTGGAAACCACAGGGACATTTGTTCATTGGATATTAATTTCTAACCCTCAATTACTTGGCCAGGTTGGGACACAATATTGCTCCAGTGTAACAGACCCTCAAATTCAATAAACCCCTTATATGTTGTAATTTTAAAAGCTTAATTTGCACACAAACATCAAATAGAAAACCTCAACTAAATTACCAAGAGTGGTGTTTGAGACCAACACCTTAACCACTTGGCCATCCTGGTCAGGACACAATACTACCACTGTAACAGAAACTAAAATGTATTCCTACCCCTCATATGACATAACTTTAAATGCTAAATTTGTGCTTAAACACCAAACTGGAAACCCATGATAGCCTTGATACCAGGAGTGGGGTTCAAAGCCAAGAGGACATTTGTCCATTGGATTTTAAATCCAACACCTTAACCACTCGGCCATCCTGGTTGTAGCTGCGAGACAGCTGCTTGAGTAATTCAAAATGGAACAACCATCTGCTACCAGGAGTGGAGTTTGAACCCACAAGGGAATTTATCCACTGGAATTTAAGTCCAACAACTTAACCACTTGGCTTTCCAGGGGTTCATTGACATGGTATTGTTGATATAATAATATGTTTTCAAGTGTCCAATTTATCTCATAATTATAAGCCGAAAGCCCGTTCTTGTACTACTGCATACTACAACAGAAGCCTGCTACCAGTCGTAGGGTTTGAAATCAGAAGCATATTTGCCCATTTTATCTAAAATCTGCCTATTTGTCCGTCCTGGTTGGACTTGGAAGATTCTTTGTAGGCAGAAATTATATTCTTCTTATATTTATTTTTACAGCTGTATGTATACTTCAACTCATGCAGTCATTCTACATGCATTTATTTTTAGATTATATAAATCACTATTTAATCAAAAGGAGCAGAGTTCAATCCCATGAGGACATCAGCCCATTGGGTCTTAAGTCCAATGCCTTAACCTCTTGGTCACCTCTCGCTCAACTGGACTCCTCTAACAATTTCGAGCACCTATTTTCAAACATCCCTTTCAGACGAAGCAGATTTTCTGCACTAATTCATGCAAGAAATGCCATTTACTACCAAGAGTGGGGTTTGAACCCACAAGGACATGCATGTATTGGCTCTTAAGTCTAAAAACTTAACAGTCATGCTGGCCATTTTTATAAGATTTCATGCAGTTGTCTTGTATTGATATAAATGCTTAGAGGACAGTACTAATCATTTTTAATGTTATCGTCCTTATTATGCATTATTTATAATGGACTTTTGTCCATTAGGTCTTAAGTCCAATGTCCAATGTTCCTGGTTAACTATAAACATTTCTGTAATCAATATAATGTCTAATATCACTACTGCATTGTTCTAAGTGTGTCAGTTGGATTGTTGTATCATTTATAAGATACAAAATTAGCAACAATAATAAACAAACAAACTTTAATACAGACTTAATGTACAAATGATTCAGTGTAAAATCGATGTTGACATGAAGAGTGAAAATTAGCCTTAATCAATGCAGTAGCAGATGTCTCACTGAGACTCACCAGTTGACCGAGCTCACCAAAGCAAACTTAAGAAGAGTTTAATTTCTCCATTACAACCAGAGTCACGGACAGATGCACTCTTGAGGCTGGAGTCTGTTCCGATCCCCTGAGAGCCTCACCAACTCCACTTTTGAAAGAATAAACTAGCCTAAGTGACACACACTAGTGTCAGTGAACAAGTCAGTTAAGCCATCTATAAGGGACTCCAACACCCGCTTATTAAAAGACCCTGATTTCATTGAACTGCAAATTAGTAATACAATTTATATATATATATATATATATATATATATATATATATATATATATATATATATATATATATATATATAAATTGTATTACTAATTTGCATTTCAAAATAAAAAAGTGTGATATAGGCTACTATAGAAATGTTTGTAAAATTAGATAAGTGACTTTTATTGGACGTCATTGCATTATATATATATATATATATATATGTACAGTACAGACCAAAAGTTTGGAAACATTACTATTTTTAATGTTTTTGAAAGAAGTTTCTTCTGCTCATCAAGCCTACATTTGTTTGATCAAAAATATAGAAAAAAATGTAATATTGTGATATATTATTACAATTTAAAATAATTGTTTTTAAATGTATTATACTATAAATTATTATTTATTTCTGTGATGCAAAGCTGAATTTTTAGGATCATTATCACATGATCGTTTAGAAATTATTCTAATATGATGATTCATTATCAAAGTTGGAAACAGTTCTGCTGCTTAATATTTTTTCAGAACATGTGATACTTTTTTAGGATACTTTGATGAATAAAAAGTAAAAAAAAAAAAAAAAGGAAGCTATGTTTTTAAAATATAAATATTTTGTAATAACAATATACACTACTGGTCAGTAATTTGGGGTCAGTCATTTTTTTTCTTTCTTTTTTTTAAATAAAATCAATACTTTTATTCAGCAAGGATGTGTTAAATTGATAAAAAGTGATAGTAAAGAAAATATATTATTAGAATATATATTCTTAGAAAAAAAAATTATTTTGAATAAATGCAGTTCTTTTTAATCTTTAATTCATCAAATATATTAGACAGCAGAACTGTTTCCAACACTCATAATAAATCAGAATATTAGAATGATTTCTAAATGATCATGTGACAGACTGGATGTTACATGTGACACTGAAGGCTGCAGTAATGATGCTGAAAATTCAGCTTTGCATCACAGGAATAAATTATTTTTTTAAAGTATATTCAAATAGAAAACTATTATTTTAAGTTGTAATAATATTTCAGAATATTACTGTTTTTTCTGTATTTTTGATCAAATTAATGCAGGCTTGATGAGCAGAAGAAACTTCTTTCAAAAACATTAAAAATGGTAATGTTTCCAAACTTTTGGTCTGTACTGTATGTATGTATATATATATATATATATATATATTGAAACATTACATCTAACATTAGTGGTAGAAATAAACATTAAACAAGAGTTTACATTCTCCAGATAATATTTGAATAACTAATTTTGGCTTAGTGTAATAAATTCCAATATAAAAGTCAGTTATATATTTTGTATAAATACTGTGTATTTATAACACAAATTTTTTACAGTTTAAATGCCATTTTACACTCAACTTCTTAGTTTAGGAAGTGGAAATCGACATATTTGTGTCTACTTTGTGCCAAATCCCAGCATAGGTTTTCCAAAAAGAAAAAATGAATACGATATAGAAAAAGAGAGCCACTGAACAAAAGGTTTCCGTGTAGCACTTTTAAAACAAGGTTCACTGCAATGAACTTCAACAACATCATTGCTCAATAATAATTGGATAAGGATTTTAAAGAGATAGCACAGAGAAAAACAATTCTAGCTGATTAAGTATTTTAGGGCTGAGCATAAGTATAGGGAAAAAAACTTAACTGATTATGGAAAGCTCCATGACTTCTAAAGATTTATTGGCTTTCATGACCCCTCCAGTCCTGAAAATCTAATTACCTGATATTTTCCAGTTTTCCATGTGCGTGGGAACTGTTTCATTTCAGCATCAGACTACAAAACATGTAATTTATAAACAAATTTACATTCAAACTCCAGAAAATCTTCAGATTCCAACATCCTATAAAGGATTATCTGAATTGTGGCAGGTGTCATGACCTTTCACCCAGACACGTATAAGTTCAAATGACAGCATATGTTTTTACCTCTTTCCCCTGCATCACCTCTGTGAGCACGGTGCCCGATCCGGTCCCCTCCGAGCTGTAACACTGTCCTGTTTACCCAGCACTTTTTCATCTGGAGACGGATCAATAGAAAGGCTTCATCATCCCGCTGATCAGAGACAGACACCACTAATGAGGCTCAGAGCAGCTGACTACTCACTTTCCAGAGCAGGAAAGACCATAGGGGGCACGCAGGGTCAGGAAGAGGAACAGAGATACAAGAAATTGTAACGACCACTCATCAAAAAGCATGCAACTTCATCATGAACTACTATTTTCGTGAACATATTTATAGGCCTATATGTTTATAAAGATATCATTATCCAATCATCCCTAACAATAATGTCATGATTGTGCATTAAGAAAGTAAATAGGGTAATCTGTGATTTTATGTTGTCTTTAGGATGAAGACATTTTGTACATTTCTACAAACTTTATATATATAGCTTCTACGGTGACTATTGTTGATGCTGAGAATAGTTCTCAAATGTAACCGTTTATGAGAAATAAGAAGTTGTAATTGGTTTAAAGTTAATTATCTAGATATGTTTAGCCAAAGAAGGCCCATTCTTGCAAATGGAAGGCTAGAGTGCATATCCATTTACAAACATAGTTATACATCCATTTCAATATGGCCAAGTTTGAGAGGAGTAGAAATGTTATGCACAGTTGGATTTATTTTGAGTGTAACTGTGTGGAAACAATCGGATACTCATTCAGCTGACAAAAACACTGCAGAAGACCTGGAGGGGAAACAGTATGTTCTCAAGGTGTTTTGCAAAGCACTACTGCCACCATGAGGTGAGGAACAGAACATGTTACTAAAATTAATAAATATATACGTTGACTCTTCCTAAAGGCTGAATTTTACAAGTTCATGATTCAAGCAATTACTTTTAACTTCTAAATAGCTACAATCTTGCCTCACTGGGTCAGAACCAACAAGTACATTTAGCCACTGGATCTCAAATCCAACACTGTAACCTCGAAGCCATCACAACAGGTTTCAATGACCCATGCACTCTGAAATTGATTCGCATGTTCAGCTGAACACCTAAACATGCTTGGTTAATCATAAGCAGATCGGGAAACAACCGTTTACATCCTAGGAAGATTTTTATACTGTGTGCGCACAGAGTAAAGCATGTCTAACTCAGCTGAAGCTTCTCCCCATTTTCCCCCAATCAGAAAATAATTAATGAAGGGTTTATAATAACAGAAACCATTGATTTTTGGATTCTTTTTTTATTTTTAGTTGCGATTATCTAAATAAGACTAATAATTGGTCTTAAATAGGGTCGTAAGAGTCTAGAATTGCTCAGCTGCTCATTAGAATAGTTGCAAAGAAAGCAATTTCCAAAAAATAAAGAAAAAATTAAACCTGAGTATATTGTTTCCAAAAATAAATTTCAAACCAAGAACTAATTCTTTTCTTTAGATTGTGTTTCATCTAAATGCAACAATATGAATTCTGCCGTTTTGAAATTTGATTTAATGCATTAGGTTTAAGAAGCTAAATATGGGAGAAATTCTCATGTTCATCTCAATTTAAATTCAGCATGAATGTTTCAGTTTTGTCATTATACTGAAAACATTCAAAGTGCTGTCTGCATACACAATTTCGAGTGATAAGACTGCATAACCATTTCAAACATGCAAATATGAAAAACCAAGAACAGATACATGGAGAAATTGTCTTTAATGTCTTTTTTTCCGTTAATGAAAGCAGACAATTTTGCTTCAAGAAAAGAACTGCATCACTGTAGGATACTGTCAAAATGGAAGCTTTTACTTTTCTATTTACTGAATGTTAAGAATCACATTAGTATGGCGTCGCATAACTGAAAACATCAGTGACTAAGCTACTGTATGACAGAACACCGTGGTGGAATAGACGAAGGATCAGCACAAGAAACATTTCATTAGATAACGTGGAAGGTCTAAAGGTCGTTTAAAGTGATGGTTCTAAAAATCAGTTTATAAATCTTAAAAATTCCAAGAGACACTGGAACAACCAGTTGCCAGACAAAAATAGAAGAAAAAAAAGATTGGGAGATGGAGAATTCAAAAGTAAAATCCACTCAAGAAGAATGGCAAGGCAACTGCACCTCAAAAAACTAGGGTAACCACACAATTGCCTTGAAGAAACCATGCAAGACTGGCATCTTTTCAACGTCGATCTTTCCGATCAGACTTCCGATCCCTCTCGCTTCTGGAGGACCTCCTCCCTGACCTGCTTCCTTCCGAACTCATCCTTTTCTTGTCAGGTTTGGGGTTCTTGTCTTTTGAGCCCTTGCTTTCTCGTCCACTGCCTTTTGAGGACTTGTGCGCTCTCTCGCTGCCGCTCTTTCTGCGCTCCCTGTTTGACGGTCTCCGGCGGCGTTTGTGGTCTCGGCCGTCTCTATCCCTGCCGTGACTACGGGAGCGTGAACTGGAAGATGATGAGGAGGAGCCAGAAGAACTGCTACTGGAGCCACTGGAAGAGGAGCTGGAGCCACTGGAGGAGCTTGAAGAAGAACTGGAAGAAGAACTGCTGCTACTTCGGCTCTTGCTCCTCTTGGCACTGACTTTGGCCCGTCCACGAGCCTCATCGGTCTCCTTGCTAGCTTCCTTTGTGTCTGCTTTGGCTTCTTGTGGTTGGACTGATGGTTCTTGGCTTTGCTCTTGAGGGATTTCTGGGTCAGATTCAAGCGGTATCTGTTGGGTCTCAGGCGCCGTGTCAACTTGTTTGGTGTCATGTTCCATCACACTAGGGGCCAGGACGTCCAGTTGAGGCTCTTTACACTCCTCAGGCTGTATTTCCATGTGGCTTTCGGGGGCTTGCTGCGAGTCTGTTACAACTTCCTGCTTAGTCTCGTTCTCTGTCTCCTGCTCTTCCTCCTTTTGCACATTACCTACCTCTTCAACTGTGGCTTCTGGACTCTCAACCTGCAACTTACCCTGTGCCTCATCTTCCCTGACAACTTCTGTAACCTCCATCTGCTCTTCCCCCTCTTCCTTAGCCTCACTTGTTCCTACATCCTCCTCCTCCTCCTCCTCATCTTCCTCCTCTGCCTTCTGCTCACTCTCCTCATGTTTATCCTTCTCACTCTGCTCCTGCTCTTGATCCCCATCCCTCTCCCTAATCTCTGAGCTTTCCTCTCCTTCCTCCTCGACTACATCTTCCTCCTCGTCCTCCATTTCCACATCATGCCTGTTACCTGTCCGCCCTACTCCAGCCTTACCCTCCTCTTGATCTTCTTTCTTCGTCTCTTCAGCCCGACGGCTATCTTCCATTTCTCTGTCACCTGTCCTCTGGGACTGACGCCTTGGCCGAGCCTCCATTTTGTTGAGTTGCTCTGCAAAGGCTTCACGTCTCTCATCAAACACACCTTGAAAATTGAGGGAGATTTAATTTAAAAACAATTGTGAAAAAAAGTAGAAGAGAGATATATTGTGTGTAGATTACAAGGCAAAGTCTTCTAGTAAAAAGTCATAATTGCATAGAAAATTTTACAAGAATTAGCTAAATGTTGTTTTAAATAATTTAAGATGGAATATAGATTTTTTTTTTTTTGGTTTTTTTTTATTGCCTGATGCCAATATCTTAGAGCATGGTATACAACATTAAACCGATATACGTTATCACTAGTTGTGGGCCGTTATCGGTGTTAACGTGCTGCATTAACGTGAGACTCTTATTGGGCGATAAAAAAAAAATATATAGGACTCATACTCATTGTGCTTTCACACAGGACGCGTTTGCAGTCCGCTAGTCGGTACGTAAACAATCGCTGCACTGCTGCAGACGCACCACTCCTGGAACGCACTGACGGACCGCAACCGCGTGAATGCTGGAATCGGTTAACATGGGTGTGTAAAAAAAATATGCAATGCATACGCACTGCAGACGGAGAATGTGTGAAACAGGCGTAAGGTTGTTTGCACCTTGTGCAATGTGGAATTCATTTACAGCTTTCTCAAGCAGTTTGTGATGCATTTCGGAAATAGGAGACAAGCCCCTGGTCTAATGCACCACCTGTCTTGAGAAACCCGAAAATTAATTTGACATGAACCAAGAGAAATGGACCAAGAGAAAACATTACCGTCTACAGCCGCGAGAGGGCGCTCTATTCTGCTCATTACTCCTGTAGCCTACATTGAGCAGCATAGAGCGCCTCCTCGCAGCTGTAGACAGCAATGTTTTCTCTTGGTTCTAAATAAATGCGACTTATAGTCCAGTGCGACTTGTTTTTTTTCCTCGTCATGACATATTTTTGGACTGATGCGACTTACACTTAGGTGTGACATACTTAGGTGCGACTTAGTCCGATAAATACGGTAATACAATTTTTAATAAATATTTTTACTGATATTTTTTTTTAAGATGAAAACTTCTGAATAAATAAGTTATCAACACAACTAACACTATACTTATAAATAAATTCCACAAAACAAAAAATGAAAAATTTCCATTTAAAAATCCACATGGTAAATGCAGGAGTGCAAGAATGCATATTGCAATATAAATGCATGTTCCAGACCACACAAAATGTAAATAACAAGTGTAAACAAGGTCTAAAATATATACAAATCTATACTAAATTTATACAATAAGAATAAACCATCAGAAGCCAATCCAAAAAAAAAAAAAAAAAAACACCTTACCATTTAATTTTTTCTGAGACTCTTCCAGGAGCTTTTGAGTAGCGGAGCACATTCGCCCGGGCAGGTAGAAGATCGGGGGCTTGGTCTTTGTGCGAATGAACTTGATGAGCTTTGAATTATGTGCATTCCACTCTTCTTGCTGAAACACAAGAACACCATAATGCATGGAAAACTTTTGACTAAGAACAGTCTATACAAATAAAACTACTGCAGGTATAAAATAAAAGAGCTGCAGTCTCCCTGCAGCTGAGACATACCAGTTGAGCGAGCTCCACTTTGTGCTCCAGAAGCCGCAGCTCTGTTTGTTTGGCACGTCTTTCTTCAAAGAGCTCTCTCCTTTCACTCTCAACTTTTTTACGCTCCTGTTCTGCCTGCACTTCCAATTTCTGCTCAATTTCTTGGCGTCTTTTTAACTGAAGGGGGGAAAAACATGAAGTTTTCAAATTAAAAGCAGCACTTTGTTTCAAACGTGGTTTGACTTCGTGTTCGGTGCAATTCGCTGACTTGATTCTCAACTTCAACTGAATACAAATAGCGTGGGTGGGGAATAATTCAACTTTGAGGAGCAGATGAGAAAAATAATATTTATTCTAGACAAATATCTCAAAAGACACTGCCTCACAAATATACAAATATATACATATATTTTTTTTGTATTCATAGCATATACCCACCCGGTCCGTGGACACAGTAGATTCCTGCTTAAACTTTTGCAATGTTCCCATCAATAGGCCAAACATGCGCCGGTTTCTGAATGAGCAGATAAAACAGTTAAAGGTTTAATTAGACATTCACGCAAATGTGTGGTGAAAAAAACAAGGAAATCAAATAATAAAAAGCTTTTCAGAAAATGCCCATGTCAATAGCAGTACCTCTGCTTTCCTCTCTCATCAATGGTCTGATCTTGAATAAGATCTCGGCGCGTACGTTCTTTGGAGGTAGCAACCACAGATGACTGCAACGCTGGCTGTAGCAAGGATGTTAAAAACATAAGCAGACAAATCTACGCAAGTGAAAATGATTTTAAAAAATTTCGTCTGCATACTTTTTTGACATCGTCATCGTCCTCAGCGTCACTGTCATGGCGTGAATCTCTCCTGGCTCGCTCATCCCCTGCCAGCCTAGTATAGCATAAACAGACTGTAAATACATTTGGAAACATGCTAAACAGAAATGAACTTCTATCATAACATATCTAGAAATCAGGTAGCTAGTAAGCGATGCCTCACCTCAAGAGTGCCCCTGCGATGTCTCTCTGTTTGGCTGGGGGTCCTCCACCACTATCTGAGAGTCCACGCCTGTAGAGGATCGACAGACATTAACAGTAAATCTAATATGAAATTACTACAAGCACTTGCTAGCACAAGAACAGATTCTTACCTCAGCAAATTGATTCCACGCCCCCTACCTCCACCTGGGCCTGTGATGGTATTTCTCCTATTCTGACCCGGTCTACAAAAAGGCAAAGGGTGGAAGATGCAGAGTTAATAGTTATACCTTTATATAAATAAACAGACCCAACTATGACTGTATGACTTCTTGCTCAGCTACGTACACAAGCTTCTCAATTGCATAACTTAGTATCTCTCAAATCATAATTTAGTAATTCCAGACCCAATTAATTGACAATTTTTGCTTATGTTGAAGCCTGTATCATTTCAACTTATATTTACATAATCATTCAAAAGTTAAAAAATAAAAATAAAAAAATAGATTTTTGCCCAATCAAATCCTCTTTAGAATGAGACTAACACACCCCCTTCATACCAGCTGACACGTAGCAAATCACGTCCAGTGCTGTGACGTACTTAAAGCCTATTGGCTATTAAAAAAAGTAAAAGTCTCTCCAATCATGCCCAAGCTAAATGTTGCATATAAACATGCACTTCTAAAGCTATATGGGGGATCTTTAAGAAAAATTGTTACTTTCATAAGACAAACAATTACGGAACTGTTTTGTGTCGCTGCTATCCAAAGCAAAGCTCTCGAAGCAAATCCACTAACATACGTCACTTACCATTCAAACAAAGCAGGAAGTACCTGCAGGACTCATGACTTATCACCTTTGCAAACTGTTAAACTCTAAAACTCAATATTCTAAGAGAACCTTGTTTTTAATTTAATTAACACGATACAGAGGCTAGATTTAAAACAAACCCTCATTACGAAGAATTAAAGCGAATACGGTGTTTTATGAGGCCTGTCATTCTGCTTTCAAACGCAAACTGCAGACTTGATGCTAGCATAGTTATTTATGGCAGCCTGTGTGATAAACATAGCTGCGAGACATCACTGCACAAATATAAAAACGGATTAGTGTAATTTTTGTTGTTTTAACCTGGAATAAAACACGTGATTATTTAGCTTGCGAGCTAACGGTAGCCGCAGTCTAACGTTAAGCTTGCTAACAGGCCCCGGTCTATTTCCCCCCCAAAACAAATGTTACGGATTAAAACGCTTCATTAAGTAATACCTTAACTCGCTTGGATCTCTGCCGGTTAGTTTTCGAATATTTTCGTCCACGTTCTTTAAGCTTTCCTTGGCTTTTTCCAGCTGGTCTTGCAAGCTTCGCACGGCCACCGCCATCTTGCTCTTCGTCTTCCAGTAGATCGTGAAGCGTCGTGCATGCGCTCGGCTCAATGAAGGCGCATAGGACTGATCACGTGGTTCAGCGCAAGATTTATTTATTTATTTATTTATTTATTTATTTATTTTTATTGAATAAAAAGCACAGGGGATACAGTATCAAGCACAAAAAAAATTAATACAGTAAACTCAAAGTAAAGCAAGGCAGTAGATAAGGGATAGTCTACTAAATAATAACAATTCACAAAAGATTCATAGAAACTACAAATACAAAAGATGAATATAAGTAAATAGAAATAAATAACAATGGTAATACATAAATAAATAAGAATCTTCAGAAGACCAGGAAATAATTTATAATGAAACCATAAATTCTTTAAGCAACAAAGAAGTTTTAGCAGCTTTCTTATTAGCTGATGAACAAAGAGAGTCATAAAATAATTTTAAATCAACACAAAAAAAGTCTCAAATTGGGCTTCGAAAAAGTTACTTTACACTTATGAAGATAAAACTCGCCACATAAAGTAAGCAGCTTTCTGTCATCCATCTGATTTGATCCGGTGTCCCAAATCAAAAACAGCACATTCACAACCTCAAAAGTAAAGAGTTTGTAATAAGCAGAAAAAATATGCCAGGCTACTTTTTTCCAGAACTCTTTTGCATAATCACATTCAAAAAACATATGTGGTATTGTTTCAAGATTAGAATTACAGAATGTGCAGTGTGAAGATATGTCTAACTTAAACATAAATAGATGAGAGTTACAGGGATAGTAATTAAGTAGAATTTTTAAGTGAAGCTCTTTCCACTTGTTAGGTAACAGAAACTTATTAATGCCAGTCGATATATTAATGGTAGAAAGAGAAGGATAATTTAATTTCCATTTGAAAAAAAAAAATCTTTGGGATGACAGCTGTTCTTCCTAATAAGAAATCTTCTTATCCAAAAATTGTTACATTTGACATTGGAAAGCTCCAAACCTCCAATAGACAACTGGGGCTTTTCACAAACTGATACTCTGAAGCTACAGTATGACCTAACCATATGCAAAAGTTTAGGTGAAATAGAATTAATAACCCAGTTATAAACTTTTGGTGAGGAATCTACTCCAAAAAGGTTGATAAAGCGTTTAATCCAGCCGATTTGTTTATAAAAATAAGGATGATTTTTAGTGAGTTCTTTAATAAATCTGACATGGATTTATTTAGCAGATGCAGCACAACACTGCCTTGACAATGAAATACCAATACAGATTTTCGCATTTTAAGTCAGAAATTACATTTTATTTGACAATAAAAATGCTTTATTTGACAGTAATTCATAGTTGTAACAGGTGTACTCCAATATTACATGGAACTCAATGCATTGGCAAGATATTGTATAGTCTTTCACAAAACCTTCTGATAATACCTCATGATTCCTTTCCCGCACATGAATTTTCTTCACAAAAGCTCTTCCGTCTGTTTCCATGTTCTTCTCATTCTTTGTCAGCCAAATCGTTTTGCTCAAAATACCTTTAATAGACAGGAGTGTTATTATACTTCATAAGGACACCTGCACATATTTCAGGGAACACTAAATCTGGCTATAACAGCACCATGTCAGTTACCTGGCAACAATACAAATCATCAAGTTAAGAGCTGACAAACGTTCATCATCTATGCTCTCCTGGAAGAGAAAAACAATAGTCTATTTTAGGCTGTTTACAAACAAGCCTTCACTTGTGCAACTGGACAGAAGCCAGGGAGAAAATAATGATACCCCAGCTTTTAATTCAGAGCAAACCAAAAGGTGTTTACCAGATTGGCACGCACTGCAGAGCACCGTCGTGCCAACTGTCTGATAAGGGAATGTGCTTCAGGAAGCAGCGGTTTCTCAAGGCACGCTAGTAATGCATAAAGCCATCTGCCCTGTGTAGATAAATGTGCAATGTACAGCTAAACTGAAATACAGTTCAATAATACATTTACATTTTATAGGGAAAAAATGCAAAACATACAATTTATTAGAGAAAAAAAAAGAAATAAATATTTAAACTTTTCTTTAAATATATCAATGTATATTTTATGTGACACACTAGAGAAATTGGACTTACCAACTGTGGTACAAAGTCTCTCTCCTCAAACCAATTGATTAAATACTCAAGCACAGCTGAAATGGTTGACTGAACAGGGAATGCAATGCAACGACAATTAAATATTAAAATCTGAGATTTATATGTGTATAATAATCACATCTGCTATCAAATGGCAGTTACCTGGCTTAGTTTGCTGACAATGCTTAGGAAAGGTGGGAAACCTGTCTGATATAAAGAGATTTAAGAACATCAAATAATGGCAGAATGCTTATATTTTGTAATAATAAATCTACTCATTGTAACCCAATATAATCTACTTATACTGACAACCATCATTTCAGTGTGTTGATAATATTATAAGGGGGGATTTATTATTATTACCTTGATATAATCAAGACCCGGGTTAACTTTGTCTTCTTCTTTCAGCTGGATGTCAAGGCAAACATTCTCACCCAAGCAGAACCTCTTCCATCCATCCTCATTCTCCGTTTTGGGCTATAGTGAGGGAAAGACATTGCATTTAAAGCAACTTTTTCATAATTTAATCAAAAATCATAAGTACAGTAACTGAATACTACAGGACTGTAACGTACAAGTATGTTTTATGTGAGTGTAATGTTTAATGTCTGTGTAATGTACTGTTTATGTGAGCCTACTGTATAATGTGTGGAATTTTGAATTTGTGATTGTAAGATATATGGTGTGGATTGAGTGTATGGAACTGTTTAATGGTATGTTGATTGTTTGTTGAATAATTCCAAACATTTTAGACTCAGTCTGACAATAAAGTATAATATCATATCATCATATCATATGTATTCTGTCCAGATATCAGTTGCCTTACCATGACGACATTATCATCCAAAAACTGAGATTTCCAATGCTGACGATGTTTGTTAACACTCTGAAAAAAAAAAGATAAAAGAAAAAAGTTATATTAATAGTTCTTAATTAAAAAAGCAAACAGACAAATGCTAGATACTATTGTAAAAGTACTTGTACAAGTAAAAGTTAAAATTGCAACCTGTCTGACTTCTGAAAATTTGCTGACTTGTTGTTGTTGCCATTTCAAGCTGGGAGAGAAACCCTGAGGTGCGGCCAGACAACCTGTGATCTATTCAGAAAAATAATAATATGCAAAATGATTACACACATAACAAGTTTTACAATTTAATAGCCACTGTGCACTTGTCACACTCACAGAAACATTCACAGATTGTCTCTTCTTCAGCTTCTTTGGATCAATTTGTGCCACAACAACATCTGGGCACAGAGATGCTTCCCTCCTGTAAAAAACATAATGCAACATTATGAATCTTTACAATGAGCATCTAAACAATCATTAGACAATAAACAAGTACAGGTCTTTTTAAAATATGTTAGAAAACAACAATATATATATATATATATATATATATATATATATATATATATATATATATATATATATATATATATATATATATATATATATATATATATATAAAACCAAGTGATAAATTACCAAGTTTTGTAATCTGATTTTCACTTTTAAAAAATCTTAATCATGAAGAGTCTCACTATATCACTGAGACTTCCCAAATCAATATTTAACTTTCTTTTGTCTTGGTTTTGCATGAATATACTTTTAATTTCAAATGTATTATTTTCTCTTCCAATACGAGTAACGTTAGAACTTCTTATTTATGTACTGCAACGTTACGTATGTAAAGCACAATGGTGCTTAAATAAAGTTGCACTTATTGTACGTCTGATTTAAAAGAACAGATGAAGAATGACTTACTGGACCTGTCTGAGATATTCTTGAGGGTTTCTGGGCGGTTCGTTTGAGTTATATTCCTCTGTCTCGCAGGACTCCACAGGCAGAATTCTGGGCATTAACTCCTCTACGTCTGACTTCATGTCCTTACGTTATTTTCTATGCGCAACCATCCAAAACAAATCAATATTGATTGAGTCGCTGCTGTACGTTCTCTATATGCTTGTCAACCTCTCTAGTTTGAAAACATTGGCCATGATGACGACAAATAGACGCGACGGTTACCGTAGTGACTCATTCGCAAAGATACAGATAGAAAGACGGAAAGATGTGTAGTGACATCTGTTGTTTAGGAGGAAAAGGAAAATAAGTATAAACAGAGTAATACAGAAGTTAAAGTCAAACATTTTTTAGTTTTAACCATGCAGTGTTTAAGTATTAGTGTCAGAATAGTAGGTTTTTAAGGGGCAACATTTGCCACCTGGATGTGATTTCAGGGACATCTTGATAACTTCATAAGGTAGCGTTAATAATTTTTTCATGAGGAGACTGCTTTGTGTCAATCATGTTATATCAGTTAAAATAGCTAAATGAAATAAAGATTGGAATTATCCATCTTACTACTGAGACTGATATCTCAAATATGGTTTGTGCCGCTGGCAGAACTTCACTCTACAGACCTTTGCTCAGTCAGTCACTCCTATCAATAATCTCTCCTTTAACAACACTGTAACGGCACTGAGTGTGCTAGCTGATGATGTGTTACCTATATGCGTCTTATTTGTCCTATTTAGTAACTCTTGTACTGGAAAGAGCACTTCTGAACTGTTATATTAAATAAAAAAGATCTATGGATTCAAAAAGAACCTTTAACATCCAGCTGCACAAGTTACTTTGTTGTGGAAAAATGTTCTTTAGATTTATATAGTGGTAAGAGTTGCTTTAGGGTTTTAAGATGTTCTTCACACCAAGTAAAAATGGTTATTTTAAGAGCTTGTTCACTAAAAGAAACTTTGGGAACTAAATAATGGTTCTTCTATGGCATCACTGGGAAAACCTTCTTTTAGAACCATTAAGAGTGTGCAGAATATTTTCTGTATTCATATTTTTTATGTATTCTAAATGACTTCTCTTTTGGTCTCGTAGTTATAATTGAACACAATTATAATTTAATGAGGCTAATATTTCGTATGCCTGTTTCATGAGGTTTATTCACTATAATATCTCAGGTTAAATCCAAACAATGTAAAAATACTACTGCTTCAAGTAGTCTAATATTGTGAAACCTTATCTGTTTGAATGTGGCTTTGGTCCAATGTGAGTTTGTGATGTGGCATGTGTTGATGTTAATGATTTACTGACAGTAACCTCTAATCCAGTCTCTGCCTGTCAGACTGTGATCTCCTTGGACTGGCTCATTATCTGACAAGACCAAGGGAATTACATTTTGCCGGGACTTTGTCTGTCTTTTCCTCTGACTAATGGATTTGGAAATGCACATGAAGGAATTGATCTAATGAGATGAAGGGGATTGCTGGATAAATCCAAACATGGCAGCTGTATATGCATTAATTTTGTTTCATATTGTCATCAGTTTTTTACACCAGGGTTTGGGTTTGATTTCAGACTACAAACTATGTGGAGACCCCGAATGTGAAAGTAAGATCATCATTCATGCTCATATATGTAAAAAAAAGAGATTAGACTCAAATTGCGATGTGTGATTACTGTTTATCTAATGATTATATGGATTCATGCAAAATTATGTGCCTCGTGTTCAGGTTATTGCTTTCTTATCTTTAAGTTTTTGTCCATTTCTTCAGGCATGATAAGTCGGGTGCAGGCACAGAGAGATCATATTGCTAAAGACTGCCGCTTTCTAAACTTCAAAAAAGGGGATATCATCACGGTTTACTACAAACTTACTGGAAAAAGAAATGATCTATGGGCAGGAAGTGTGAGTACTATTTTTTTTTGTCTTGATTAAAAATATGCATGTATAAATCAATAAAGTAAAGTCAATATACAACATTTGTGCTTTAATCTGACATATAAACTCTATTATTTGCTCATTTGTTCAATAATATTCACAATATTTTACGTTTTGCAGATAGAAAAGCTGTCTGGATTGTTCCCAAAAGATGCCATCAAAGTTGATCAACTGTTTATTGATGAAAAAAAGGAAATCCAGGTGCCGACCCAGGTAATGTACATTCAGTTACAGCAACAAAAACCTGTTTTGATAATCTGTTTGACAGATGTATGTTATAATACAGAAGAAAAGATCTGTTACAACTTCCATTACATTAGATCCATACATTAAATCAATACATTAGATTACATTCACATCTTTTAAGGCTTGGATCAGGTAAAAATTATAATTTTTCACTTTTTACAGTGTACAGAATCTGACTCAAATAAACTGGCATAGCTTATGTTAACTCCAAAGAAATCATAATTATCTGACAGAATTAATTATGCCATGTATGCTGATTTGGTAAGAAAATTGACTACAAAGAACATACATATTTATCAATGTTAATTCTCTCCTCAGGAATATGACTTCATCTGCTTTGATGATAATGGGTTAGTGATTGAGCCCAGCAGTAAATTTGATGATCTGGAAGATTTGTCACAAGAAACCAATCTCAATGAAGTCCAAGATAAACCTACGGAAACAGAAGAGAGTGAACCCAGCCAGATTTCTGTTCAAGATGTTTCTGATCAAAACAGCCCCAAGACGACAGAAAAAGGTGGGTCTTCCTGGATAGGCTCTGCTGTTAGTGGATGGTTTGACAGGAATGAACAAAGCAATGATGAACCACAGGATGAGATCAGTGAAGTATCCTTCAAAAGCAGAAAAATTGAGATGGATATTGAGGAGAACCATGTGGAGGAGAAGACGAATTCTGGAACGTTTGGGTGGATCAGCGGTGAACTAACCAATGCTTTTGGGTTGGGAAACAAGGATTTAAAAACTGATACTCAGGACAATATTGAGAACCCTACAAATGATGAAGATACATCATCTCAGCAGTCTAGCTCCTTGGAAAGTATGGGTAGAGATGTCTTGGACCTTAGTGAAGACCATTCTGAAGCTGCGACTAAACATGGAGCTGAGAAAACAGATAAAAACTTAAACATCCAGGATGAGAGTATTCTTAACCCAAGTCAGAATATGGGTGTTGTTGACAACATACAGAGAGATGAAAACAACCTAGACAGCAGTGTGGAAAATAAGGATGGTCCTTTGGAGGACAGGAAAACAGAAAATGGAAAAGAAGAAGAGCAGGCGGGATGGTATGGAAATATGTACAACAGAATCACAAACCTTTACAAAGAAGAGCAAACTAAAGATGTTGAAGATGATGGAGGCAATGACAAACTAGAAAGCCCTGGATCTGCTTCAAATATAGAGACCACTGAAACCAAAGATTCTGAATCAAGTTCACATTCCATATTTTCAGTCAACAGCCTGACATCAATGCTTAAGCTTCCTTTTCAAGCAGACTCAGTAGTAAAGAGAGATGAGGAAATGAGAGAAAAGGAAGAACATCCAGGTATGGAAGACTTTGATGAAGAACAAAATAATAATGAGGATCAAGAAGAAGAAATGTTGACTGATATTAATGAACAGGACTCAAACCCAACAGACACTGATGTACTTAGTGTTGCAACTGATAACCTGGAACAACTAGATGAAGTATCGAATATGACAAAATACAGCACATATTCACAAATCCTTGAGAATAAGTCAGCAGATAATTTAACTGACGAAGTTCAAAATGAAAACATTACTGATTTTTTTGAGGGAAAGGTGGAGCAAGATACGAGAGATTTGAAAAGTGATGAGGAACAGACAGGAAAGGAAGAAGATCCAGGTAAGGAAGACTTTGATGAGGAACAAAATAATTACAAGGATCAAGAAGAAAAAGTGTTGATTGACATTTATGAACAGGACTCAAACCCAATAGACACTGATGTACTTATGGAAACTCAGTCACTGTCTAATAAAACTTTAAAAGATAGCGTTGCATCTAATAGCACTGAACAACTAGATGTAGAATCTAATATGACAGATGACAGCATCGATTCACAAGTCCTTGAAACCAAGTCAGCAGATCATTTAAATGAAGAAGTTAAACATGAAAACAATGTTGATTTTTTCGAGGGAAATGTGGAGCAAAATACAAGAGATGTGCAAAGTGATCTGGAAAAGAAAGGAAAGGAAGAAGATCCAGGTAAAGAAAACTTCGACGAGAAACAAAATAATTACAAGGATCAAGAAGATAAAATGTTGACTGATATTTATAAGCAGGACTCAAACCCAACAGAAACTGACATGCTAAGTGAAAAAACAATGACTTTTAAAGATAGCATTGCATCTGATAGCATTGAACAGCTAGACATAGAATCTAAAATGACAGAAGATAACATAGATTCACAAATCCTTATAACCAAGTCAGCAAATGATTTAACTGAAGAGGTTAAACATGAAAACAATGTTGATTTTTTCGAGGGAAATGTGGAGCAAAATACAAGAGATGTGCAAAGTTATCTGGAAAAGAAAGGAAAGGAAGAAGATCCAGGTAAAGAAGACTTCGACGAGAAACAAAATAATTACAAGGATCAAGAAGATAAAATGTTGACTGATATTTATAAGCAGGACTCAAACCCAACAGACACTGACATGCTAAGTGAAAAAACAATGACTTTTAAAGATAGCATTGCATCTGATAGCATTGAACAGCTAGACGTAGAATCTAAAATGACAGAAGATAACATAGATTCACAAATCCTTATAACCAAGTCAGCAAATGATTTAACTGAAGAGGTTAAAAGTGAAAATAATGCTGATGTTTTAGAAGGAGCTGTAGAGAAAAATATGAAAGATGTGCAAAGTGATAAGGAAAAGACAGCAAAGGAGGCAAATTCATGCAGGGGTGATTTTATTGAACAACAGAATGTGAATAATGAAGAAATATCTGATGTTGTCGAGCAAGAATCAAACACAAAGGATGTTGAATTACTTAGTGAAACTCAGGTTCTCTCTGATGAAACAATTACTTTAAAAGACAGCGTTGCATCTGATTGCATTAGAGATATAGATGGCTTTTCTAAAGAATCTAATGCCCAAAATGGTGATGAAGTTATGTCTGCAAATAAAAACGATATTCAGAGCACAAACAACTTAACTGATTCAGCTGATTACATTTCAGAGGGCAAGTTGACACAAAGTCTGTCTGATCAAGGCAATTTAGACATTATCAAACAGCAAGAAAATGATGCTAATGAACCTAGTGCAGATCCTGTAACTGGTGCTAATACATCTGAACTGTCAGATATTCAAACAGGTACTCAGTTACATCATGAAAAAACACAAGAATCAAATGTTGCAGATTTGTACGCTGACTCTCATACTGAAACTCTCACAGCTGGTCAAAGTGTAAATGCAGATGTAAACGCAGAACTGATTATGGATGCATTATCAAAATATAATAATGAAAAACAATTAGCTGAAAGCGATCAAAGTATATTGAAAGAAAATGATGAGTTAGTTATAGACAGAAAAGATGAATTAGTTATGGAAAGAAATGAGGCACAGTTAGATGAAGTACTACCAAAAGACATCACATTTCATCAAGAAAAGTTATCAGATTCAGAAGCACATGCAACGCAAATGAGCAATGAAGATAAACTGGGCACAAACATAAATCCTCTTGATGAAAGATCTTCTCCTAATCACACTCTTGTAGCAGATGAATTAACTGTAACTAGTGAAGAAAAATTGCAATCAGAGCTTGATTCAAATTCATCCCTAAATGTCACAGATTATGAGATAGATAATACCAGTGAATCGCATCATGAATCATTGGTGACAGAAAACTCAGGTATAAGTATTGTTAAGGATATTGATTCAGTAGGTAAATATGATGATGAGGCTGTAGTTCTCGAAGAACAAGAGCAATCAGATACAGTTTCCGAACATACAGGTCATGATCAAAGTTTACCAGAAAATGCAGAAATTGATAATATTTCTAACGCTGTGGCTGAAGACCCAGATAGATTTACAACTTCCACAGAAACTGAACCGACAAATGAATTCTTCTCAAAGAATGACTCAGTTCAGGATGGCAATATTAATATCATACATGAACAAAATCAAAGTGTTGAGTACAAAGAGGAGACTGACACAGCAAATAATGAGGATTGTCAAACCGATTCAGAAAGTGTCACACGAAGGGAGGAAAGTGGCACAGGTGCCATCTGGGATCAAAGTGATGATGGTGAGATGGCAGTGAAGTCAGAAGATAAAGAAGAACATAGTGATGAAGAACAGCCTGGAAGCCTTGAAACTCAAGACAAAAAAACTGTCAATGAACCTACAGAAACCTCTAAAGAATATACAAACTTATATCCTCACCTGAGCAAAAAGAATATTGAAGACCTTTTAGATTTATTTGGAGACCAGAAGTTGTCGTGGCTGGATTCCAAAATGGGAAATGTTAATGATAAAGGTCAAGATAATGATGACATTGATGAACTCGGTGACTTTGAACAGCTGTTGGATTACCATATGAAGATGAACACCAAATTGGGACATATTCAACAAGATAAAGGTTTTCCTGGCAGGGATAATGCTAAAGAATATCCAGCACTACAAAAACTGTTAACCCTCTTATCTTCTCACAGAAAGAAATATTCACCAGTGATAACAGAAAACAGTTTAGAAAGCCCAGGTACTGATGAGTTGTACTGAACATTTTCGAAAATAATAAGAGCATGACAGATAATGGATTTCAAAATTTTGGTGAATACTGCATGGGACAAAAACTGCTTTGTAATCTTATTTGAGTGATGGTAATGTGAAAGTAATGTTCCCTCTCTGTCCTCACAGGGATCAGCAAAGATGACTGTGTTCATGATGCATGTCTAGTGCATAAGAATACACAAATCTCCACAATAGAGGCTGAAAATAATCAAGTTACCGAAGACAGAGCTGATATAAATGACTTGGGCAATCCTCAGAATGAGCCAGTCTCTAGGGAAAAGGACCTTTCAGCAAACAGAGCTAATGTGGAGGATGTTCAGACTGATGAGCAGGATATACAAAAGCATGAGGATTGGACATCTTCTGAAACCAAGAAAAGTACTTTCCAAAGCCATGGTCTTATCTCTGAGGAGCATGTTGAATCACAGAAAGGTAATCACTCTTTTAAAAATTATATCATAATTTGCCTTTCCTCCTTTTGGTCCAAAAAAAGTTTTGAGGTGTGCCATTTCACACATTGCATACACATTGTAAAAAAAATAAATGTGTTTTGTTGTTGTTGTTGTTGTATGACAGGTGAAGGGCAATTTCATCAGATGGCAGTTTTTGTTGAAGTCACAATTAATGAAATTGCATCTATAGTCAACAATGTAAGTGTCTCAGGAAAAGTTGCCTGCTAAAAGTACACACACACACACACACACACACACACACACACACATATATATATATATATATATATATATATATATATATATATATATACACACACACACACAGTGGGTACGGAAAGTATTCAGGCCCCCTTAAAATGTTCACTCTTTGTAATATTGCAGCCATTTGCTAAAATCATTTAAGTTCTTTTTTTTCCTCATTAATGTACACACGGCACCCCATATTGACAGAAAAACACAGAATTGTTGACTTTTTGCAGATTTAATAAAAAAGAAAAAATGAAATATCACATGGTCCTAAGTATTCAGACCTTTTGCTGTGACACTTTATTTAACTCAGGTGCTGTCCATTTCTTCTGATCATCCTTGAGATGGATCTACACCTTCATTTGAGTCCAGCGGTGTTTGATTATACTGACTGGACTTGATTAGCCACACACAGGAAATATTATAATATTTTTATACTGGATTTTTTACTTTCGTGAGCTGTAAGCTATAATTATATATATATAAACTTTTGAAAAATTTTACTTGAATCTAGAATATATGAAAAAGAGTTTCAGTTTTTGAAATAAATTACAAAAAAAAAAAACCTTTTTAACAATATTCTAATTTGAGATTCACCATGAAAAATCAGTAATTTGGACAATTAAAATCAGTCAATAATGTATAGGCCTAATTTTTTACTTAAAACATTGATTGGATATTCAATTCATTCTAGTAGGCAATCTTAATATTATTTTATTATTATTATTGATCTTTTAATTATGATGTTTATTTTATGTACAGTCGTGGCCAAAAGTTTTGAGAATTACATAAATATTGGAAATTGGAAAAGTTGCTCCTTAAGTTTTTATAATAGCAATTTGCATATACTCCAGATACAACAACAGTACACCTTTCCACTGAATTTCATTGCT
Organism: Carassius carassius; assembly: GCF_963082965.1. Taxonomy (NCBI): domain Eukaryota; kingdom Metazoa; phylum Chordata; class Actinopteri; order Cypriniformes; family Cyprinidae; genus Carassius; species Carassius carassius. Next base: position 5,827,828 of record NC_081786.1, on the reverse strand, counting down.
GTCATTAAAGGACCTGCTGAGATCATTTCAGTAATCGTCTTGTTAACTCAGGTGAGAATGTTGACGAGCACAAGGCTGGAGATCATTATGTCAGGCTGATTGGGTTAGAATGGCAGACTTGACATGTTAAAAGGAGGCTGATGCTTGAAATCATTGTTCTGGTGAAGTTGGGTGGTAACCCGAGCTGACTAGCTGTTTTTTTTTTGCTGTGTCGTTGGTCTTCTTGACTATTTATTCACAGTTTAATTGGTTTGTTCAGTGAGGTTAATTTGTGAGTAGAGAGTATTTAGCGGGAGTATCGGCCGACGGCCTGTATAGGTCCGGTATACGATACGCTTGCTTATATTCTCTATCATGGCAAACAGTCAGGAAGATAGTTGCTGTAGTATGGATGATTTGGAACAAGATAAAGGGAATTGGCAGACAAGGAGGAGAAATAAAGCAAAGCGGAGTAGAGGATTGAAAGACGGTGATGAGAATTGGAATGTTGTTGTGAGGTTTGAAGAGCCAGGAGTGAAGAATTTGGATCCATTAAAATTGACGAAAATAATTAAGAATCAGGTTGGCGAGGTTAAATATGCTAGAGTTCTAAATGATGGTAATTTACTAATTGGATGTATCTCTGAAGAGCAGGTGGGAAGAGCTTTAAAACTGCAAACGGTTGGGAAAGTAGTGGTAGTAAAAGTGGTGAAAGTAGGTGAACAACAAGGAAGTAAAGGAGTGATTTATGGGATTCCTTTAGCAGTTAAGATGAAGGAACTGGTCAAAAACCTAAAAGAAAAATATGATTTTGTTCAGAGCGCAAAGCGTTTAACCAAGGGGGTTGAGAAAAAAGAATCTGAGTCAGTGTTGATACAATTCAGCTCAAAAGAATTGCCTACACAATTACACTTTGGGTATTTGAGATATAGAGTAAGAGAGTTCACTCATAAACCAACAAGATGTTACAAGTGTCAGAAGTTTGGTCATGTTGCTAATCTGTGTAAAGGGATTAAAAGGTGTGCTAGATGTGGTGGGGAGCATGATTATGGGGAATGTGGAGAGGGGGTTAGACCTAAATGTTTTAACTGTGGAGGAGGACACAGTGCGGCCTACTGGGGATGTGAAGTAATGAGAAGGGAGACTGAGATTCAGAATGTGAAAAGGAAGGAAAGAGTTCCTTACGCAGAAGCAATTAAAAGAGTGGAGCAAACAAAGGGGATTAATAAAGGAAATGATAGAAGAGAAATAACAACAGGGAATGTATGGATTCAGAGGCAAGAACTTAGAGAACAGGAGAAAAAAAATGGAGGGAAAAGAGGGACTTTGTTATCTTTATTGCAGGAGTAATTAATGCAACAGCTGAGGTCAAATCTAAAACCGAAAGGATTCAGATTGTTACAAAGGCAGCAATTCAGCATTTGGGTATGATAGAATTAAAATGGGAAGAAATTAGGACTGTCTTATTGTACATTCAAGCCAAGAAGCAGATAAAGGATGATCTTATTTATTATGCTCATTCTACAATGGAATGCAAGGAGTTTGTTGGCAAATGGACAAGATTTTAAACAGTTTATAGAGAGTAGAAGTGTAAAACCAGATGTAATGTGTATTCAAGAAACGTGGTTAAAACCTAGATTTGATTTTGTGTTAGCTAATTATATTGTTATCAGACGAGACAGAGAGCAAGGAAATTGTGGGGGTTGTGCTACTTTTGTAAAGAAGGGTGTACCTTGTAGGGTGTTGGGTACAGGAAAGGAGCAAGAATATGTGGTAATGGAAGTATGGGCAGACAAAAAGAAAATAGTAGTAATAAATTATTATAACCCTTGTAAACAGCTAGAATTAAGTGAACTAGAGGAAATAGAAGGCCATGATAGGGATAATGTGGTATGGTGTGGTGATTTTAATGCTCATAATACACTGTGGGTTGGAGGGGGGAAAACAGATAATAATGGGAAAGTGATTGAAGAACTAATGAATGAGAGAAACTTAGTTTGTGTAAATGATGGTAGAGGGACTAGGATTGATGTTAGAACTGGGAAAGAGTCAGTATTAGATCTCACATTTTTATCTAGCAGAATGGCATCAAAGTGTGAGTGGGTGGAGAAGGCACTATTGGAAGTGATCACTACCCAATTATATGTAAATTGGTTGTTGATGTAAGGGTGAGTACAGAAGATCGTCATGGAAAGTGGATTTTTTAAAAAGCAGACTGGGAGAGATTTACGGAGGCAAGTGATTTGTATATTAGTTTAATCCAAGAAACAAATAATGTTGAAAGGAATGAAATTGAGTTGAGACAAAGTATTTATATGGCTGCAGTGGATACAATACCAAAAAGTTCAGGAAAACTAGTTAGAAAAGTGGTTCCATGGTGGAATGTTAAATGTGATGAGGTAGTTAGGGAAAGGAACAGAGCTTTTAGAAGGTTAAAAAGAACTCATAACTTTCAACATTTGATTGAATATAAGCAGGCACAAGCAATGGTGAGAAAGACCATAAGGCAAAGAAAAAGATCATACTGGAGAGAATATTGTAGCTCAGTTGGAAGTAATATTAGTATAAATAATGTGTGGCAAATGATCAAGAAAATGGATGGTAATAGAAGAGAGTGGAATTATCCAATCCTTTTAGATGGTGAACAGGTGGCTATAACAAACCTAGAGAAAGCAGAAATGATGGTGAATACACTGAGAAAGGTACATAGTTCCAGTAATTTATCAGAAGAAGAAAGAAGGGGTAGGGAAGAAACAAGGAGTTTATATGCTGGGGTTATTCAAAAGAAGGGAAAAATAAAGGATAAATATAATGTTCCATTCACAATGAGAGAGTTAAGAAATGCGTTGGATAAGTGTAAGAATTCAGCTCCTGGTAAAGATGAAATTTGTTATAGCATGTTAAGAAAGTTGAGTGAGAAGGGAATTCAGAAGGTTTTAAGTGTATTTAATAAAGTTTGGGAGGAAGGAAAGATTCCAGTAGGATGGAAGGAGGCAGTTATTATTCCAATAAGAAAACCGGGAAAAGATCCTAGTAATCCAGTAAGCTATAGACCAATAGCGTTGACTTCTCACTTAGGTAAGTTAATGGAAAGATTGGTGAATGAAAGGTTAATGCACTTCATGGAAGAAAGGGGGCTGATGGTTAGTTGTCAGAGTGGTTTTAGAAAGGGAAGAAGCACTATTGATTCTATTATATGTCTTGAGGATGAACAAAGAAAAGCACAGTTAAAAAAAGAGACTGTTGTGGCAGTATTTTTAGATGTGGAAAAAGCGTATGACATGTTATGGGTAGAGGGTCTTTTAATCAAAATGCATATGCTTGGAGTTAAGGGAAATATGTTTAACTGGGTAATGGACTTTTTAAATAATAGAAGTATCCAGGTGAAAATTGGGATGGAAACGTCTAGAAGATGTTTGGTAGAAAATGGGACACCTCAAGGTAGTGTCATTAGTCCATTATTGTTCAACATAATGATTAATGATGTTTTTTCTAATGTTCAGCCAGAAATTGGAAAGTCACTATTTGCAGATGATGGTAGCATATGGAAAAAGGGGAGAAATGTGAAGTATACTGTGAAGAAGGTACAGGAAGCTCTAACCATAGTGGAGGAGTGGGGAAGGAAATGGGGTTTTAGATTTTCTATTGAGAAGACTAAGGTTATGTTTTTTACTAGGAAGAAAGTTGATGAAAGTATACAATTGGAGTTGTATGGTAGGAATTTGGAAAGGGTTAAAAGTTTTAAATTTCTTGGGGTGATCTTTGACACTAGACTTACATGGAGGGAGCATGTATCAAAAGTAATAGAGAAATGTAAAAAGGTAATGAATTTAATGAGATGTCTGGCTGGAACAGAATGGGGAGCAGATGTAGGTTCTTTGAAGCAAATTTATATATATTTAATCAGAGCAAGAATTGAATATGGGTGTTTGGTTTATGGATCTGCAGACAAGTCAGTTTTAGCTGAGTTCGATATAGTCCAAGCTAAAGCATTAAGAATATGTACAGGAGCTGTGCGATCTTCTCCAGTATGTTCATTACAGGTAGAAATAGGAGAAATGCCACTCTTTTTAAGAAGAAAGCAGCTGCAGGCTAATTATTGGATCAACTTGATGGGTCAAAGGATTGATCATCCAGTTAAAATAGCATTTCAGTCAAGCTGGGAGAGAGAGGTGGCAAGACTTCCTAGTTTTGGATGGACGGGTGAGGCATTGGCACAGGAAATGTCTATACATGATAAGAATTTTTGTCCAGGAGTACTGTGGCCTTCAGTTCCTTTATGGCAGATGGAGGTTCCAAAGACTGACTTAGAGATACTTGGGATTAAGTTAGAAAATCCAGAGTCAAATTTGGTACATGAGTTCCAGCATCATATAATAGAAAGATATCAGGAATACATATTAATTTTCACTGATGGGTCTAAGGATCAAGAAACGGGTGCTACAGGAGCAGCTTTTGTTGTTCAGAGGTGGAATGTCCAAGCTTTTAAGAGAACATCAAATTTTCTAAGTGTATTTACAGTTGAATTATATGCAATCTTAATGGCTGTACAATGGACTGAACAGATTCAAAATCAAAAAGTGTTAATATGTAGTGACTCTGTGTCAGCTATTAATAGTATTGAGAAAGGATCATCAAAGAGTCGGCAAGATCTTGTGTATGATATTCTTTTGGCAATTAGAGATGTGAAAATTAGAGGGGTAGAAATATCATTCATATGGGTCCCAGCTCATGTAGGTATTGTAACAAATGAAAAGGTTGACAAGTTGGCCAAAGAAGCTGCTCAAAAGGAAAATATAGATGTTAATATATACTTATCCAAGGGGGAGGGTAAAAGTATTGTGTGGCAGGTAACAATTTTAAAATGGCAACAGATCTGGGAACAAGAAAACAAAGGGAGGCACTTATTTTCATTGTCTAGTAGGGTAAGTGACTCAGTTAATGTTTTTAAAAGAGAAGGAATGAAATGTAAAGAGCAGGTGATATTTTCCAGAATGAGGATAGGTCACACGTTGCTAAACAGCACTTTATTTATTTTAGGAAAACACCAGAGTGGCTTGTGTTCATGTAAGGAATCTGAGACGGTACAACATGTTTTGATATATTGTAAAAATTATGATCTCCAAAGACAAGTTCTTATTAGAGAATTGTGTGAATTTGGTTTAAAAGAAGTGTCTTTGAAAAGTATTTTAGAAATAGGGTCAAGTGGGAGGGGAAAACATTGTTTTTTAAAATTTTTATTAGACACTGGGCTTTATAGCCGAATATAGTACGATGAGATATTAGCCCCGTAGATGGCAGCAATGCACCTTTTTTGGATGCCGGCTGCCGTAAAATCCCAAAGAAGAAGAAGAAGAAGAAGAAGAAGAAGAAATCATTGTTCTTCCATTGTTCGCCATGGTGACCTGCAAAGAAACGCGTGCAGCCATCATTGCGTTGCATAAAAATGGCTTCACAGGCAAGGATATTGTGGCTACTAAGATTGCACCTAAAAATAAACAATTTATAGGATCATCAAGAACTTCAAGGAAAGAGGTTCAATTATTGTAAAGAAGGCTTCAGGGCATCCAAGAAAGTCCAGCAAGCGCCAGGATCGTCTCCTAAAGAGGATTCAGCTGCGGGATCGGAGTGCCACCAGTGCAGAGCTTGCTCAGGAATGGCAGCAGGCAGGTGTGAGCACATCTGCACGCACAGTGAGGGCAAGACTTTTGGAAGATGGCCTGGTGTCAAGAAGGGCAGCAAAGAAGCCAAATGAATGGACTGCTGAGGACTGGGGCAAAGACATATTCTCCGATGAAGCCCCTTTCCGATTGTTTGGGGCATCTGGAAAAAGGCTTGTCCGGAGAAGAAAAGGTGAGCGCTACCATCAGTCCTGTGTCATGCCAACAGTAAAGCATCCTGACACCATTCATGTGTGGGGTTGCTTCTCATCCAAGGGAGTGGGCTCACTCACAATTCTGCCCAAAAACACAGCCATGAATAAAGAATGGTACCAAAACACCCTCCAACAGCAACTTCTTCCAACAATCCAACAACAGTTTGGTGAAGAACAATACATTTTCCAGCACGATGGAGCACCGTGCCATAAGGCAAAAGTGATAACTAAGTGGCTCGGGGACCAGAATGTTGAAATTTTGGGTCCATGGCCTGGAAACTCCCCAGATCTTAATCCCATTGAGAACTTGTGGTCAATCCTCAAGAGGCGGGAGGACAAACAAAAACCCACTCATTCTGACAAACTCCAAGAAGTGATTATGAAAGAATGGGTTGCTATCAGTCAGGATTTGGCCCAGAAGTTGATTGAGAGCATGCCCAGTCGAATTGCAGAGGTCCTGAAAAAGAAGGGCCAACACTGCAAATACTGACTCTTTGCATAAATGTCATGTAATTGTCGATAAAAGCCTTTGAAACGTATGAAGTGCTTGTAATTATATTTCAGTACATCACAGAAACAAATATCTTAAAGTAGTTTAGCAGCAAACTTTTTGAAAACTAATATTTATATAATTCTCAATACTTTTGGCCATGACTGTATATAGGTGTTTCTACCTACACGTGCAGTGAATCTAAAGTAACCATACACATTCCCCAAATTTTACATGGAAAGTTCCTATTATATTTAGTTTAGCTCCTGAGGATAACAATATTTTCTGAAGCTACTTTATGTTCAAAATATTTTTTGAAGTGTTTAACGCAATATATTGTACCCTATTTTTGGAAAACGCCGACGACTACAGTCTACTTTCTGTATTGACTGTATTCAACAAAAAGTGTTGTATTTTGCAGTCAAGTCAAGTTGATTGATATAGAAAAATACTTACTGTCTCTACAGCTAAATAATCTATAAAACCAACATAGGTGATAAATAAATATATATTAATGCAGACGCAAAGGTTTGTTAAGTAACTTAGTAACGTTCATGATTTTGAGTTGAGTTCAATCCAGACAGACTTGAGCTGCTCAACCGATCTGTGGATCAATGAGCTTTGTTTAAAGAGATATATTTAAATGACACACCCACTAATGACGTTTCATAACTACCTCATGACAAATATTTTTGCGTGTACACTTAATGACTAATTTCTTAATGTCGATACGCCTGTCTCTTTAAAACTCGAACTTAACGTTGTGGCATTCAGCAATTGGTGACGCGTGGAAGAAACCATGACGATTGTAGGGGTGTTGTATTTGGTGGATTTAACATTTTCCGCAAACAAATCTGAATTTAATTACTTTATGTTGCACAGTACATAGTTTCATATATTTTAATGAAAATTTAACAAATATCAGGTAAACTCTGTTTAAATTTTCGAGACAAAAGATCATATTATTTACAAATGCTCCCTAAAACACAAGAGTGCGCTCTTCATCTCAGCGCAGTGCGCACTAGGAGTCAGAGAAGAGAACAGCATCCGGCACCATGGCATAACAACAGATAAATTACCAGATTATAGAATATAGAATAGCTCAGTTTTAATATAATCATGGCAGACGAATTTAAGACCGAGTCGGTCGTCACAGAAGCGACTGACATGACAGGAGCAGCGAAGATTTACTACACACTCGCCGTGGAGAAAATCAAAGATGTATGTGGCATAGTATGATGATGAAAGCGTTACTTTAGTGTGTATGGCAGGTGTCATGTATATTTCTATTAAGTCATCTATCATAGTTCACAGATTTTATTCTAGTGCAGTATCTAGTAGTTTAGATTAGATGTATACTATGTAAACCGTTTTGTATTAAGACATATGCAGCTGGTTAGCATTGAAGCATCTGGTACTGTACGTTACATGTTGTTCATTTAATCTCAAATAACCATTGATTTGTGTGATTGTGTTAAACTTATTGATTTATAGATCTACAATGACTTCCACTGTCTTTTACTGGCCTTGTTTACCGGTTTATGACGGGTTAGCTTTAGTGTATTGATTGGTGTGTGTACACTGTACATAGTCTTTTTCATCTTACAGTGTCATTGGTTTTGGTCAGTTATTGACAGAGGAGGATACTTTAAGAAATAATGATGAACATTTATGTGAAACTACTTAAAATTGTGTCTGTGTATGATCACGTGAATGTGGTTTTAGGTTTATTGAACATCCTGTGTAAAAGCACCTGTCCACTTTTGTATGTGTGTGTAACAGAGAGAGGGTTAAGGAAAGCCTTATAATGTGAAAGCTTGTACAGTTGTTTAATTTATTTCTCTTTTTCTTGAGAATTCATATATCAGTTTAACTTCTATGTCTTAGGTTGTGTCTTCACTTCCTGATGATATCCGGCCTGGCCCTGACTTATATGGACTGCCATGGGAAGCTGTGGTTTTCACTGGATTTTTAGGTTTATTCACACTGCTTCTGTTCAGCTGCAGGTTCATTCATTCTGTAAGTCATGTATTACTGCTACGTAAAAAAAAAAAAAAAGATATTTCATGAGTGTAATCATTTCACTAAATAAGCGTTTTCTGATTTTTTTTCTTCTGCAGATCAGAAGTCGACTATATGCAAGTGAGTGTTTTTCTAGCTCTTTATCGGCTTTAAACCTATCCTCATTATCTGTTTTATCTGATTTCCACTGTCAGCTCTCAACCAATCCTGTCTGTTTATTTGTTTGCAGGTAAAGAAAAGCAAATGGCGCTGAAAGTGGCTGAACTGCTTGATGAAAAATGCAAAGTGCTGGAGACATTCAGTGAGGTTAAACAGAAGGTGAGAAATGCTGGTATATGCTCTAAACACATAATTTACACCCATGCTTGTATAAATGCACTCTCCTGAATCAGTCCATCTAAACAATGTCTGTCCATCTCAACAGTTTGACAAACTAGAGTCCAAACTGCAGAACAATGGCATGTCTGCACAAACTGCAGAAAAAGACAATTTAGAGGTAATTTGGTCACTATGATCTCAGTCCTTCTTGTTAAAAAAGCAGTTATTTAGCTTACTGATGTTTATAAATGTGTCTCCCTGACCACTAGTTACCTAATCCAATTATACTACCTTTAGGTGGCATCACAGAAGCTTGAACAATCAAATGCACAGATGAAAAATGAAATAGAGAGGCTGCAAGAAGAGCTATCCCAACAAAACAAAGCAAGAAAACAGCAAGAGGATCAGGTGATGTTGTCATGCACACAGATACACTCACTTTACATATCCAAAATACCCTCTTCATGCTTGATGCCCTTTATGTTGTCTGTGTCTGTCCTAAAGGCTGTTATATTTGTTTTACAGCTTGCTGAACTCGAGCAGATTTTAAGAAATTTAGAAGAGGAAGCTAAAGAACGAAAGTCCCAGTTAGAACAGGTATTGACTATGTATATGACACATGTTTCAGTCATATTTCCATTTAAAACACTTTAACATTTTAAGTTATCTGTTTCTCCTGTAGGACAACACAACGCTGAAGATCCATGAGATCAACACAGAGCGACTGCAGAAGAACCTGCAGGCGGCCAAAGAAGAGCATGCAATGCTGCTCGAGAGTAAAGCACAGGTGAGATCAGTGTTAGGGTACTCAGTTTGGAGAAGATGAACAGATCAATAAAATCAATGTAATGCAAGCCGCTTCATGGCTTACTGCCTAAACAAACATGTAACATGAAGACCTATGTGTTTTCATCTCTTATACAGCTGGTGCAGGAGGCAGAGGACTGGGGTGAACGTCTCGGTGAGCTGGAGGAGGAGATGAAAATGTGTGAAAGATCACATACTAGCATGCTGGAGGACTGCGCTAATAAAGATGATCGCATCAAGGTATAAAACACACCAGAAAAATCACACCAGACTATAAAAAAAAGTATATTTTTTCATTATCTATATAGTATATATTCAGTAAATATTTCTGTTTGTGTGGATGTGGGTGTGTGTGTGTATAAATATATATGTGTGTGCGTGTGACCCTGGAACACAAAACCAGTCATAAGTCTCAATTTCTCGAAATTGAGATTTATACATCATCTGAAAGCTGAATAAATAAACTTTCCTTTGATGTATGGTTTGTTAGGATCGGACAATATTTGGCCGAGATACAAATATTGAGAATCTGATAATCAAAAAAAAAAAATTCTAAACACTGAGAAAAACACCTTTAAATTTGTCCAAATGAAGTTCTTAGCAATGCATATTACTAATTAAAAATTAGGTTTTATATATATTAACGGTAGGAAATTTACTAAATATCTTCATGGAACATGATTTTTAACATAATCCTAATGATTTTTGGCATAAAGGAAAAATCAATCATTTTGACCCATACAGTGTTTTTTGGCTATTTCTACAAATATACCCCAGGGACTCCAGTGTCATATATATATATATATATATATAGCAATGTAAATATCTTTACTGTCAATTTTGATCATATAATTATAACAAATAATTTCTTTAAAAAGAAAAATAGTTTACTGACCCCTCATGGTAGTGAATGTGATATAATTAAACAATATATAATAAAAATTAATAAAATATTTTCTTAAATAGACATTATTTATTTAAACTTTACTCAAAAGTATTTGAAAACAGAAAATTATTAATTGACTACGCAATATATTGCGATTTTTCGTTTCTTATATCAGTCACTGACGGAGCACCTTTTGAAGATGCGAGATTGGGATTCTGAGGACGAGAGCTGCGTTGACGGCAGCACTAATACAGCTGGAGCTGAGAATGGAGACAGTTCAGGTACAAACTCGAGGGTCATTTGGGAATAGTGTTAGTTTGATTTGAAGTCAGGTCTTGAAATATCATTTCATATATTTTTTTTGTGCTTGCAGATTTCCATCAGAAGCAAAAAGTACAGAAACTTATTGAAGCGGCCAAGGTATTCCTACTGAAATCTGACACCTAGTGAAACACCTAGACACCACATATGACTGCCAAACATGCTGTCAAGAATGGCAGCTCGCTGGGGTTTGAAACACAGCCCTTCTGTGTCAGATTAAATGAATAACATCGGTCTACATCCAGAATATGCTGCTAACAGATCTGATGCTAGTCCTCCTCTTTGTCTCAGATGAGTGCAGACTTGAAGTCCATGGAGGAGGACAAGAACAGAGTATTCGCCAAACTCGCAGATGAAATTAAAGCCAAAGAAGATCTCCAAGGTAAAACTTTGGTTCCACTAGAGTCGAAACAGGTGCTGATGCATAAACCTTTTAATTTCATAAATAAGTACATTTTGATTGATTGTAGAAAGACAATGTGACTTATTCCTCCATAATGGGAACGTTTAGGCATGTTAAGGATTTATTTTCAAATGATTTGTACTCTTATCTTACTGATTTATTCATGACATCACAACGTGTTTGCTTTCCTTCATGACTTTATAGGAAAACACCTGCTCTGCAAATATTCTGAGCAATAAAAGTGGATCTGATTTGCTTTGGCCTGATTATATCAAACATGATCATTCAGACTGTAAATGAAGACTCGTTTTCTTGTTTCTCTGTATTCTCAGAGGGGATCAAACAGCTTGAGGAGCAGAAGGAGGTGTTGGAATCAGAAAGTGCCAACTATGCTAGTGAAAGCCAGAAACTCCAGCAGAAACTCCAGATCATGACTGAGATGTACCAGGAGAATGAACTCAAACTACACAGGTTTGGACCATGGAGAATCTTCGTCTTCCACTCGTTATACTTCGCAGTCTCTTTTTATTGGAAATCCAAATACTAATGCTTATAATTCAATTATTTCTTGTGCTCTTGTTAGGATGTTGACAGTGGAGGAGAAGGAGCGCTTGCAGAAGGAGGAGAAGCTCAACAAGGCAGGCAAGAAGATCAGTCTTGCTGCAGAGGAGCTCAACACTTATAGGTCAGAGCAACTTGTATCGCACACATGAGGAAGTTAAGTTAAGTATGATATAGCATGTGATAAAATCAAAGGAAATTGTCTCTGAGAAGGGCAGGAAACATGATGCAAGACGAATGTTCACCAAAACAGGAAGTTTACATTATAGTCTCTTTCCCTATGTTTATATAGACAACGAGCCAAAGACCTCGAGGAAGAACTGGAAAGGACTTCACAGGCCTACAAGAATCAGGTAGTAATGCTATATAGAGTTACAACATCTCTACATGATTTATATTGATAAAAGTTCTTCAGTTACACATGCTGATGATGCCCACACTGAATATATGTTTATTATAGCCTATTATTATTTTAATACAAATTTTCTCAAAATACTTTTATATAAAAATATTGGAAACCACAAAATGTCAGTTGATGAGATTGTTGGCAGATTTTGGAACTGACATTAGGGGGAGACGTACATCCTTATTTCAGTCTATCATTGTGATATAGAGCTATGTGACTGATATGAGGATGTATAATTAATAATTAATTACTTTAAATATTTATTATATAAATTATTTTTTTTTCCTACCACAGATAAGACTTGTATGTATGACCAATACGAGGATGTATAATAAATAAAATGATATTAAAATATTTTTAAAAAATTAAATAATAATTTTATTTAAATATGTATTATGTGAACTAATCTTATACCACCACAAAAGATAATTTTTTTTCTCATAAATATTCATATAATATAATTTTTATATGTGAATATTTATTATATATGTTTGTCCTTTTTTTCTACCAGTTTGCTTCTCATGAGAAAAAGGCTCATGATAACTGGGTAAGTTGTTTTCAGACCACTTATATTTGATCCATACCAGTCATTAGTAGCGTTATTTTTGCACTTTTTCCTATTTTCTGTGTTATAGCTAGCCGCAAGGGCAGCAGATCGAGACCTGGCTGATGTCAAGAGAGAAAACGCTCATCTCCGCCAGAGGTGAGATTGACTAGAGAGTATTTTACTGTACTGTTTTATAAACGGGAGAACCTGTATTTATCCATACATATCAATGCGTTTACTACTGCAGGCTGACTGATGCCCAATTCAAGTTTGAGATACTTGAAAAGGATTTACGAGAGGGCAGACCGTTATTTAGAGGTCAGATACTTTTCACTTTCCTTTGGCTCGTACATGTCTATGTTTAAAATGGTGTGAATCTGGAGATATGCATTTCCCCATCTCACAGGTGAAAGATCTCCATTTGGACCCTCTCCTCTTAGCCGACCATCCTCAGAAACACGGGCCTTCCTGTCCCCTCCGACACTAATGGACGGACCCCTTCGACTCTCACCTCAGTTTATGGGTACAGGAAGAGGTGATAAACGAACATCCCTCCCTTTTTTAAATCTGGGGAAAGTCTTCTAGCTAGTATGAAAAATGTGATTCCATTTTTTGCATGGTCAGTCTTTAGTTTAGCATGGTAGTATTCTGTGTGTGTCTGTGTAGCTCATGCATGAATCCTGTTCACTTCCATAAGATATAGTTAAAGGTTTGCATTAGGGGTATAACCGGTTTGATTTCTCACTGTTTGGTTTGTGACAGTTTCAATATGGTTTGGTAAATAAAAGCTACCTATACACTACTGTTCAAAAGTTAGGGGGTTCGTTTTTTTTTTTAAGAAATTAAAACAATATTATATAATATGAAATTATTTAACAAGGAGGCAAATGGCAGTGAAGACATTAATAATGCTGCAATTTTTTTTACTTTAAATCAATTCTGTTGATACTCAAAAAAAATATATATTACCTAATATTAAAAGTTTTTCAGCATTGATAATAATCACAATGTTTCTTGAGCAGCAAAGTAATTTCTGAAGGATCATGTGACACTGTAGACTGGAGTAAAAGATAATAATTTGTGCAGTTTAAATTCATACTACTAAACTTTGTGTAGGAATTATTCCCTAAATTTGCATATATTGTGTTTCATTACCCTCGTTAATATTTTGTTGGTTGTCTCCCTTTCCTCTCTTTTCTATTCTTAATTCCCTCAAACATTTTGATGTGCCATCTCTCTCCACTCCATTCATCTTCCTTCACCCTCACTGTCACATAACCAGCATCCCGTGGCGTGGTAGAGCCCCCTAGTGGTGGGCCAGACTTTGATCGGAGTGGCCCTCACTCTGATAGTGGCTCACTCTCTCCCTCCTGGGACAGGGAACGCAGGGGCCCTCCCCCACCTCCAGGTACAGTGATGTTCCCACTGCTGTAGCTGCCCTGTAGCAGGAGGAAATACTTCTCTAGCTCTCAATGATCAAAAATTAGTGATGGAAAAACTATGAGCACATTAACATGACTGCCCATTTTTATAATATGTTTACAGTTTAGCCAAACATAAGAGGTCTTTCAGATTTAAAGGTACAGTGAAGCAAAAAAACGCTGTTTATTTCTAATGATCACAGAGGGTGGAAATGGTTGCATAAAACTATTTTATGATGCAAGAAATATACTATTATAAATGCTAAAAAGATATGTAGAATATGCAGCCTTAGGAGGCTTGTTAGCTCAATTCAGTATTAATTAACTGTCTGGTGCCTGTAATTTAGCCAGCAGTGTTAGGTGAGTGGCGTTTCTGTTACTGGTGCTCAAACCCAGTTATTCAGAGGTGGCTGAGAAGCGCTGACTCAGCCGCTCAGCTATTTGAATAGTCACACAACTGGGCCTTCTTTGTTTTTGGCCTGTATGTCAGGCTTTGTCCTACTGCCCCCTGCTGCTCCTCACTGTTGGGCCGAATGCTGTGGGCTAGTGATTACCGGTAGTTATTTCACACTGTGGCTGTGAATAACACAGAGCATCACTGTATTTTTTTAATGTCATTATCATCATGACCATTCTTTTTTATGTGTAGTGCATCATCCCTATTACATCCTCTGTGTTCATGGGCCAATCATTTTCAAATGCTTATTTTTGTTTATATTTATAATATGTATAATATGGTTCGAAAGTGTTTTGAATTTGGATAGTGTGTGTGTGTGTGTGTGTATATATATATATATATAAATTTGTTTTCATTTTATAATTTTTTTTTTTTTAATTAATTTGTAAGTTTTAGTTTTTAATTGTAATGAATAAAAATTATAAATCTTTCGGATCCCACATAAAGTGTTTGCAAGGCTCTTGAGAATATTAGAATATTGAGTATAATAATATAATTCAAATGTTTTATATATGTTTCTGATTCCCTATTAAAATGTAAAGGCTCGGGTTTATTCATAATAAATAAATAAAAATATATAATATTACACTACATGAATTATGATCTTGATAATACATTTATACAAGTAAATGTATTGTATATCAATATTTTTTTATGTGTTTATGAAAGGTCACCCTCTCCCAGACCCGGGTTTGCCCTTTAGGAGGCCTCCTCCAGGTCTGTATCATATGGGTCCGCTGCCTCCTAGACCTCCACTTCCTCCTGAGACATACTTTGGTGATAAATCAGGTCAGTCTTTCCATGTGACAACATGTGACTCTACAATATTTTTGACTTCTCTTAAAGGTCATTTGTACCTGAGGAATTATAAGTAGCCAATATGACTCACATATACAAGCCTTATAGTAACTTAGTAACTAATAATGAATAACAGAGGTATGTATTCTCATAGAGACGTAATGTGGCAGAAACTCCCAGCTAATTTTTTTTTATGTAGCTCATATAATAGCCTTACCAAGGCATGAATGGGCGTTCTTTTCAGCAATCCTTAGAATTAAATTCAAATTAAAATGTTTGGAGTTTGGCTCAAAGAACCTAAGAGTATTTCTCCTCTTTTTTTTCTCTTCAGATTCATCATTTTTAAGAAACAGTTCATCCATTAGTGAGAATGAGAGCAGAGACGTGAGTCAACCTCCGATTGATGAGAAAAACTTGTTTTTTGACATGCCGATAGCTAAAATGTGTCTCCTAACAGGGTCCTCACTCGATGCCTGGTGACATGAGATTGCCCTCTGATCCAGATTTAAGAATGGGACCTCTTCCTGGCCCCCCATTAATGGGAATGCCCCCACTGATGGACCCTAGGGGCCCACACTTCCCACCCAGGGGCCCTTATGGACCTCCGGAGTTCTTTCCCCCTTGTGGACCTGGTGGTCCCCCCATAGGCAGTAAATTAACTCTTTCCACTCGAAATGTTTGTATTCTCACAGCTTGAAGAAACAGTGAAAGTGCAGCACATTTAACTTCTGCAAATTGACATTTTCACAAATGAAATGCATATTTATTGGGACATGATTTAGGGAAAGATTTAATTTAGTGATTTGATTGGTAAAGTTGATATTTGTTTAATATTTGTTATATAATTTATTATTACACATTGTAATTTTGTCGTTTGATTTATTAAAAGATGGGACTCAGCTACTTAAATTTTTATATTTGCAAATTGTATTAAAGTAAAGCTAACAACATGGTTCCCACCAACATTAACATGACCTTATTTCCAGTAGTGATGTATAAATAAATATAAAATTTTTGGTCAATATTGATAATAGTTGCAAATAAAAAGCATGTTTACTGGGACATGATTTAGGGAAATCAAATCACACATTATCAAATGTATTCTTATTATTACACATTTTCTCCATTCAATTTATCACAAGATAGGAGTAACAAATGTATAAAATCATTAATTTATTTCTAGATTTATTCATGGGAATTTAAGGTAACATTTCAGAATTTTCTGTCCAATTATTCGAAAACTGTATTAATTCAAATAGATTTTTTATTTAAGTAGTATTTATAATATTACATGCTTTTTTTTACTTAATTTTTTCTATATGATTTATTATTAGAAAGCATTCAGGTTATTTAAATATATTTTTATCAATAGGCTTCATCACATCAGGGTTTTCAGTCTGATTATATAATACTGATAATCTTTATGACTGTTTCCATTAGTGCGAGGGCCACTTCCCCCGGGAATGTTTCCCAGAGCTCCAATGCCGCTCCCTCAACATATGGGCTATCTGCCACCAAGACCTCTGTCTGACAGCTTCTCCCCCAGACCGCCACCCAGACCCTCCCCACCGGGCAGCGAGCAACCCCCCGACCAGTCGCCCTCTCATCATGATGTCATCTGATCTCTCACGCTCTTTTCCTCAGCTGCAAACTGTTTCCAACTTCCTGTTGTTGTGCTCAGGGGGTGTTTCCTTTCATATGTAACCACAGTAGCCTTGTGGTTACCTCTTACTTACGTCTTAGCTGACAGCACAAGCATGGCAAAGGGTGCAGCACATGCCACTGGTTATAATATTATAAGGAGGAAGTTGATTTCAGGTACAGTGTAAGTGTGCAGCCTTTGTGAACCTGTAGGTAAATTGGAAAAAGTCAATTAGACTGCCTTTTAACAAGACTATAGGTGCTCAGGTTTGTGATGTTCTTATCCTTTTTTTCTTAATTGAAGGTAGTTGATAAAAGGTCCTCATATTTGTCAAACTGTATGTATAGAAAGTCGAAGTATATATTGTGAATAGGATGCTGTTGAAACAAGACTTTAGTAACTTGACAAATCCAACAACTCAAAGAGAAAAGTCCATGTAGCGAATATATTTATAATTTCCTCTAATAACAACTCATGCCTTAAAATAGGTGGTCTGATGAAATTATGTACATTAATAATAAAAGATGTCATTTGAAAAATATTTGATTTTTTTTGCTGAGACGGTGCTAATGCTTGGAAGGACGAAAATACAACAGCAGAGGTGCACAAATATTAAAATAAAAGTTGATGAAAGTTTTCATGTTATGCCTGATAACTGAATAAAATTAACTAAAATATAAAAAATAAATAATTTAGGCATCACAAAATAATGTACAGTATGAAAATGAATATTATTTTATCCGAAATTTAAAAAGGGGACTTAAGTTTTCACGATTAAATCTAATATCAGATAACTAATATGCTACCATTATATTGTGCATCCCTAACAAATAAGCAGAATTATGTATTCATTAGTTTTATGCAATAATCAAAAGGGCTTTTTTTTAGTACTTGCATAGTATTAAGTGATCTTTGCGAGTAATATGGTGCTTCAGAAATGACTTAGGAAAAATTTTCATAGCAGAGCACAGAGGATACATTGTTATAGTTTTTGGGACATATTTTACACCTTTTAAGAAGTAAGAACATGCCTACTATGCATCACTAAATTCCCAGACCTGGAAAAGCAAGGCCAAGCGCTTTAACTCATAGAAATTCAGCTTTACAAGTGTAAAAAAAAAACAAGATGGCCGCACTGAACACTGGGGCCCCCCCAAGGATGTGTGCTGAGCCCCCTCCTCTTCACTCTGCTGACCCATGACTGCACACCATCACACAACTCCAACCTCTTTATTAAGTTTGCAGATGACACGACTGTGGTGGGTCTCATTAGCAACAAAGATGAGACAAACTACAGGAGTGAGGTGAGCCGCCTGGCCAAGTGGTGCAGTGACAACAATCTCTCTCTGAACGTGGAGAAGACAAAGGAGATTGTTGTAGACTTCAGGAGAGCACACACTCAGCACGTTCCTCTGACCATCAACGGTGCGACTGTGGAGAGAGTGAGCAGCACCAAGTTCCTGGGTGTGCACATCAGTGGACCTCTCCTGGACTGAAAACACAGCAGCACTAGCCAAGAAATCACAGCAGCGTCTTTACTTCCTCCGCAAACTGAGGAGAGCCAGAGCCCCACCCCCCATCATGTACTCCTTCTACAGAGGCACCATCGAGAGCATCCTGACGAGTTGCATCACTGTGTGGTATGGCACCTGCAACGCGTCCTGCCGAAAGACTCTGCAACGCATAGTGAGAGCAGCTGAGAAGATCATTGGTGTCTCTCTCCCCTCCCTCCAGGACATTTATGGAACACGTCTCACCCGCAAAGCCCTCTGCATCACAGGCGATCCCACTCACCCATCACACAGCTTCTTCAGCCTGCTTACATCAGGGAGGAGACTGCGGAGTCTCCAGGCCAGGACCAGCAGACTGAAGGACAGTTTCATTTACCAGGCTGTCAGGAAGCTGAACTCCCTCCCGAACCAGTCACTGCACCAGTCACTTTGTGCAGCATTGGTCTGCTCACTACCTCATTCAGTATGGAACTGACGTCATTCCACCACCTCGTCAGTTAAATAAAATAACTGCTCTTGAGCCCTTTGTCACTTGTCACTTTAATCAGACTTAAGATATTTTTAATAAGGGATTTTTTTTTTGCACTAAAAACTTTTATCTGCACTGTTGTTCACTTCATTGATTTGCACTATATCTGCCTTGCGCTGCTTTAACTTTATTTTTAATTTTATTATATGTCTTCTTTTTACATTCCCTTATTGTATAGTTGTATCTACATTTTATATTTGATTAGATTTTTTTAGGCTTTAATGTCAATGTTATCTGTATGCACCGGGGTCTGAGAGTAACGCAATTTCGATTCTCTGTATGTATGTACTGTACATGTGGAAATTGTCAAAGCAGACTTGAACTTGATCACCGCACAAAATAAATAAATTCTACAACTCTGGTTAAAAAGAGTGAGAAGTTACTACTAATCCATTCAGTCTCGCATTTGGAAACATAAAAAAGCACTGTACATTACAACTGTACAAAACAAGAGACAACATTGATTTTTCTATGCTTTTATTTTACCGATTAAAAGAAAATGCATTCGTTCAACATTAAATTTAAATCAACATTCGGCTGGTTTACCCAATTTCTGTCAGTTAAGTTTTTCAAAGGTTTTCATTCTTTATCGTGGAACCTCAAGATCACTTTTTCTCATTAAAATCTTCCCACCTGGCATGTTCACACCTGTGCCAGAGTACTTCCTGTTTGCAGATGTACATATAAAATCCAATGCTATGTGCTCACCGGAGACAAAAAAGTAGACAGAACACACCTGCCCAAATATTAAACATTTAAGATGGTAAAACCATTTTTGCAAAACAACGCTTATAAACCTTTTTCAATGTTCATAAATAGAACCTGGACATGTTGCATAAAAGTATATACGTTGATATGTATATACGCATATGCACGTTTATGTTATCTTATTTAACTCCCCGTTAAGTTTATAAGGTAGCAGCGTGATCTTAGCACTGCTGGTGCCCCATGATGGCCACTTCTTTATTGCAAACTGTCCTGATTTTAAACAAATGCACAACATTCGTACCACTTATAACTGGGGCCTTCTGGCCAGTCTCATAGAGACCATGTCTGTAACCCACGGTCGCCCCTGAAACTGAGTTGGCTTCCGAAGAATCAAGATCTTAAAACAATAATAATAACAATAATAAGGCCAAGTATCATTGCAAGTTAGGTTATTTCCATTTGAGTGACAGAAAAATAAAAATCCAAAGAAAGAAAAACGAGTTAAGAGCCATTAAATCGTATGCATTCCGTTTGCATAGTTTTTGACTTTGCCGTTAATGCAAGCCGACCAGAGAGAGAGAGAAAGAGAAAGTGAGGCCTACATTGGACCTGCAGTGGAAACTCGGACTGTTCGTTTTTACCAAAGGCTGGCATGAGGTCAATAATGTAGCTGTCGGAAAAAAGCTGTAAAACACTGACCGTCTCAGATGGGGTCATAGCAGCCCTCTTTCTCCTTACTACGAGATTGTGAAATGCATATAACGTTTCCTAAAGAAAGGAGAGAAAAAAAAACTGGGATCCAACTGAGTTGTAAAAACCGACTAGTCGCATTGATCGGGAATAAAAACCTACGCACGCTCTCAAATGGCTCAAGAATTTCATAGCAGGACCAGTCGAAAGCTGATTAAAGGATCCCGCCCCTGCCTGAACCGAAACAGAACAGAATAAAAGTAAAAAAAAATAATCATTTCATGCAGACATTTGGCCATTTTAGTTTGTTTTAACTCCCCAGTGGAATGTTCCTAACACGTCTCATAGCAGCTTATAGGTCTGATAGAACCAACCTTGATTTTCAATAGTTAAATTACATTCACTCTTCACAGTGAAACAGGTGCATTGTAAGACAGATCTAATGTATGTTGACCAAAGCCACAGCACAGCTGTGGACCACCGTCCAAGTCCAACCATTAGTACATTTATCTAATAGTAGTTGTCGTAATACAATAGTAGTAGTACATCTCTGCCCATCAGCCATTGGCCCTGCCCTCTGCCAGCATGCGGGCACTTCGAAAAAGGAATCGTATCACTGTTATCTTTGGCAGATGTTGCGCTGACAGAAGTTAAATCCAGTGACTTTGTTGAGAAGATTCTTCATTAATGGAAACTTTCATGGTGAGAGGCCTGAGCTATTTGACTCCATTTTGTTTCCTCCACACGTCTAACAGTAACCCTGAGAATGGCTGTTTCCTGTTCACTGCTGAGGAAGTGGTACGCTTTGTACGGAACACACACCTTCTCTGATGGATGCACTTTTTGAATGTTTACACAACACACTCACACATAGAGAGATTGCAAAGAAAAACGAGACGAGAACACTGATCCTATGTCTTTGTAATGCTTCGCAGACTTGGTCGACCGGAAACAAACGGTGACGTGGGTTTGAAATGAAAGCTATTCTGGGTTTTAGGCACGGTTTGTAACTTATCGTACGCTGTTGTTCTCCGCCAACTCTAGTCGCTCTGCAAAATCAATGCATGACGAACAAGCTCCGAATAAGAACACACTTTTTGAAATCATTTTTGGTGCTGTACTAAGTAGAACTTTTTTAAATTAACTAAAACACACAGAACCCTGGCACACGTTTAAGAGCATTCCGACATATTCATTACAGCATGTTTGGCACCTATGTCAACGCACCTGAAAACAGCATTTTTAGTCTGTGGTTTATTCAAAAAGGGTGTGAATTTAACATATTTTAAACCACAGCGACCCTTTTTGCGTTCTGTGCCACCAACCACAAAAATCTGCCGTTTTCACCAATGTTGACATGGGTACTGCAATAGGTTGTAAACTTGTCAACATTTAGTCAAGCTGGATCACTGCTTCACACTTATAAAACATCAAATTATATCAACCCTTCTTGTACGTGCCAAGAGTTGTTCGACCTCATTGGTTAACTGCTTCAAATCTTTTTTGGACCACAAATGACAAATCCCAAGAAAATTGTTAGGTCACCCCTCACTTGATAAGCTTGCATATAAAGATGGTTTTTACTCTACAGTTTTGCTTTGGCTGTACGTTGTTTTTGTCATAAACGCAGATCTTCCAGGAAAATTGGGGAGATTGCTTCAAACCTGGTTTGGCTTCAGGTAGTCAATACCGCCAAATAACAGGAAGTTCTGAGACTTGACAGAGTAACGGGTTAGCGAGGCAACTTAACGGTTTTAAAAAGTACTTCGCTCATTTTGACATTCACTTTTTCATCTATGCAAGCCACCATGACCTCCTTTGACTATGATTTTCTTAAAGAAAAAAAGAAGCGCAAATAGACAATATTTGTAAAAGCAAACAACACACTGAGAATTTCAATTGCTAAACTAGGACAATTAGGAAGAAAAAATAAAACCAGCAACTTCTAAAGCGCATTCTTTTGGAAGAGCTCTCTTTCCTCCAAAAACACCACAAAGTCTTGTCCATCGAGCACGCCAAGCCTTCGAACGAAGCTTCAAAAAAAGCTTTCAGGCTGGAAAAGTACCGCAAGTGCAGGAATCCTGAGATATGGAACAAGCAAACGTCTGTCTCCCGCCATTTAATGCTTTACAGATGAAATACCACGGCCTGGATTCAATCTTTTCGGAGCGCATTTACCCTCTATTTCGATCAAGTTGACGCACTTCGGTAGGGAATTACAAGGACGTAAACTCCGAACCGACTGAGGCCGAGGCCAAAATCACATTGATTATGAAGAAGTAAGGGGGAGTGTTCAAGGCAACTGTGACTCAAGAAGAACAATTAAAACTGACGGAACAGCTGATTGTTTTCACTCTTACCAAAATATCTTAACCTTCATCTTCATCGTCGTATAATATATGCCTACCTGAGACAGATGGGAAGGCTTTCTTAAAACAACAACACACACGAAAACAAGAAAAGGAACAAAACACCTATGGCTGGGCCCAGATATTGTGCTGCAGGGCGGTCAGCATGCGGGTTTCAAACAACAGACTGAAAACCTCTACAATTGGTTTCACCAGCAGAGGTGCGTCTACTTCCAGGTTGAGAAAAACCAGAGGGATCTGCCTCCCGAACACGTCGTTTCCACCAATCCTCATTTCTGAATAACAATTACACACTGAGGAACAAAGAGGAAGGGTCGTAACTGCTGTGGATCAGTCCTGTCCCTTGGCTGGAAGACTAATCTCCCTAGAGAAAGGTCAACGTGAATGTGGGATTTCGTCGTTGCAGAAGCCAAGAAGGATCAACTGAAAGTTTGAGGTAACTCCACACTTTCTAGGGGGAAACCAACAAACAAACAAAGGGAGAGAATGTACAACTCACTGTACAACTTGTAAGCTAGCTGTATAAAAGCCCCTCTCTACCATTCACTCAATTAGCTACTAAACCAATACCCAACTATACTTTCCTAGTAATAAGCAGGATATATAGA
Organism: Carassius carassius; assembly: GCF_963082965.1. Lineage (NCBI taxonomy): Eukaryota > Metazoa > Chordata > Actinopteri > Cypriniformes > Cyprinidae > Carassius > Carassius carassius. The sequence continues at coordinate 5,804,480 of NC_081786.1, read as the reverse complement.
TATAGATATAAATATAGAGCTAATACTGATTAAACACAGCACATATAAAGCATATTAAATTCACACTACAAGAATAAACAAAATCAAAAAGCAATGAAAGAAAAAGAAACAATATGTAAAATGAGAAGGGCCCATTTAGGTAAAGGTCACCAAGCACAGGGTTAGAGAGGGCGTTTGGTAACGGACCCTTGGTGCGTCTACATGCCCGCGCTGAAACTCTGCATCTCGCGGTGGAAGTGCTGAGTGGGTTCGTTCAGGACCACGCTGTGGTCCATGGAGGGATGCCAGACGCGGCCCAAGCCCAGGGACACCTCCTTGACTAGGTTGTGGACGGGGTCGCCCTCGATGTACACCGACTGGTCCGGGTCAAAGTCGATGCTCTCTTCGGACACCTCCAGGACTTTGAGGTTGGACCCACGCAGGCGAGAGATGGCCACCAGGTTGTGTGACCACACTGTGTAGCCTGTTGAGCGAGAGAAACGAGAACAAGTATGGTAAAATACTGTCAGATACAAAAACATATTGCAAATCTAGTATTCAGATTGATGAATGAATAAATTAAGATTACAGGAAGATTTCAAATTTCAGATGCTTCTATTGAATTAAGACAGAAAATCTGACATAGTAGATGACTTGCAGTCATGACAAAATACTAGTATGCTGCTTGGCACGTTTAAAATCCAGGAGCATTGTGTTTACCTGCCATTAACGGCTACTAATGTCACTGATTTAGAAGGAGAGAAAAAATATCTAAAAAACAGTTATGAAAAAGGTTATGGAGCTGAAACATAATAATAATAAAAATATTTAAGATTTTTCATTTTTAGACCATTAAATATAAACTCACAATCACTTTTACCAGACAAACATTAAATGAAATATGAATAAAAACGTATGTAACATTATATATATATATATATATATATATATATATATATATAGTCTGTTGAATTATTTTTGTTATTATTATTATTATTATTATTATTATATGTATATTTTAATAATTAAAGGTTTATGTAGTGGGAAATTGTTTTATATAGATATATATATAGCTTTTTGTAAATGCTTTGGAAAGGATGAAAATAATACATTTAAAAATGAAACAAAATCACACATTAAATAAAAACCACATGATATAATTAACAACAACAACAACTTCCCAAATAGATATATCTGAAAGGTAATATATACATTTTTAATAATATTAATTTGAACATGTTTCTGAAAAAAAAAAAAAAAGTTTTCTGACAGTTTTATAAAAAAATTGTCAGTTTTGTCCCATGTCTCAAATCAGTGGATTATCAACATCATGTGAGAAGTTCAAAATCTCCATTTACCATGGATGATCAGGACAGTGAGGTGCACACAGCGCCAGGCGAGGAGAACCAGCGGGTCCTCGTTGCGGTTGACGCTGAGGTCTGGGAATCCAGCTTCATCTCTCATCAAGATGAAATGGCTCAGGGTTTTGTGGTACTGCTGCGAGATGAGCTCCAGGACACCATCTGTCACCGGTGTGCTGTAACTGTCCAGATGGATCCGCTCCAGGGGCACGCTAGGCTTCAGCACACGCAGAAGGTCCTGGCTGCACACATCCATCGCCATGATGTAGACGCGCAGGTTGGTGCTGCGACGGACCAGGGCTTTCCAGTCGTCCTCAGTAGTGGTACCATCCAAAGGCTTGACGTCCAAAGCAGCACCGTTGAGCAAGAGAGAGAGGCGGTGGAGGGGCGCTCGGTCACCGCTGGCGAGGAGACGGCACATGTCTGAGGTGAAGTCGCAGAAGTCTAGCGACAGAGACCGCAGGTTAGTGAGCCTTTCCAGTTCGATGGTGGAAATCAGGCTGGGCAGCTGGCTGTCGATCAGACTGAGGTGCTCGAGGGAGCTGGTGCTGGAGTTGGAGAGAGAGGCCAGAGAGCAGGGGGTCACCACTCCGAGCATGAACGCAGACGACAACCACTTCAACTGCCTGCTGTTGGACAGGATCTCTTCAAAGAGCTGCTGGATCCTAAAAAAACAACACATTAAAAATAGTTAAAAATGTTTTCAATAAGAATTTCATTTTTAAAGTTAAATAAAGGCAGCACGAGACATGACATTCACTAACATTCAGGAGTACGGGGGCAGTCTTTTTTGAAAAAGAAGAAACTTTTTTTTTCTATTCAGCAAGGATGCATTAAATTGATCCCAAAAAAATAAACTGTTCATAAAATAATCCTGAAAAAAACTAAAATATTAAAACTGTTTTCAACACTGAGATGTCTCCTGACAATCAAATCGGCATATCTGAATAATTTCTGATGGATCATGTGACACTGAAGCCTAGAAATGGCTGCTTTGCTGGAATACAATAAATAATTTGAAAAAAATATTTTAACAGAAAACAGTCATTTTAAATTGTTATAACATTTTACAGAATTACTTTATTTTATTTTTATTCTAAAAAAAAATCCTGCCTTGGTGAGCATAAGAGACTTCTTCCATAAACAAAAATTAATAACAATGAGAAAAAAAAAAGAAAAAAAAACTTATCCCAATCCTTTGAATGACAGCATAATTAAAGATGAAGTGCTAAATGCTTTAATGGCACTACTAGTATCAGAAAACTAAATGTAGAATTGACATGTAACATATTACAGTTTTTAAAAAAATATTTATTGTTTCCAATAGCAATACTATTTTTAAACAGTAGGAAGTATATGATATATACACTGTGCAATATGCTAGTATTCAAATCTGAACACAGCCCAAAACAAATGTTTGTTGTTTTTTAATGCCATGCTATCTTCTGTGGCTATTTCCATGGCAAGAAAATGTTATGGTAAAACTATGTATCAGGCTTTTACAGTCTATTTTTGCTAAAAATTCAAAAACTGTATTTCGTTAAGTGTTAACTTTCGAAAGTGTTAACAGATTATTATTATTTTTTTATGTTTGAACAAGCACAATCTAATAAAACATGCTTCATGGATCTACTTTATACCTAGAACTAACAAGATAGTCAGAAGATTTTCCCCATTGAGTGTGCCAATTCAGTAGAAGATTGCAATCAGTTTACATGAGTGGAAGGAAGCTTTAAAACATACTCTTTCATTTTCTTGCCCCCTTGGTCGACCTGGCTGAGGTAAGAGCTGTCCAAAATGCCATCATCCTGAAGAATGCATGTGTCCCCATAGAGACTCAGCTTCTGGAGGTTTCTGGAGAGAAAAAAAACGAGGAAGTATGAGTCTCGTGTCTTGTTTACATTTGCAAGCTCGAGCAAATTAATTAATAGATATCAGATATTCCATTCTTAATTCACATGTAACTTGAATGAAATCATACGAGAACAGTATATAATGTAAAATTAACCATATTAAATGATCACCAAATATAAATCATGACAGATATTGTCAACATGAGCTATTCTTATATTTTAAGTGCCTGATACAAAGAATCAACCAATTGATTTGAAGTAAATTCTCAAACTATCAAACTCTACACCAAAGAACCTATATTCAGCTCTTTTTTCTTTTGTTTGCACATTTTAAACTAAAGCCTGTTGTTTTAAAGGAAGTGCTGGGCCATGAGTCCTTCTAGTGCTTTTCTATTGTGCATAAACAGAATTGTAGGTTTAAATCAGCATCAGGAAACATCACGAAAAACAAAGCCAGTCTTGTTTAAGAATTGTTTTGTAAGATTCTAAAGATTCTGTTAGAATGTTAATAATGCAGTAAGGCTTGTGGGAGTTTAGACAGCGGTTTTAACATGCTACTTAGAACTAACTAGCATTTATTTAATGTTAAAATGCTTATTCTTTCCTTGTGAGCCTAGTTACAAAAGTGACTAGAATGTTTTTTTTTTTACATTTCACTAGCAAATAATCATTACATACAAGTACAGTTTGTTACTAGTCACAAGTCACCACCATGAGTAATACAATTGTATCCCAATACAATTGTCACTGCTAATCATTACAAATAGCATATTTTGCCATCAAATTCAATATGTATGCTTTAGATCAGAATGCATTATACTTTTTTTATTTCACTTTTTATTTTATTTTTTTTACTAATCAAATACTTATATATTACAGCTCACCCAGTAGCAATTGAATATATGCTATACTCAAAATTATAAATAAATACTATGTAGATAGATACAGATCTTAATTATTTTAGTAAATTTTTAATGGCACAAATGTTGCTGAAATAGCTAAAATAATATGTTTTTATCATTTATTTTTCTTCAATTCATGTTAAACTCAAATCAGTTTTTTTGTTACATATAATGTACGGTTACTAGCAATATATATCTTAATAGTCTTATTACATTTTAGAAGTCAATCAGATAAAGCTGAACAATTTCAATAATTGACAGGAATAGATAAAAGAGAAAAAACACAGATTTTTATACAATTCAGTGGTACTTCATAAAAAAAAATGCAATTTGTTACCAGTTCCCTCAAACTAAAGAAACAATAACTAGTACTTGCATCCAATGAATATAAGTGCTAGTGAGACTGAGAAAAATGCTAGTCATTATTGGATTAATTATTAGTAAATAATGGATTTTTAGCAACATACAGTACTAGTAACAAAAAAAGGTACTAGTTAGTTCGGCTTGTTATAGGAGATGATAGCAGTTATGCACAAAGCAGACAGCCATGCGATGCTTCAGACATGAGCGTTACGTAATGCGCAGGGTTTGTTTATGGCTGCTGGTGCTTAACAAATGTAAGCAAAGCAAAGCAAAGCGGCAAGAAATGAGGTGTAACGTCAACACCAACACATGGAAACCGTGCCCAGATCCATATACCTGTTATTACGCAGACTGCCGAGCACACACAACACTTGATCTAAATATGTCACCATCGCATCTTTCGCGAACTGCGGGTCGCTCTCGACGGCGTCCACTCCGTGCTGCAGCGGGCTTAAACAGCCGTCCAGCGGGGCCAACTCCAGCTGCAGCTCGCGCACGAACGAGCCGAACTTGCGCATGAGGAACTCTAATCGCGGGGTTTGTTCCGATCCAGATCCGCCGCCGTTGGTTCCGCCACCGACGCGCAGCTTGAGCTCCGTCCACAGCGCAGGGTAGAAGAGACACTCCCTCCAGCGAGAGCACACGGCCGAGGCCCGGAGCTTGTCACGGTCCGACAGGAAGGAGAATATGTGAACGATAAGCTCGCTGGGTAACGCCAAGGCTCCGTCGCTACTGCACAGAGCCATGGCAAGAGCCTAGAAAGATGCAATGAAGATTAAAAACGTAACCGTTACACAATTCCGTGCCTCTCCTCTCCTCCCCGCTCTGCTACTGCACTGAGTGAAAACAAACAACCGAGCGATGAGCATTTCCTTCAATACTACTGGATCAGTCCACTTTCGCTTTCCTAATAGGGTCGGCAAGAAATTTATCAGAAAATAATGAGCACGTGCTGAGCCAAAATGAGATGTAATTATATTATGATGAAATATAAATAGTAGTAGACACAACTAGTGTCTGGTGATATTAATTTAACTGTTTATGTCGTGTAATGCATTTTTAGTAAATTAGATGGTTGCGGTGGTTCGTTCCGAAAATGACTTATTTTTGCCATACAATGAGTGGCCGAAAGAGGGCGCAATAATTTTTCTTTTAACCATAACATCAATTTCTGATCTCTTTTATCATTGCAATCGAATAGCCAGCCGTGTGCACATGGTGATATGGGAAAATAATACTATTTATAGTCTAACTCTTAATGGGAATATTATATACATAAATCATTGCATATGTCAGCTGTACCAAATGGTAGTCTATTTTCCACTGATTTTATGATTGTTTAATTTTTAGATGCAAGATGAAAAAGTAATACTGTAATTGTAATGACCTGTATTTTTTATTTTTTTTTGTATGTATTTCACTGTTGGAATTACCATTTTAAAAAAAATTAGAAAATAACTTTTAGAGACCTGAAAGGAATACAAAAGTTAGGATACAGTTACATTTACAGGTACATTTAGTCATTTAGCAGACGCTTTTATCCAAAGCAATTTACAAACGAGGACAATGGAAGCAATCAAAAGTTATAGTTGGCATAGTTAGGACTCCAAAGGTAACTTTAGCTGTGAAACACTGGGAAACACACTGCCCATTCCTAATATACAAAGACTGCTAAATAATTTTTACAGTATTAAGACTATGCAATGTGATAAAAAGTGAGATAATAATAATAATAATAATAATAATAAACACGTAAAGCATTGGTTGTATGCTGTGATTGTGTTTAAAGACAAAAGAAATAATGAAAATAGTTTAAATCTAAAATAGTGCTGTCAAAAGATTAATCGGGGTTAATCACATCCAAATTAAAAGTTTTAATTTACACAATTTGTGTACTGTGTATATTTATTATGTATATATAAGTACGTAAATGTAATGCATGTAAGTATTTCAGAAAAATATGTTGAAATGTTTATGTATAATATAAATTATATGAACATAAATATATACTTTGTGGGAAGTCGTGGCCTAGTGGTTAGAGGTGCCCTTGAGGAACCCCAAACTGCTCCCCGGGCGCTGCAGCATAAATGGCAGCCCACTGCTCCGGGTGTGTGTTCACTGCTGTGTGCACTTTGGATGGGTTAAATGCAGAGCACGAATTCTGAGTATGGGTCACCATACTTGGCTGAATGTCACGTTACTATACATATAAATATATTTACATTTACATTTACATTTATTCATTTAGCAGACGCTTTTATCCAAAGCGACTTACAGATGAGGACAGTGGAAGCAATCAAAAACAACAAAAAGAGCAATGATATATCAGTGCTATAACAAGTCTCAGTTAGGTTAACACAGTACACGTAGCATGGGCTTTTAAATAATATAATAAATAAAAAGAAAACAGATAGAATAAAAAAAAAGAATAGAGCAAGCTAGTGTTAGAGGTCTTTACACATACACACACACACATACAATTGCATAATAAATGAAAAGAAAATAGAATACAAAAGGATTAGAAGGGAGTTAGATTTTTTTTTTTAAGAATAGAATTAGAATAGTGAGTGTTAAAGTTAGAGGGTCAAATAAAGATCGAAGAGATGTGTTTTAAGCCGATTCTTGAAGATGGCTAAGGACTCAGCTGCTCGGATTGAGTTGGGGAGGTCATTCCACCAGGACGGAACATTTAATTTAAAAGTCCGTAAAAGTGACTTTGTGCTTCTTTGGGATGGCACAATCAAGCGACGTTCACTTGCAGAATGCAAGCTTCTAGAGGGCACATAAGTCTGAAGTAACAAATTTAGGTAAATGGGTGCAGAGCCAGTGGTAGTTTTGTAGGCAAATGTTGTGCAGCATGTTCCGAAAGAAAGGGCTTGATCATCTTGATGTTGAATAAAGCAAATCTGCAGGATCGGACAGTTTTAGCAATGTGGTCTGAGAAAGTCAGCTGATCATCAATCATAACTCCAAGGCTTCTAGCTGTTTTTGAAGGAGTTATAGTTGATGTGCCTAACTTGATGGTGAAATTGTGATGAAACGATGGGTTTGCTGGAATCACAAGCAGTTCTGTCTTGGCAAGGTTGAGTTGAAGGTGATGGTCCATCATCCAGGAAGAAATGTCTGTTAGACAAGCTGAGATGCGAATAGCTACCGTCAGATCATCAGGATGGAATGAGAGGTAGAGTTGAGTGTCATCAGCATAGCAGTGGTATGAAAAGCCATGTTTCTGTATGACAGAACCTAATGATGCCATGTAGACAGAGAAGAGAAGTGGTCCAAGAACTGAGCCCTGAGGCACCCCAGTAGTTAGATGTTGTGACTTGGACACCTCACCTCTCCAAGATACTTTGAAGGACCTATCTGATAGGTAAGACTCGAACCATTGAAGTGTGGTTCCTGCGATGCCTTTTGCTAGTAGGGTTGATAGGAGGATCTGGTGGTTAACCGTGTCAAAAGCAGCGGACAGAACAAGCAGGATATGTACATTAAATATATGTAAATTTTTCAAATGAATAAAATTCAGCTTGAATAAAAAATAACTTTCTATATGAATTTGTATTGATCATTTATATGTCTTCTGTAAAATTGTCAACGTTTTAACGATTTAATTACGTTTTCTATTCTAATAATCTATTTAAGTAGAAATTGTTTACATGTGACGTCACTTCCTCGTTGACGCTGCGTTAGAGCTCAAAGAAAGCAACAGAAAGAACTGAAGAAGACATGGTTGAACTGTCGCTGTACCTAACAAACGTTAGCGTGTCTCTGGGGCAAACTATGGACACAGAAAAGGTCAAGTAAATTTTAAATATAATAAGTGAGGTCATGGAGTTACATACTTTGTTATACGAGATAACGTTATATGATTCTACTTCCTTGTTAGTTACATTTTAGTCTAGCGATTAAACTAGTTTGATAATAATACACATAATGTAAGATAAAAATATGTAATTTATATAATATTAGTGATATATAATAATGTGATTTACGGAAGTCTATTCTTCTAATTTAATTTACACAAAGATAGTGTAATATAATATTAAGATTTTAGTTTATATAGGCCTGTCTACCTCTCTGTAACAGTGTGTAATGCTCTTGGTAAATTAAATTTAAATGTATCTGCTGGCTTAGAGTTCTACAGTGGTAAAGGAGTTTGAAAATGTGGAACTCGGAGATCTGGGCAAAAAGAAGCCCAAGATTCCTCGCAGAACAATCTACTTTGCGTCTGGTGAAACCATGGAAGAGTACAGTACAGATGAAGAGGAGGAAGAAGAACCAGAGAAAGCCAAAACCTTAAGTACAGTGGATACAGTGAGTTGCATCAAATCGTTATATATAAGTGTCATTTCAGTTGCTTCTTTTTAATAATCTGAATGTCTTAGTCACTTTGCATCTATGATTATAGTCAAAGTTGACCTGGGGTCCATATGTCTGGTTCCATATGTGGAGAGTAGCTACCTCAACCATCTCAGGTAATGAAACTCTTTCCAGCCTGTGACATTTAATCATACGAAATTAACCTTTCAACCCAAATATTTCAGTTTGTGACTATCTTGGAGAGAAAATGGCCTCACTGCTGGGAATCACGACACCAAAATATCAATATGCAATTGATGAGTACTACAGGATTAAGAAAGAGGTATGCACAATGCTATTATAATTCTACTGCCTTATTTATTTACTGATATTCTTAAAATGTAAATAAATTAAATTTATGTATTTAGCAGACACAAGCGACCCACAGTGCATTCAGGCTATCAATTTTTACCTATCATGTGTTCCCGGGGAATCGAACCCCCAACCTTGCGATTCATAGCGCAATGCTCTACCAATTGAGCTACAAGAACACTGTAGTAGCATGTACAGTTACTGTTGTGCATGCTTTGAGAGATTTAGAATGGCATTCACATTGTGAGACCCTAATAATGTGTAATCCGCAGGAGGAGGAAGAAGAGGAGGAGAACCGTCTCTCTGAGGAGGCAGAACGTCGTTTTGAGGAGCAGCACGGCCAGCAGCCAAAGATCGAGCAGCCAGAAGGAACTGCTTCTTTTGTGAACGTGACTTTTGAACTGGAGCAGGAATCACATGCTACATCTGATGCTAATAAAATGCCTTCCCCCATTCCCTCCTAAAATACTGTTTAGTTGATTGAGCATATAAGATGGTTTTTGCCATATAAACCTTAGACATGGGGTGTGCTTGGTTTCTTTTTTTGGAGGGGAAGTTTACGTGAAGTTAAACATGAAGGTAACATTGTTTATGCATAGCTGACAATGCAGAACTGATTTAATAATCATACATAAAACTATGGAAGCTAATTTCTGGCATGGAATAAAATATATATAATAAAGAAGTAATTGCAAATTTACCTTACAATTCAGACTTTTTCTCTGAATTCTGAGTTTACATCTTGCGGTTCTGTTTTTTTTTTAGACACCTAACCTAAATTTAAAGAAAAAGAAAACCTCACAAGATAAAAACTCGCAATTCTGAGAAAAAAGTCTGAATTTAAAGATAAAAAAGTCACCATTAGCAAGCAATCAGGGTGCCGTTAAGCAAGACCTATATCTCTGCATCAGAACATTGTGTAGACATGGGACTTGGCTCTTTTGACTCATGTTAGCAAGCAGGACTTCCAACATGCTACAAACGCCAGCAGTGAATAGCTACATGCTAATAGCGATTAGTCATGTGAAAACATTATAAAAATTCTGGCTAATTGTAAAAAAATTATAAGAAGTAGCAGTAACTTCCCAGTGCCAAGTTTTGCCACGTTGAGCACCACTCCCGTTTTCTTCAGAAAATGTACATATTTTTTATTCTGAGGTGAAAATAATGTTCCATATAAAACCTTAGTCACCACAACAATTCATTGTTACGTAAAATAGCCTAAGCTAAACACTATAACAACTGCATGGATTACCAATCTTTTACAATGCTCTATTATGTAAGTACTTATAATATTAGATATTTCTATGTTACTGGTGATGCTAGGAGTTTTTAAAAATAGAGTAAACTGTCAGATGGGAATTTATGTCACCGCTTTCATTAACCAAATATTATTTTAATGTGAACTCATTATTTTTGGTGTGCATGTAAATGTGAACTTGAGTTCAAATGTGAGTTCAATTTGTCCACCCCTCTGACACGCACAGAAAAAAAAACATTTCATTTGGACAGTGTGTAATTTATTGTGTAAAATAATTTTGTATTATGTAGGTGAAAACACACCTATCTTTCTATAATGTAGGTGAAAAAATACAGTTTGTTTTGTACATATTACTTAATAAACATTTCCATATACAAATGAGCTATTCTGTGTATTCCTCTTGGCTTTTTTTTCCTCGTTCAGAGTAGCTCAACTGGTCCAATAGCACAACTTGATTTGGTAATGGAATGATGTCACTTGTCATCTAAATCAGCTGTGTTGCTGTCTGTGTCATAAGTCCAGAAGCCATTGAGGTCGATGAGGATGCTAGTGACAGTTTCACCCTGAGCGCTGTTCACCAGGTCCTGTAGTGTGATCTTACACAGATTTTTAAGCTTCACCATATCAAAGATTTCATCCTATAGACACAAAATTTTTATCAACATTTTATGAACCAAAACACCCACTTCCATACATGTTAATAGACTGCTTTATACAATGACTGTTTGCCTTAACATCCTGGAAGAATACTGGCTCCTGCCCATGGATTTTCATATGTTCCTGAATGGCCTGAAATCACAGATGAATAGGTTAGTTAGTGCAGATGTATAACTTAAAAAATTATAAAAAGCAAACATATTTTTGCTTGACTTTCTTTACCCTTAAGAAGTAGTTGAGGGCAAGTACATAGACACAGCCTTTGTTTTCCATGTCCAATAGTTAGAATATATACTGGAGGGCCGCAGGCTCTTTCCTTTTCTCTAGAGCCAGCACAAAGCCTATAGGTCTTGTAGTCTTAAATAGGAGTGTTAACCCATTTGTGCCCAAATTTTTCTGAATGGTTTCATGCATATAGTCATGTTAATATTGTCCTATGTGAACATGTTCTGCATTTATTTTCCCCAGATTTTAGTTTATTTTCTTGAAAATCGTATTTGAATGTGCGGCAACTATACAGTATTGCCGGTGGGCAAATATGTTGTATTCACCCCTTCAATGTCAAATTTGAATAGGAGGAGAGCATTTGGCATCTAACTCAAAATAACTGCTTTCAAAAGATCAATCTTTATTCAAATACAAATGAATTATACATAAAAGTCGAAGAACATTCAATGCAACCCCCCCCCCCTCCAAAAGTTGCTTCTATCTTATAATCTCTTGAATATGAAAACACAATAAATCCATTTGTCTTAAAATGGTGGAACATAGTGCAGAACAAAGTGCAGCCATTGAGTTGACCCAACAGGGTACTGTGTATCAATAAGTTAATTAAAAATAAATAAATAAAAATAATTAGAATGAAGAAAATATTACATCTATATATAAAAAGGGTATACATGAAAGAAAATTATGCATTTAAATTAAATGTGTGTTAAATTAAAATAATTAAATAAAATACAACCCGAATTTCGGAAAAGTTGTTTTTTTTTTTTTATTTTAATAAAATGAAAACTAAAGGAATTTCAAATCACATGAGCCAATATTTTATTCACAATAGAACATAGATAACATAGCAAATGTTTAAACTGAGAAATTTTACACTTTTATCCACTTAATTAGCTCATTTAAAATTTAATGCCTGCTACAGGTCTCAAAAAAGTTGGCACGGGGCAACAAATGGCTAAAAAAGCAAGCAGTTTTGAAAAGATTCAGCTGGGAGAACATCTAGTGATTAATTAAGTTAATTGATATCAGGTCTGTAACATGATTAGCTATAAAAGCTTTGTCTTAGAGAATCAGAGTCTCTCAGAAGTAAAGATGGGCAGAGGCTCTCCAATCTGTGAAAGACTGCGTAAAAAAAATTGTGGAAAACTTTAAAAACAATGTTCCTCAACGTCAAATTGCAAAGGCTTTGCAAATCTCATCATCTACAGTGCATAACATCATCAAAAGATTCAGAGAAACTGGAGAAATCTCTGTGCGTAAGGGACAAGGCCGGAGACCTTTATTGGATGCCCGTGGTCTTCGGGCTCTCAGACGACACTGCATCACTCATCGGCATGATTGTGTCAATGACATTACTAAATGGGCCCAGGAATACTTTCAGAAACCACTGTCGGTAAACACAATCCGCCGTGCCATCAGCAGATGCCAACTAAAGCTCTATCATGCAAAAAGGAAGCCATATGTGAACATGGTCCAGAAGCGCCGTCGTGTCCTGTGGGCCAAGGCTCATTTAAAATGGACTATTTCAAAGTGGAATAGTGTTTTATGGTCAGAGTCCAAATTTGACATTCTTGTTGGAAATCACGGACGCCGTGTACTCCGGGCTAAAGAGGAGGGAGACCTTCCAGCATGTTATCAGCGTTCAGTTCAAAAGCCAGCATCTCTGATGGTATGGGGGTGCATAAGTGCATACGGTATGGGCAGCTTGCATGTTTTGGAAGGCTCTGTGAATGATGAAAGGTATATAAAGGTTTTAGAGCAACATATGCTTCCCTCCAAACAACGTCTATTTCAGGGAAGGCCTTGTTTATTTCAGCAGGACAATGCAAAACCACATACTGCAGCTATAACAACAGCATGGCTTCATCGTAGAAGAGTCCGGGTGCTAACCTGGCCTGCCTGCAGTCCAGATCTTTCACCTATAGAGAACATTTGGCGCATCATTAAACGAAAAATACGTCAAAGACGACCACGAACTCTTCAGCAGCTGGAAATCTATATAAGGCAAGAATGGGACCAAATTCCAACAGCAAAACTCCAGCAACTCATAGCCTCAATGCCCAGACGTCTTCAAACTGTTTTGAAAAGAAAAGGAGATGCTACACCATGGTAAACATGCCCCGTCCCAACTATTTTGAGACCTGTAGCAGAAATCAAAATTGAAATGAGCTCATTTTGTGCAAAAAATTGTAAACTTTCTCAGTTTAAACATTTGCTATGTTATCTATGTTCTATTGTGAATAAAATATTGGCTCATATGATTTTTTAAAGTCTTTTAGTTTTCATTTTATTAAAATTTAAAAAACGTCCCAACTTTTCCGGAATTCGGGTTGTAAATCGAATGAAGTAAATATTACATCTATATAATAAAAAAGGTATACCTGAAAGAAAATTACATTTTTTTAGGCCCATAGTATTCAGTGGCTTACTCTAATAGGTGATTTCATATAATAATGTAAATTCATTACTTGTTTGAATTTCAGCATTACAATGGAATCATAAGCTACTAGTCATAAAATTAATTCGGGTCCTTGACAAATTGGAATGAAACGCATCCAAACTGGATAAAGGGGCCTCAATATTTTGTCCCTTACGAGACATAATGTCATAAAAGGGTGAAAAACATGATCTACATCAATTAATCCCATTTGTTAGCTCTTTATCTTTCCATTCTTCCTTTTGTGTGACTGCCTGAAGTTAGTAAACTGCTGCTGTCACCCCCCATGGCAAAAGCAGACACAGAAGTCCGGCAGTAGAGCTGTGGAAAGATTGCTCTCTCATCTCCTCCTTTTGACATATTTATTCCCTATCAAATCAAGGTGTACTGTACAGTTAAAGATGTCAGTTAAAGGGTTAAGTTATGTTTTAGGTGGGATATTATGAACGGAAAAAGCACTAAACAAGACCAATAACCTTGATTTATTAACCTGTTAACACAGTATACCCCATTTCCCCATGATATGTACTTACAAGTTATTTGCCCACCGGCAACTATAGTTACATTTCTTTGGGAAGGTTTGCCTTCGCCATGCTTCCTGGAAGTAGGGGTAGGAAATTGACAGCCTCATGTGACAGGAAGGAAGTGGATACCTTTTTTTTTCTTGAAATCCTTTATTTGGTTGTTTACTTGCATGTCATTGAGAAATATAACATGGATAACATCTAAAAAAATACTTACAAAAGGAAAATGACAACTATAAACTGCGGCAACTATAGTTGCCGGTGGGCTTAAATGGGTTAAAAATCATTACAAATTGCATGGTTATGTTTTTAGATACTGAAATTCCATGCATATAAGAATACTATATGCCTATTTTCAGTGGCAAATGTCTGCTTGGATGTATTTTTCCAGAGTAACATCATAGCATTCATTTTTCTATGTTGAAAGACAATATTTAAGGGATTTTCTCTCATCTAACTCTTAGTCTAATGCAAATGATTAATTAAGACAGAGGGGTTATACCATTTCGCCATCATAGGCTAAGCATTCCTGGTAGACGCGGTCTAGGAAAACACTAGTCCATGTGCCATATCGGGACAGCTCTTCCTTATTGAGCATCCCATTGTGGTCCTTATCCAAGTTGAGGTACTGACCTGTAAACAGGACATATGATGATTAACATATGAGATTTAACTTCTATAACATTGATCAAGTGTGTTTTGCAGGGATACCATAAACTCGAAGAGCAGAAGGTGCAGAGAACCAGTTATAGACTCCTGACTGTCTCTTGACAGCTCCTCGTCTCGAAGCTATAATAGAATAAATCAGATTACCACAATGCCCCAAATGCTATTCTTTTGAACTTTCTATTAATCCAAAATATCTAAAAAAAATTATATTACGTAAGCAAACGTTTTCAGCATTGCAGCAAATGAGCTGAATGATTTCTGAAGGATCTTTAAAAAAAAGTCAAGTTAGTGTATATAGATATTTTTATATTAGTAATAAAGATTCACTTGAATGAGAATCTATAAGCCACCTCAAGTAGGTCATCCAAGAAACTGCAAGACAGAATGTCCTGAATTTTTATCTTCCCTGCAGAGCAAGTACAAAACATTAGAATGATTCTTCTTTTCATTCCAGTTTATCCGCAGGGTAAAATCTAAATAATGTCTGCAGGTGCTCTGACGTAAATCAAAATGCGTATTGTACCAGCACAACCACAGGAGAATTACCAGTATTTAGAGGATCAAGGAAGAAGAAGAACTTGTGAATGGCAGTGCAAACATAAAATGAGTAGAAAGATTGGGGGAGTGTGGGAATTAACTCTAGAATGTAGTTCTCCAAATCCTACAGAACAACAACACAGATTTACTCCTAAAAAGATCAATACTGTGATTTTTAATGGTTTCTGAAGGTAAAATGAGATTACTTACAGACTCACAAAGATAAACCTGACCTGCTACATCATAAAGACTCAAACCAATCCTGGTCTGGTGCAGCCACACTGCCAGAGAAGAAACGCAGAGCAACATGTGATTCAGCTACACATCTCATTTAGTCATTTAAAAGAACTAAAAGACTCATTATTAACTTACATCATAAAATGAGAATGCTTTACCTTTTCTCATGACATAATTGAAGAACTGCATAATTGATATCCTCCCATATGGATCATTATGAAGTAGTTTGGCGTAGACTTGGGCGGTGAAGAAAAGCCTGATGGGGTGTAATGATTGTGAAACGAACATCTCAGTGAGTCATGAGTCATGCACTGTCCACCTACGAATCACAGTGACTTACAGTTATCAGCCTGTCATGGTTTCGAGTGACAATCATTGATACACTTTTCTATGATGCACGCACTTGCATTTGGCACCTGCTTTTTCTCCAACCTTTAGGAAACTCTTATAACTGGTCATGGCCTCGTCACCACTCGTGGGCAGCACTAGATGCTATCGAGAAGAAATCAAAGGTTCTGTAGGAAAAAAAAAACATTTAATAACATAACTAAAGCAGATGATGTTTAGTTTGGGAGACCAGCCAAATAAAATGCTCTCTTACCTGCAACTCTTCATTGTCCAGTAGTTCCCGGCTTTTCCTCTGGAGAAACACTGCCCTTGATTCTTCGCTGAGCTTCTGCAGCAAGACTTCATCTTCTGCAGGAAGCTGATATATAATATAGGAGTGTTAAGGTTAAAAAGGCAATACGTACTCCAGTGTTCAAAAGTTTGGGATCATTTTTAAAGAAACTAATACAAACCCGATTCCAAAAAAGTTGGGACACTGTACAAATTGTGAATAAAAACAAAATGCAATGATGTGGAAGTTTCAAATTTCAATATTTTATTCATAATACAACATAGATGACATATCAAAAGTTTAAACTGAGAAAATGTATCATTTTAAGGGATTTGAAATTTCATGGCATCAACACATCTCAAAAAAGTTGGGACAAGGCCATGTTTACCACTGTGTGGTACAGTTTGCAAACGTCTGGGGACTGAGGAGACAAGTTGCTCAAGTTTAGGAATAGGAATGTTGTCCCATTCTTGCTTAATACAGGCTTCTAGTTGCTCAACTGTCTTAGGTCTTCTTTGTCGCATCTTCCTCTTTATGATGCGCCAAATGTTTTCTATGGGTGAAAGATCTGGACTGCAGGCTGGCCATTTCAGTACCCTGATCCTTCTTCTACGCAGCCATGATGTTGTAATTGATGCAGTATGTGGTCTGGCATTGTCATGTTGGAAAATGCAAGGTCTTCCCTGAAAGAGACGACGTCTGGATGGGATCATATGTTGTTCTAGAACTTGGATATACCTTTCAGCATTGATGGTGCCTTTCCAGATGTGTAAGCTGCCCATGCCACACGCACTCATGCAACCTCATACCATCCTTACATCTATATTTATGCATTTGACCACACATTTAGCCAAGTGCATTCAAGGTAGACGTTTTATCAGATCTTACTTTCCCTAGGAATCAAACCTATGACCTTTGCTTTGATAATGCCATGCGTTTCTATCTGAGCTATTCCTATTCTGTTTAAAGTTTAACTGGTGTTTCTGTACACATTTAAAATAGTACTTTATTCCCTTGTAGCACTATGAAGCCTTGGCCAACCGTGCTGCTGCCAATGGACACATCATTGATATTTATGCATGCGCTCTGGATCAGACAGGATTACTGGAAATGAAGTGCTGCACCAATTATACAGGGTAAGTGATTCAAAAAAGGTTTTCCATGGTATCCTCTTTAGTCCAGATGAAATGGCGTCCCAGTTTTCCAAAAAAAAACTTCAAATTTTGATTCGTCTGACCACAGAACAGTTTTCCACTTTGCCACAGTCCATTTTAAATTTCACTGTAGATGATGATAACTTCAAACTCTTTGCAATTTTTCTCTGAGAAACTCCTTTCTGATATTGCTCCACTATTTTTCGCCGCAGCATTGGGGGAACTGGTGATCCTCTGCCCATCTTGACCTCTGAGAGACACTGCCACTTTGAGAGGCTCTTTTTATACCCAATCATGTTGCCAATTGACCTAATAAGTTGCAAATTGGTCCACCAGCTGTTCCTTATATGTACATTTAACTTTACTGGCCTCTTATTGCTACCTGTCCCAACTTTTTTGGAATGTGTAGCCCTCATGAAATCCAAAATGAGCCAATATTTTGCATGACATTTCAAAATGTCTCACTTTCAACATTTGATATGTTATCTATATTCCACTGTAAATAAAATATATGTTTATGAGATTTGTAAATTATTCCATTCCCTTTTTACTCACAATTTGAACAGTGTCCCAACTTTTTTGGAATCAGGTTTGTACTTCTGTTAAGCAAGGATGCATTAAAGTGATCAAAAGTGACAGTAAAGGCATTTTTAAAAAAGCTGTTCATTTTAACTTTCCATTCATCACAGAATCCTAAAAAAAGTTTCCAAAAAATATTAAGCAGCACAACTGTTTTCAAAAGTGATGATAAGAAATGTTTCTCGAGCAGCAAATCAGCATATTAAAATGATTTCTGAAGGATAATGTGACAGTGATAACTGAAATGTATCTTTAATTTGTATCAAATCATTTTAAGATTGTTTTCAGCTCACCCAGTAGTAGAATCATGGGATGTGTTTAAATGAGTCATCTTCTCTTTTTTTGCCTCCTTTTCATTCGCTATAATACTTTGTGAACAATTCAGTTTCCTCTGCTTTCCTCTCCTCCTCTGTTCGGCCAGTTTCTCAATACAAAGAAAGATTTTCCACACATTATGATTATTCACACTGTTCAGACCTCCGTATTTTCATATCCATAGTAAATTATAGTAATCATTAGCAAAACCATGGATGGCTCCTCATTACCATTCCTACTTTATGCAGTACTTTTCATGTCTCCATTATTTGCGGTCGTTATATATTAGATAAAATACTAATGCTTCAAATGTTTTACAACGATTTTACATGGAAATCATATTAGCCAAGTAATCATTTATTACAATATTACAATTAAAAAATAATATAATATATTATTATTAATATACCCTTCAGAAGTACTTCTATAAATTACAGCTCAATCATATTAATTTTTCATAAGATTTTGTATTACAGGAACGAATGTTACACACGATGGGTACCTAATCCCTAATCTCTTAGTCTCCTAATACAAAATATTTAGTATAGTCTAAATCCACAACATTTCCACTAAATGTAATGTTAACCACAGGTAAGTTAACGTTACTATAGTAAAAACATTGTATTTTTTAAGCGACTTTTAATGCTATCTAGCGTTATTATACCAGTTGATTTAAACACAAATATACACATTTTATTTTATTTAAAACAATAGCTCCTTGATCTTGTTAAAAATCACTATAATGACTGAGTAAGTTAGCTAACAGTCATCATTTTACCTTGTTTCGCAGAGGCTATTCTTTTGCGCTGTAAATCTTCCCACTGTGCGGTTTTATTAATTGTTTGCCATTATTAACTTTATTTAATCATAATATATTTAAAACTAAAAAAATATAGACTAACTATTGAGCAATTGTAGTATGTTTGACTAGCCCAGGTGATTGATTAACTGTTTACATCTCTGACCTAAAGGCGCACGAGTGACGTAATTAAAGAGCGACTACGGAAGAGATGGCTGCTCGCACTGCATGCACTTGCCTTCTGGTTAGAATTCACGAACTTTTGACCAGATCTTGTAAGTCAGATGTTCTTGTTTAAATTACCGGTGATTGTATTGACAAAATTGTTATTTATATCTAGTAATTGTAGATATAAATACTATTAAATATAACTCTTTAAAGTTAGTGTGTATTATTGTATTTGGGTTGAACTGTAAAACGAACCTTAATTCGCAAAGAATTAGCTATTAAATATATTTTATTACATAAAGCACCTTTAAAGTAGCAAGTAGACTGCTAGAGAAATGGGATCTCTAGTTGTGTCAAAATCAAGGACTTGCATAAAGCATCTCTGCACATCATGGGTTGTCAACCCCTTGTATTTCAGGCCTGCTTTGGCTTGTTTACCACAACAAAACATTGTGCATGCTGTCAGGTTTATCATAAATCCACACACACAATATTACTGCACAAAAGGAGACAAACAAGCACACAGCCGGGTTTCCAAAGAAAAAGGGTTCACTCCCAGAACGAGACCTGCATTCCCCAATTCAGTATTCACTGCTGGAACGGCTAGAAGAACTGCTGAATATATGAAAAAGAGAGCTGGGGCGGATACAGAAGAGCTGTCAAATAATACACCCACGAGAGGAAGAGGATCTGTAAAAGTTGCCCTTCCTGATCATCCGCTGACCGCATCCGAATGGGCAAAGTTCAAAGAGAGTTCCTCCAAACCTGAACGCTTCGAGATGCAAATGATGGAAGGACTGCTGGCCGCTAATGCAGACATCAACATTGCCAAATCTCTCTTGGTCTACGTGGTTCAGGACAAGGGCACCCTTACCTATGAACTCCTTTTGAGATATCTCACGCTGTGTGTCACGGGTGGCCACCACTTGGAGGTGTTTGACACTTATGACATCATGAAAACTTGCTTTAAAACTCTCGACACGGGAGCTTCGTCCCTGTTTATTAAAGGTTTCGGTCAAACTGAACGCTGGAGGGAGGCGCTTGTGGTGTTGGAGGGGATGAAGAAGGCCCTCCTGCCATCTACTCGTAACTATAGTGATGCCATCGCGGGGGCGGCGCTTCATAGTGACACTGAGACGAGCTGGATGCTGTACGATGAGCTCCTGGAACTGGGTCTTGTCCCTAATCAGGACACCTGGCAGTGTCTGTTTCAGAGCGGCATCACCCAGCGAGGACAGGAGGACAAGCTCTTTTCTGTTCTCTCATATATGAGAGATAATCAGATCTACCCAGAGGAGCCGCTGATTCAAACTATCAAAGCTTGGTTTGAGAGGTAAAATATATATAATATATATGTATATCATCTAAACATTGATTTAACTGTTTTATTTTCTCCATCTGAACAGTTTCCCGGATCAGAAATGGAGTGGGAAGTTCTCATACGTAGCCCCCAGGTACTAATTTCAGTTTTCAGTTTCAGGTAAAAAATATTGTCAATATACAGTAAACTATTATTAACTGATTATTTGGTGTGGAAATATCTTGTGCTTTAGTGGAGAGTGCAAAAATTGTAAGGCATCACTTGAATCCATTCAGCTGACTGAGGAAGAGTATGCTGAGCTGAAGGACAAAGTGATGAAGAAAGTGATAGAAGGAAGTGACGTCTTCAAGAAAACCACCCCAGAGGTCTGTTCCAACATTATCATTAGTTGATAGATAGATAGATAGATAGATAGATAGATAGATAGATCGGAACATTAAACCAGTGTTGTTATATCAGTATTTAGTTAAAACTACACTAAAACTTATAATAGTCATTTTCTCTGTTAATGAAGCTGGAAATGTAATATAAATACTATACGAAAAATATAAATTTAAGTGCTTAAATGTCTAAAACTAAAGCTGAAATAAAAATAAATTATAGCTAAATAGAAATATTTTTTTAAAAGAACAGCAATTTTAAAAGCACATAATAGAATGACTAAATCTTGAACTAAAATGACAATGATAACGGGAAATATAAAAATAAAAGGCAATTAAAAATATTAATAGATACTATACTAATACAATATATTATTTGTATTGTTAAACAATTGTATAATATGTTTTAATAAATATAAATGTATTATTCATCTGTTAGAAGAATGTATTAGCATAATAATATACATGTTCTAAATAATCTTAAAGGTCTTAAAACTTGAATCTTTATGCAAAATATGTTTTATCTTTTTGAATTTCTGGTGAACTGTGACCTGGGTGCGTTTTATGAAATTTACCTTTTGAAGTTTGAAGTTTAGTTTAGTAAAGGTTTTATTATGTAGTTCTGTTTCACTCCACTAGATGGCGAAAGCGTCCTATACAACCTGTATTCACATTTCTACATGACTGATTAAACATGTTATATACATGTTACACGTTGTATATTACCTAATCTTCAAATGCTTTTAGATCATGTTCTCCTTAAAAATAATAAAACAATATAGAGACGGACTAAATACTAAAGCTATTTTCTGTGTTGCACCAAATAGGCTGCAACTTCAGGACAGACAAGTTTGGTAACCGTCCCGAATTAGAAGATGTTCCATGCAGTTTTGAGCTCCGTCTTAAATGGAGTCTGCCCCTGAATTAGATGATGGTGTTGTCCGGTGGGCTGCTTTTTTCAGGCCTTGGGGTCTATAGATGTCATAAGCATGTGATCCTGTCTAGTTCCACATTTAGATATGATGCAGGGGCTTTCCAACACATGTTCCTTCATGTGTCTGTCCGGTCCCCGTTTAGAAAGCCCATGAATGCAGTCCAACCGAAGACACAAGGTCACAAGGCGTGCAACTCCTCTGAAATTCCATTCCCCAGAGAGAACAGTCGTGTTTGTTTGCAAACACCATTCTCACGGTTAGGAAACGCATTCAATTTCCAAGCAATGTCTCAGAAAGTGACATTTTTATAAAGTACATCTTGAAAAACAAAATACTCAGTATAGCCATAGCCATAAATCTAATTTGGTCGTGCACATTATTGATGCTGAGACATGTGTACTGCCTATGTGCTTTTTGCTGTTGTTAAATGCAACACAATGGGCTTTCACATTTCAGCCCTCAAAAGCCTCTCACATGAGTGACCCTGGAAAGTCCCTGCCTGCATGTCTGCAGCGCTGCATGGACTCCAGCCCCCCGCCATCGCTGCAGCACCGCCTTATGAAGTGAAACCAGTGCAAGACAGTTAAAACACCCCCAGTCAAAACTCTGCAGAAGCATTTAAAAACCCCTAGACAATCATTTTGCCTTTAAAGGGAAAACAATTTGGTGCTTTTGAGTGGTTGACGTGAACTGTGTCCTACTGTGTGACAAATTAATAAACCTTTAAAATATTGCATATTTATTTGACATGACCTAATAGTAACTGTGAGATTGCATGGAATATTTGTGCTTTTAAACAAGAGAAAAATGAAATTTAATTATTATAAAATATATATATATATATATATATATATATATATATATATATATATATATATATATATATATATATATATATATATATATATATATATATAATATTTATTTATTTATTTTTTATTATATTTTGAAAGTAGTTTATTCCAAAGATGAATTTTCACTTCTGAAATCATTCTAATATCCTGATTTGCTTTGATGAATACAAAGTTCAAAAGAACAGCATTTATTTGAAATGGACTGCCATTCTTTATTAATTTTGTGCATAATTGCGGAGTAAAAATAAATAAATACATTTTTCAAAAAAAAAAAAAATTACTGACTATAAACATTTGGATGGTACTGTATTTAGAGTAAAAAAAAAAATTTTTCAGTACAAATATTCAATGTTTGTGTTAAATATAAATCATTGGTGTAAAAAAAAAATCTAAACCTTTACATTTTTAATTGTCAGTGGATTTTAAATGTGGTCAATGTGTTCTGTTAATGCACTATATGGTTATTAATAGGTTCAGAAATCAGCAAGTAAGTATAATATCAGATAAGCATATCAACCATTTGCTAAAAAGGCCCTTTTTTAGTTTCCTTACATTCAGTGGCCTGCAGTTTTTCAGGTCAAGTGTGAGCTTGGGGGAGCCTGTTTTTCCCGTTTCAAAAGCACCAAGCTTATAATGAGGAAAAGTACAGGACATGCAGATGCCTTTTCATTAATGTCTGCCGTGGGGCACGGTGTGGGTTACATGTACTCTAATTCATCTAATTTCTTTGTTCTCTTGGCAATTTTGTGTGTGGCTGCCTTTAATTTTATTGGAATTTCATGCGTGCTTTGAACAAAACAGAACAGGTACTTCTGAGGATTTATGAAATGCTGTTCATTTGTTTGAAATGATTCAAGCTAAATCATGCAAGTGTACATTGTGTTAATAATCACTCGAAGCTGAAGGTGCATGTTTTAATTGTCATGGGCTATTGTGTATTCCCCCCCCAAAAAAATTAGATTGTGATCACTATGAAATCTGGATTAAATTTATTTGCGTATTCCCGACACACACCCAGAGTTCTGCAGGACGAGCTGGTACCATATGCACGTGACCTCTCGACACCATCAGGGAATCCCCTGTGTTTCTATTCCCATTCAATATAACCTTTCTATGGCCACGAGACGATGCGGAGCGAAACCAAAACACAATAAAACACACTTACAATGCTAGATATTTGTGTTCAACATCTCATTGCATTGCACATAGTTAAAACCAGGTGAAAATGCAGGTTTGGATTAAATTCATCAAAGTGCTGAAATTACTAACTACGCAATGCTGCAGGATTTTTTAAGAGTTGAACAACTGATCTCCAACTGCTAACCCCCACCAAAACCAAAAAGGAATTCCCCAAATATCCAGCTCCCCTTCCCCCTCTCTGTCTGTGGCGCTCACCCCTCCTCCAGTCATGCATCCTCTCACACACTAGCTACTTAACACACACTTAACAGGATTTTTAGAATGCAAAGTAGTTGCACTTATTTGTTTTTGGTGTCTTGTTTTCACACGTGGGTTGCAATCTTCTGTTTTTGCATATTAGTGCTTTGGAGCAGCGGAAATTGGAATTTTAGAAGAAAGAATTCTCACGCTTCAGGCAGAACTGAAAGCACTGGTTTCCAGCCACCTGGCAGTCCAGGAATACCTGTGGTTTTGACAAACATCGCTCTGTGTGTATTAAACAGAAGCTTGTGTATTAGCTGTTGGACTTGACCACATTGTTGTTTCCTCAGCTTTGAGGAAGAACTTGCACAGTTTGCAGTTTGCTCAGAACAGTGATACAGATATTTTTTCCTCTATTACGAAACTTCATTTACAAATATCTTTAATCTATTGGAGAATGGTCATTTTGGAAACTCAGCTTGACTGCATTTCAATGAATAATTATTTTTCCGTCTTCTACATTTCAGAAGAAATGTACTATTGTTCGTTAGGAAAATGAAAACGACATGTGATTTGAGATGAATCAATGTGCCTGTTGAACTGGTTTACAGATTCCACAGAATGATTCATTTGTGAATTCGATGAATCTGATTCAGTGTTATTTAAGAGTTATTTATACACTGCAAATTATTCCTTAAAACACAATTACTAATACGTTTTAAATGCTATTTCAGTTTTTTTACCTCACAATTTGATGTTCAATTTAGTGTTACTTGACATTTTTGCAATTATTTGTGAAATCAACTAGCTACTATTTATCTTTGTTATAATTTAAGAAATTTTAGTACTTAAACTTATTTTATTTCAGTGAGTTGCCAGCTGATTCAGTGATTCTATCAGAGCAAATCTTAAGTTAAGAATTCACTTAAATTCACTCAGCTGATTAAATAAATTAATATGCAGCATTATTAACATTATTGCTTGCTTAATTGTGGATTATATGTATGCATCTACAAAAAAAATTTTTTTGAACTAAATTAATGTCTGGTTAGTACTATTACTTATGTAATATTTCATCAGAGTAAATGTATATTAACTCAGTATTTGTGTACTTTGACACTGATGAACTCTAGGCATGAGTGTGCATGACTTTGCTATCACACTTTGCTATGAAGCTAAAGTTAATGAATCAACAGCCGTTTGCTGCTGAGGCTCGAGGACAGACAGGTGAGGGAGTGACATGGCCCCAATCCAGCTGGAAATTCCCTTGTTTTGTTTATATGTTGTCCCAAGGACAATTCGGGAGGTATTTCAACCTCTTCTTAAACAACAACAAAGAAGGAGGAAGTTCTAGCTTTTTTTTTGGCCCTGCTATTCAAGGGGCCCATATATGCTCTTGTGTTATTCAGCGAAACACAACCTGATCACGTTTTTGAAGTTGAGCCAGGTGTGGTCAAGTTCTGTTTGAAGCTCCTTTGTATGCCAGTAATGAATGCTTAAATATCCCTTAAGACAGATAGGAAAAGTCAAACATTGTTCAACAAAAGTTGTTTTTATACAATGCTTTGCCAAAAAGAACGTAGTATGTTCAGTTCTTGGCCAGTACTTGTCGGACTATCTGTGAAGACACTGCTTTATCTCTCTGTTGAATGTTTTGCTCTTATACTTCCTGTACATTCTTGTCTGCACATATCTCAGCTCTTTACTTAATCAGATATGTAAAGTTTCAGCCAGGATCACTTACAAGGACACATCTGTTTGCTGTAAAAGTCACCCGCCGGGCCTCGTGATGTTTTTAAAAACAATAATCTTGTTTAAAGGTAAAATGTGTAATTTCTGTGTACTAGCATCACCGAACGGAAATGCAAAAATAAAGATTGTTTCCTCAGCTGTTCCAGGAAGCTAAAATCCTAATTTAATGAATGTTATCCTCCTTTGCTTGCTTTGATAGTATTTTAATATATATATATATATATATATATATATATATATATATATATATATATATATATAATATTTTTTATATACTATTATGACATTTATTAATATTTTGAATAAATCTTTATTCTTATACTTTTTTAGAGTAATTTTTGTGCTTTTAATTTTTATTCGTTTTTAATTTTATATTTTCTTCTATCTTATTCATTTTAAAACTGATATTAATTACTGCAACTCAAATTTACTTGTTTAAATGTTATTGAATGTGCTTACATTTGTTTTTCCCCACACAGCATTTCTAATAATCATTTAACGTGCCCCTATTATTGATTTTTTTTTTATTACCTTTCATGCAGTGTAACACAGCTCTAAGTGAATGAAAACATCCTGCAATTTTTTAATCTGAAAGTGCACTGTGTATAAAGTTATTGTCTCTCTAAAGAAAGAGTTGACTGAATCATTGAAAAGAGTCATTTTTAAAATTAATTTATTAGATTTATAAGATTTATAAGAGACGTGCCACTTCCACAATCCTGAATGCAACTATATAAGGAAAACCCATAACAGCAAAGATGGCGGTTGTATGCACATGTCCCGCCCCTCCCACTGGAAAGCCAATCGTCTGCTTTTAACAGTCAAGCCGGGAAACATTTATGCCTATCGTCTGGTTCCAGTGATGCGCACAGTTGAGGAACCCTTGCGCATGCGTAGTAAAAGTATAAGCTGTGGGGAAAAAGGCATTCATATTTTACTGCTGTTTCTATACATGCAGTTTTTATGTCCCGGTGACCAGTGGAAGTGCAGTTCTGACTCTCTGCCCATTCATTTAGATAGGAGCCTGGTCTTGTTAGTCTCAAATAGCTGCCCGGAGGCTTTGCCAAGATGGCGGCCGAGTGGCATGGCTTGCCTAAAAGGACTTTGTCACAAGTGATTTATCAGCATTGTTGGGGGTAACGCATTACAAGTAACGTGAGTTATGTAATCAGATTACTTTTTTCAAGTAACTAGTAAAGTAATGCATTACTTTTTAATTTACAAGAGAATATATAAAGTTTCTTTTTCAAATAAGTAACGCAAGTTACTTTTTTTCTTTTCCAATTTATTGATTGACATCTCTCCTGTCCCCATGTTGAGAGAAATCTGTTACTGTAGTTCTAAAATAAATATGAATATGCGTTAGTTCATCTCACTACACACAGATTCAATATTCCTCAAAATTACTAAAAAACAATGCAACTCAGAATATGACACAAACCTGCAATAATTAAATGTTAAACAACACAAATATATTTTATGGATTTAATCCCATTCTGTAAACCAATGTCTTTGCTTCTGATCTTGGATGATCCAGTTGAACCATACTAATAATAAAAAATTAGAGAAACATGACAAACATTTGTAGTTGAAATTTCTTCTTCTGCATTCTACTGTACATAAATTTAAATGTAATTTTCTCTTCAGCCTGAGGCATATTCATTTCACTTTTGGTGTGAAAAGGCTTTTATATTTGCCAAAAACTTATTTTTATTTTAAAAACAAACGAGCAAGCCCTGTCCAGATTTAAAAAGAAATGCAAAAGTACCGTAACGCATTATTTTCCATAATGCGTTTATTTACCAAATAGCAAAATTAGTTACTTTTTTATGGAGTAAAGCAATATTGTAATGCATTACTTTTAAAAGTAACTTTCCCCAACACTGTTTATCAGGCATTACAGTATAGGCAATATGAATTAAAAATGAGACCAATCGGACCAATCGCTGCAGATTAGCGTCATGCAAAGGAGGGGTTTGGAAAAACGGAATCATTGAGCGAATCATTTGGAAGTCTTTGAGAAAGTAAGGTAAAAATAAATGCACATTAAAAGACAATGAAATTTTTTGACCTTGCATTCATGTAAGCCTGCAGCTGGGGACTCCCAAAACCAAAATATTAACCTTTCATTAACCATATTATAGGGGCACTTTAAGTGTAAGTCTGTCATCTAATATTTGTTGTATTTCAGATATTTGAATGTTTTTTAATAGTTGTAGTTAACTGTAACAACACTGGTTTGATATTAATTCTGTCCATTCTAAGAACTAACTAATGTTTTCAGCTGTCCTTCCTGTCTTGTGCAACACTGGTTGCTTTTCTCTTGTGCAATGTGCTGCACAAGCACCAAAGTGAGGAAATTTACATAGAAAACCCCCATACATCCAGGTAACCGTCTGTTCCTTTAGTTGAAAAAAAACTGAAGGACGGTTACTTGAGTGCACGTCTTCGCTGCCTTATGTTGTTGTTTTTTTTGCATGGAGTTTTAATCTCTGACTAGTTTTAGCATCAGAACACCATGGAAATACTGCAATGTTTGACTATATATATCTACATTGCACTGCAAAATTGTCATTTTTACAAAAATGCATATGGTCTATAACCCAATATATATAGCACCCATTTGACAATATAATAACTGTATCACCATTTGAGAATAACACACTTGTTTGTGTTCTGTACAGGAGCTTAAAAGCTTTAAGAGTTTCGTGAAGCAGAGACCACCCTTTGATATTGTCATTGACGGTCTTAATGTGGCTAACACAACACCCAAAGCCACCCACTCTGAGACGGTAAGTGATGGTAACTTCACTGATTGGACGTTCCAAGACAGGGCTGGTTTGTCTGTGACCTTTTAAATCACTTATTTGTCTAGACAGTCAACCTACTCTGATTTAAAGCTTTAAAGCAGCCAAAAATATGTTTGTTTACCTTAATGATATAGTGTTCAACTTGTCAGAATTAAAAAGAAAAACACATAAAACCAGAAGTAAGTGCCATATGTTCCACTAGGGAGCAATGCTAAGCATGGTTTTAATGCAGCAGAACAGGTTTAGAGAACAGTGCCAATTTCTCATAGTTTCCAACCCGAAAGACCCCAAAAACAGTTTAACAAAACCCATGAAACCCACAGTTACTCATATTAAAAATTAGGGAAATTCAGTGTCCATGTAATGTTAAACAGAATGTGTTACACACCCTCCCTCCTACAAGGTAGTGTCAGTCCCAGACAGAAGTGGCTTTAAAATTGGTTATGCTCCATTATAATAATACCTAAGGGATTTTTTGCCAACAAATAGGCTAATATTTTTAGATTAGTACCCACACCCACCATCCATTAACCGACAACCAGTGACTTTCAATGGCCTAGGACCATTGAGCAACATTAAAGAGACAACTCATTCTGTCTTCATTTACTCAGTGGATATCAGAAACTCTTTGGTTACCAAAATTGTTCAAAATATCTTCTTTTGAATAGATAATGACTGAGTTTTCATTTTTGGATGAACTATCCCTTTAAGGCAAGATACCACATGTAAAGAGAGTAAAAATTTTAACTAACATTTTATAGCCTAAATAAACTTTATAGACTACAAAGAGAATTTTGTGCAATGGGAAGGTTCTCCAAAAGAACCATTTGAAAACCTTAATCTTTAAGAGCATAAATCCCCTTATTTCCCCAGTTATGTAATCACAGTACATTAAGACAGTGGCTTTGTATTACAAGCTTCTTGAAACTTTTTCAAACTCTTTGTGTCATTTTGTTGACATATTGTATTTTTTACAGAGGGAATTTTGGATATCTATTTTTATAATTTTGTAAATCAGAAAATGATGGAAGCCTCTTTCCACCAGTGATTTTAAAAATAGAAAAGGTAATTGCAAGATTTTATCTCACAATTCTAACTTTTTTGCGCAATTGCGAGTTTACATTTTAATACCGTGTTGCATAATTCAAACTCGCAATTCTGAGGAAAAAAAAGTCAAAATAGCAAGATATAAAATCGCAGTTCTGAGAAAAGTCAGAATTGTGATTTTATATCTCACAATTCTGACTTTATAACACGCAATTGCGATCTCTCAATTCTGAGAAAAAAAGTTAGAATTGCAAGTTTGTATTACGCAATTCTGAGAAAAAAAAATCTGAATTGTGTGATGATAATTTGAAGTAACTTTTTTTATTTTTTATTCAGGGCCTTGTCAACAACTAGAATAAAAATCACCCTGTTTTTAAGAAATAAAATGTATATTAGAACTCATGACACACAAACTATTTCCTCTGTAAAATCCTTAAAAATATACTGTTGATAGGAATAAAACGAGTATGTTTGCTGTAAATAAGTGTTACAGAAGTGGAGATTTTTGGCTTGGTGCATGAGAAGAAACTCATTTAAAGAAACGGCCTTTAAACACAATACAGTATTGTAATTGTAATGAAAGTGTAATAAAATTAACACTTAAATGTGTATTTAACACATTTTCTTTCCACTAAACTGAAAGAGGACAAATAAAGGAAGCAAAATAGCCCAAAATAAAAGAATAGACCAGTGCATTATTTATATATTTATTTTTATTCCTGTAGTGTCTTGCTTCAACAGATATGATAACACTTGTTCACTTGACATTAAGCTACAAATTCTGATGTAACAAAGTCCCTTCGCCTTCGACCAGATCCTTTTGCTTTCTGCCCACTCATCAATGGCTTCCATTTGAACGTCACACAGTCACACATTATTAACACGGACGCTCCCCATAGCAATTGTACACGGAGGCAGGGGATTTTACATTCATTTTGCTATGACTAACCCTGTATTTTAAGTCTGACATGTGCCTTTTGTGGTCAAGTTTATTTTTGGTGGTAACATTTACCCTACGTCCACGCTAACTGGCGCATTCATTGACATGCTAGAATTAACCGGATTTTTCTGCACACAGTTTGAGCAGGGTGTGAAAAGGAAATGAAGTGAATCTGTGGCCAAAGTAGGCCTATATGATTTGTTTACAGGCTGTATGCAAGAAAGTGATTGTAAATTTACAAGACTAACATGCTGGAAGGAAGTGCATCTGTTATTACTCTAGAAATTCTAAAGTAAAGGTGACTATAAACAGAGGTCAAGGGTGGATTGTAAAACAGTGTGCTACTGTACTGTATGTGTGTACGGTGCTTTCCAGAGTGGAACAGCCCATCTGTGGCTCACCGTCCACTTCCTTATCATGAATTAGCAGAAAATGATCACACCTACAATTCCACATTTAGCACTTCCTCATGTCTGAAATAGCAAAAGAAAGGATACAAGAGAAACTGGAATTCATTGGGACTCACTTTGCATATACAAACTGTAGATATCATTACAGTTATCTAAATTTTCGTGAGGAATATTTTTAGAAAGTTATTACAATGCAGCTGGTTTATGCAATGGTGTTATGCATGCATATGTACACACACATACATACATATATATATATATATATGTATGTATAGAGAGAGAGCATTTATTTTTACAACTGATTTTTTTTGTATGTGCAATGTATATATACTGTTATTGCAACTAAAATATATAAATATACAGTTTAACTATTTTTCAGATTTAACCTTTCATTATAATTGCATTGTTTTCTAACCAACTGGTTCAAAATGAATGTTTTGCTAGATTAGCTGGAAAAGTAATCTTTAAAAAATAGTATTTCATTATATTATTGTATTTTTTATTTTAATAATTTTATATTATTTCATGTAATATGTAATATTAAAAAATATAATGACTTAAAATGTAATTATAATTTATTTGCACGACTTCTAGATTGTCTACTCATTTACATATTGTCAATATAAAAATAAAACAAATCCATCTAAAAATGAAACGTTAATTAGCCACAACTTCCTGGTGCTAGACTTTTGTTACTGCTGGAAGTAAAATTAAGAAAAAATATATATATTAAAAATAATTAGACCTGTCTTATGAATAGTTCATGCAAGTATGCACTGCAGTGTTAAATATGAAAATCTACATACAAAGACCCTTGGATATTTTTAGCAAGCAGTTGTAACCTTTAATGCCTGTACTTTGTATGGGGGGTATCGGAAAAACAACTTCCTGTGTAATCAGGAAACTCCCCCTCCTGTTTTGTGCGTAAGTGGGTGGTACAGAAGTAGGTTAAAACAATGTGAGCAAGAATAATTTCCCTACAGCTGACCTGCTAAAGGTCCCAAATTCATCTGTAATGCCAAGGGAAATTCCTCCAAAAAAGTCATGAGTTGCAGCTCATTTCATAGAGAACCATCTGAATGAACTGAGGTCTCTCATTCATTAAAGAAATCATGAATGACCTCATTCATGTCTAATATCTAAACAGAAATGGTAAAAAGGTCACCGAGAGTGTGAATTATCTCCACAGTTGCTGGCAGTTGTGTCGGAGCTGGAACAGCAGGGACTGAACATCCTGGTCCTTGGCAGGAAGCACATGCTACAACCTTCCCGGAATTGGGACAGACAAAACATGAACAAGATCAAGCAGAAAGCCCACTGCTTCTTCACCGAGAACATGTAAGTATGACCCCACTTTCCTCAATCATGTAATGCACAAGCTTTTCCAAAACCTAGTGAGCTGCTTACATAGGCTGCATTTTAAGGGATCACAGGATCCCCATTAAAACACGAAGGTTGTTCTAAAACATTGGTGACTTGATTATACTGTCTTTTATGGTAAAATTAGGCGCTTTATGGAGACAACATTCCCATAATGCATTGTGGCCAGTTCACTGAAACAATTCATGCAAGATTGGTATTGATGAAAATAGTTTAATCTGGAAAATATTTCTGACTTTTATGCTAATTGGAGTATCATAATATAAGTTAAGCAACACACTAAGATCCCACTCTATCAATTTTGCATTTGTTAGCTACTGGACAGAGGTCTGGAATAATTAAGGGAATATGTTTTTTTTAAAGAACTCGCTTATGGTCACTAATGCTGCTTTTCTTTGATAAAAATACTGTTAATATTATTGAAAAATAAAAGAACTGTTTTCTGTTTGAATATATTTTAAAATATTATTTATTCCTGTAATGACAAAGCTGACTTTTCATCATCATTACTCCAGTCTTCTGTGTCACATGATGCTTCAGAAATCATTCAAATTTGCTGCTTAGGACACATGTATAATACATTTTTGAATTTTTTTTTGCTGCTTAATATTTTGTGGAAATCATGATATACTACCAATCAAATGTTTTGAGTAAGAAAGAATTAAAAGAAAATAAATAAATAAATACTTTTGTTTAGTATGGATGCATTGATCAAAAGTGACCGTAAAGACATTTATAATGATACAAAATATTTCTATTTTAAACAAATGCTGTTCTTTTGAACTTTGCATTCATCAGAGAATCCTTAAATAAGGTTTCCACAATTAATAATTGAGCACAAATAACAATTTATAATAACTGAACACCAATTCAGCATATTAGAATGATTTCTGAAGGAATAAATTAAAATAAAATCAATTACCTTCAAACTGAAAACAATTCTTATAAATTGTAAAGTTTCACACTGTTGCTTTTACTGTATTTTTATTGTATCTTGGTGAGCATAAGAGACTTATTTCAGAAACATAAAGAAAAAAATCCTAACATATGAACAGTTGTGTATGTGTGTGTGTTTTGTAACAGTTTTGTAATGTGTATAGTAACGCATGTACCAATCCCTTCCCCTCTCTGCGCAAGTCAATATAAACCCATAATGATTTCATTCACCAAGTATGAAAGGTATTTTTGATAGAGTACTCTGATTTTCTTGGATGGCTGCCACAGATCTGAGGATGACCCGTTCCTGCTGTATGCTGCTTTGCACTCTGGCGTTCACTGTAACTTTCTTAGTCGTGATCTGATGAGAGATCACAAAGCCTGCTTGCCAGACATTGCAACCAGACGCCTCTTCTTCAAGTGGCAACGTGGCCATCAGTTGGTGATCAGTCATTACGTCCCAGGAAACAGAGTTCGATTTCAGGTAGGTGTATGAATGGAGAGATCTTCTATAATCAGGATTAAGAGGATGACCGTTGGCTTTGCTCTGTGTTCTAGAGGATCTCAGCTTATGACACCATCATTCAGAGGTCTGGCAGCTCCTGGCACATTCCTTATGATGAGAATAGAGGAGATAGAGCCACATATGAAGTTCCTCAGAAATGGCTCTGCCTCACTCAGGAACATTGAGGCTGGAGTTACTACTCGTGTAATTGCTGAGAAATATTAAACAATGCCCAATAAAATGTCCAATTGTGTTTCCTCTAATGCTTTTATATATAAACACACACACACACACATATAAATGTGTTTGTATATTTTCAGAATATAAAATATAAATAAAATGTGTTTGTATTTTTATATACATCTCTGCGTTTTAAGGCGTTTTTCATTAGGCAAATTATAAATATTAATAAAACATATATTTGGTGCTCTTTACTTATTCTAGTCGTGGAAACAACAAAATATGTACAACACTTGAATTCCAAAACACCTGTTTACCTTGCCCACATCAAACACTCATAAAGAACATTCCCATTATGTAAAGTGTTTACATGAATTATTGCTAGGTAGCAGCACAAATTGGGAGTTTCTTCTTTGGACCAAAGATCATAGCACAAATGCTTGTTTTGACAGAAATTAACTACTTCATTGAGGAGCAACATTTGGATTTAGACATTTTTACCTTGCGTCAAATACTTAAATTTATTCAGTTAATTAACACTAATTTTCTATGTAAATAATTAGAATTAGAATGAATTACTTATACAATGAAATATATGCATTGTGTATTACTATTACACAATACATTTTTACACTACATACTAAAACACAATGCAATGAACATGTTCGTATTATACAAACATAAACTATATCCCAAATAAAACTGTTCTTGGTAACTTCTTGGTCCGTTTAACCATTTGATTGCGACGCGTTATGCCGTCTCACCCGGATATGAATGCTTGAGCCGGTGTTATCATTTCCTGTGTACAGCAGAGCTGTGGCTAGATCTGTTTACAAACTTCAATATTAAACAGTAAATCTCTCGCATTATGTCCCGAGGCTCGAGCGCGGGGTTTGATCGACACATCACCATCTTTTCTCCTGAGGGGAGGCTCTATCAAGTCGGTGCGTATCGATGAAAGTGTGTCTTTATTAAACCGAAAGAATAAATGCCCAGTCATTTTGCACCAGGATCATTATGCAGCAAGGATTTCTTGCTCAGACTTATGTGTTTATGGCAGCATTAAACATTAATTTGATTAAAACAGATGCAAAAAAGCACGAGCGGAATATTTTGATAAAATTAGTTAGCGTTTTGACTGATTCATTTGTTCTCGTAATTTTCAGTTTAAGGTTACACGACAGATCCATCTGAATTCATTGTTTATAACATGATAAATGCGGTTTGGGTTTCATGTTTATAATTATTAATATTATGCATGCAGAGTTTTATTCAGTTTTGTTCACGTTTCACTTGAGCAACTCGTGTGTGTGTATATATATATATATATATATATATATATATATATATATATATATATATATAGATACATACAGTACAGACCAAAAGTTTCGACACACCTTCTCATTCAAAGAGTTTTCTTTATTTTCATGACTATGAAAATTGTAGATTCACACTGAAGGCATCAAAACTATGAATTAACACATGTGGAATTATATACATAACAAAAAAGTGTGAAACAACTGAAAATATGTCATATTCTAGGTTCTTCAAAGTAGCCACCTTTTGCTTTGATTACTGCTTTGCACACTCTTGGCATTCTCTTGATGAGCTTCAAGAGGTAGTCACCTGAAATGGTCTTCCAACAGTCTTGAAGGAGTTCCCCGAGAGATGCTTAGCACTTGTTGGCCCTTTTGCCTTCTGTCTGCGGTCCAGCTCACCCATAAACCATCTCGATTGGGTTCAGGTCCGGTGACTGTGGAGGCCAGGTCATCTGGCGCAGCACCCCATCACTCTCCTTCTTGGTCAAATAGCCCTTGATGCCTTCAGTGTGACTCTACAATTTTCATAGTCATGAAAATAAAGAAAACTCTTTGAATGAGAAGGTGTGTCCAAACTTTTGGTCTGTACTGTGTGTGTGTGTATATATATATATATATATATATATATATATATATATATATATATATCAAATTTGAGTAGCTTACAATTTTTGCATTTTCTTTTGAACAATTTATGATCATAGTTAACATGTTCATTTTATTTTCCACAGAATATGCATTCAAGGCCATTAATCAGGGAGGTCTTACATCAGTAGCTGTTCGAGGGAATGACTGTGCAGTTGTTATTACTCAAAAGAAAGTCCCAGTAAGTTTGTTTTTGCTGTTTAATATAAACTCAGTTTGATTTCAATTTAACTGCAACCTGTTCCATATCACCTATGGAAAAATGTTTCGGTGGCTTGATGGCAGTTGTATGAGCAATGTCTCTGCATGCTCTTATTAAGTTTGTCTCTTTATAATACCCAGGATAAGCTTCTCGATGAGTCCACTGTCACTCATTTATTCAGAATAACAGAAAACATTGGCTGTGTGATGTCTGGCATGACAGGTAAACTCATCTCAGCAAATGTTCAGCTTAAGTGAATTTTAGAATATCTCATTCGGCTCTTTTGCGTGGTGAAATGTAAATCTTTGGATTATTTTACACCACATGTGATGTATTATGTTTCTCTGTGAAGCTGACAGCAGGTCACAGGTGCAGAGGGCGCGATACGAAGCTGCTAACTGGAAGTATAAATACGGTTATGAGATCCCAGTAGACATGCTGTGCAAGCGCATTGCAGACATCTCACAGGTGTACACACAGAACGCAGAGATGAGGCCACTGGGCTGCTGTAAGTATACAGTCTGATTCAGGATGGTACCAATGGAATCAAGTCACATTTATTTGTACACATTGTACAGCTACACAGAAATAAACAGGAAAAATAACTTGAAAGTGTCATCAAAAGAATGAATTCAATTTCAGCTCATCGCAGCTACACAGAAGAAAAGAGTTATAATTTATCTCAGTTTTGGTAAATAACAGTATCAAGGTGGCAGAGTTAATCAATTTTTATTTTTATTTTAATTTAGCTATAAGTAGTATCAATATTCAGCGAGTCAATGTTGATTCAGGTCAGTTAATGACTGTTCATTTTCCAAAGTTCATCAACTATGAATGAATTTGATTCAGCTAAAAACCAGCTGTACAGAAGTTTCAGCTGAATATAGTTCAGTGTTGATTCATTTTAGTTTTAAAGCAGCTTCAAAGTTTATGAATTATAGCTGAACTGAATGTATTTCATAAGCAGTTCTACAACTAGTATTACAACCCGAATTCCGGAAAAGTTGGGACGTTTTTTAAATTTTAATAAAATGAAAACTTAAGGAATTTCAAATCACATGAGCCAATATTTTATTCACAATAGAACATAGATAACGTAGCAAATGTTTAAACTGAGAAATTTTACACTTTTATCCACTTAATTAGCTCATTTAAAATTTAATGCCTGCTACAGGTCTCAAAAAACTTGGCACGGGGGCAACAAATGGCTAAAAAAGCAAGCAGTTTTGAAAAGATTCAGCTGGGAGAACATCTAGTGATTAATTAAGTTAATTGATATCAGGTCTGTAACATGATTAGCTATAAAAGCTTTGTCTTAGAGAAGCAGAGTCTCTCAGAAGTAAAGATGGGCAGAGGCTCTCCAATCTGTGAAAGACTGCGTAAAAAAATTGTGGAAAACTTTAAAAACAATGTTCCTCAACGTCAAATTGCAAAGGCTTTGCAAATCTCATCATCTACAGTGCATAACATCATCAAAAGATTCAGAGAAACTGGAGAAATCTCTGTGCGTAAGGGAAAAGGCCGGAGACCTTTATTGGATGCCCGTGGTCTTCGGGCTCTCAGACGACACTGCATCACTCATCGGCATGATTGTGTCAATGACATTACTAAATGGGCCCAGGAATACTTTCAGAAATCACTGTCGGTAAACACAATCCGCCGTGCCATCAGCAGATGCCAACTAAAGCTCTATCATGCAAAAAGGAAGCCATATGTGAAAATGGTCCAGAAGCGCCGTCGTGTCCTGTGGGCCAAGGCTCATTTAAAATGGACTATTTCAAAGTGGAATAGTGTTTTATGGTCAGGCGAGTCCAAATTTGACATTCTTGTTGGAAATCACGGACGCCGTGTCCTCCGGGCTAAAGAGGAGGGAGACCTTCCAGCATGTTATCAGCGTTCAGTTCAAAAGCCAGCATCTCTGATGGTATGGGGGTGCATAAGTGCATACGGTATGGGCAGCTTGCATGTTTTGGAAGGCTCTGTGAATGCTGAAAGGTATATAAAGGTTTAAGAGCAACATATGCTTCCCTCCAAACAACGTCTATTTCAGGGAAGGCCTAGTTTATTTCAGCAGGACAATGCAAAACCACATACTGCAGCTATAACAACAGCATGGCTTCGTCGTAGAAGAGTCCGGGTGCTAACCTGGCCTGCCTGCAGTCCAGATCTTTCACCTATAGAGAACATTTGGCGCATCATTAAACGAAAAATACGTCAAAGACGACCACGAACTCTTCAGCAGCTGGAAATCTATATAAGGCAAGAATGGGACCAAATTCCAACAGCAAAACTCCAGCAACTCATAGCCTCAATGCCCAGACGTCTTCAAACTGTTTTGAAAAGAAAAGGAGATGCTACACCATGGTAAACATGCCCCGTCCCAACTATTTTGAGACCTGTAGCAGAAATCAAAATTGAAATGAGCTCATTTTGTGCAAAAAATTGTAAACTTTCTCAGTTTAAACATTTGCTATGTTATCTGTGTTGTATTGTGAATAAAATATTGGCTCATGTGATTTGAAAGTCTTTTAGTTTTCATTTTATTCAAATTTAAAAAACGTTCCAACTTTTCCGGAATTCGGGTTGTAATATTCAGTTTAAAGTTAGTTCTCTGTTAATTCAGTTTAGTTAAGTGAATGGTAATATTGCAAAGGTGAATGAATTTGATTCAGCTCTTCAGATGACAAACATTGTTTTAGCTCAATTTAGTTCAGCGCTGATTCAGGTTAGTTCAGTAACAGGGTCAAGCTTGAAAAATGCATAAATAAAATTTAAATATTCAGCTCAAGTCAGCTGTTTCAATTCATTAACTACATATTATGCAATACTGTAAATACTGTAGCTTGTGAAACAATCTGGTTATGCAACAGTAAATATTTAAAGTGTAGTATTGTTCAAATGTTATCATGAGACCTCAGAGAGATAATCTTCCAAACACATAAGGTTTTAATAGCCCAATGAATAATGAGCCTATAAATAGATAGTATGTAATATCGAGTCCAACACCTTGCACTGTGTGATATAACATTTGCATAACATTACATGGCATTTACGTACATGTATTTGCATATGTACTGTGTGTAAACCACCAAACCATACTCGGTAAACTGTAAAAACTAACTGTAAAAAGTACTAGGCTAGTACTTTTAGACTATCTACATACACTACCGTGCAAATGTTTTTTTAATTTGTCATTTCATTCAGCAAGAATGCATTCAATTGATCAAAAGTGACAGTAAAGACATTAAGAATAT
Source organism: Carassius carassius (assembly GCF_963082965.1). Classification (NCBI taxonomy): domain Eukaryota; kingdom Metazoa; phylum Chordata; class Actinopteri; order Cypriniformes; family Cyprinidae; genus Carassius; species Carassius carassius. The sequence continues at coordinate 5,764,914 of NC_081786.1, read as the reverse complement.
TACAAAAGATTTCTTTCAAATAAGTATTCTTTGATCTTTCTATTCATCAAAGATTTCTAAAAAAGATAACATGGTTTCCACAAAAAATATTAAGCAGCACAACTGTTTTTAGGATTTATAATAATAAGATGTGTTTCCTGAGGCTAGTTGTTGTTCATATCTAATATCAGGTCTAAAACATTACATTGTGTTCTCCAGTTGTGTATGTGGACATTTTGTATGAAATCCATGTATTTTAGGCATGCAAAAATGATGCACACATTATAATACTGCATTACCAATAAGAAAAGACATAGTAGTAGATCATTCTGTACATATCAGAATTCCATAGTAAGGGATGTTATTGTTATATGTGTATGTGGCATCAATGTAAAGGCATGCTTGTCAATATTGTGCATTGTTCTAATCTGTCAGGTATGATTGTGGTTGGCGTGGATGAGGAGCTGGGGCCGCAGGTCTATAAATGCGATCCTGCAGGTTACTACTGCGGCTTCAAGGCCACTGCTGCAGGGGTGAAACAAACAGAAGCCACCAGCTTCCTGGAGAAAAAAGTGAAGAAGAAGTGGGATTGGACCTTTGACCAAACAGTAGAGGTATGATACATTCACCCCAAATGGAATGAATACCCTTAGTTGTGGTTGTATCCTCCTACATTGAGTTCTTTTGTGTGCACTTTTCATCTACACAGACTGCAATAAGTTGCCTGTCTACCGTTCTGGCCATCGACTTCAAGCCTTCAGAGCTGGAGATCGGGGTTGTTACCACAGAAGAGCCCAAGTTCAGGTGTGTTTGTATGTTTCAAATAGAACAGGATGTAATATTTTCATATCACTACATAGCATTTACATATGTCCTGCTGTATGTCAACCACCAAACCATTCTTTATAAACGGAAAAAAATCCCCACTAGGCACACACAGTTACTAATACTACTAGCTTGGCACTTACGTACCATCTACAGTAGAGGTTCAACTTTTGGAAATTTATAAGCAAGGGCAAATTAAATTGATCATAAGTGACAGTAAAGGTATTTATAATGTTGTCAAATATTTGCATTTTAAATAAATGCTGTTATTAATCTTTTTATTAATAAGAAAAAATATTAAGCAGCACAAAGGTTTTCAACATTGATAATAATGAGGAATGTTTTATAAGTACTAAATCAGCATATTTAAATGATTTCTCAATGATCATGTGACACTGAAGACTGGAGTAATGGATGCTGAAAATACAGCTTTGAAATCACAGAAATACCATTTTAAAATTAGTGATCATAAGATACTTCCTTCAAAAACATTTTGAAAAAAATCTTCCAAACCCCAAACTTTTCAACAGTAGTCTGTGTTCCAAAACACTAGGTCATGTAACTTTCTGTTGTCATTTGTTTTGTTAAATGATTGAGTACATTTCTGATGTCCATTTATGTATATTTCTGTTTTTCAGAATTTTGTCCGAGTCGGAGATCGACACCCACCTCATGGCCCTTACCGAACGGGATTGAGAAGATCTGCACGAGACTACCCATGTGACAAAAAAGTCTGAGAATTACAATCACGTCATCAATATTCAGGTCAACTGATGTTTTTTGTTGTTTATGTAGCTTTTTCTTGCAACGGTATAATAAAAAAAATGTTTTGGAAAACTGTTTAATTCTTTCTTTTTTTTAGGCAAGTCAGATTTAAAATGCTTCTCTCTGGTATTTTTGTATAAATGTAATTATTTATTTATTTACAAATTGCATTATAAGAAAGTGTTGGATCTTCAATATTAGTTTATTCTCAATAATTATTTTTAATTTTACATCAATACCATTATCTTTATTAACTTAATGTCTTTCACTTTTTTCAATATCTTAACTTTTAAGTATATTTGGGGGTGTGTGTGTGTGTATATATATATCTCTTTAAATACATTTAAATAACATTTTAACATTTAAGTTAAACTTGAACTTATGAGTCACCATATTATTTTGCAGATTATCAACTTCTATGCTGCATGAATCAGTTTCCTGCTTTTTCCAATACATTTCATTTGGCGCCAATACATTATCAGTAACTTATCTTTTCAACCATCAGGAAGGGTCTCACAGTCTCCTTCATTTATGGGAAGCATTTGTCTGCTTTTCTCACACTCTATGTAAATAGCATTTCCTAAACTCTCACTTAAGAAACCCCTCCAGACATAGCATTTGCATAGCTGTAAGTGCTGTGGCACTTCAAAAAAAAGTCGGATTTTCCAGATAGCCGTCCTGATGTCATTTCTCGGATCTGGCTGAATCATATAAGTATTCTCCTGCCGTTACAGCTGTCAAGGGCCCTACGTGTCCTAACCCGACTCCTCAGAGCTCGGAAAGCGAGCGCTATGACTATATCATTTGCATGGAACTTTTCAAGAGGTGTCTCAGGGACTGAAGATGCACAACGGTATCTCAAAATCAAAAGGCATGCAGTCCGGATTTAAGTTTGGAAATAAGCAGGGTTAAGATGAAGGTGGATTCCCTTTAGAGATCTCAGGTTTGTATTCAAATCAAGAAAACCACATAAACTTCTTGACTCCACTTTACTGTAAAGGGCAAGATGAAAGCAAAGTGTGACAGTGAGTTGAACTGCATGACTTGTGAATATGAAAGTTTGAGGAAATTTTCAATGAGTTTCACTTCTCTTTGTTGGTTTAAATGTGATTTTAAATGTAAGATTTAAACCATGCTAATGAAGGATGAGGAAATTTAGGTTCTGTGTTAATATTAGTTTAAGATCAGAGTTGTAGACAATGTTCAAATAACATGCTACACCCTTTTCCAAGATCATTAATGTTGGCGGCACTTTCTAGGAATGTAAATGGCAAAAAGTTGACTAATCTACCATCCTGATGAATTCTTCATAAAGCAGCATTGTGCAATTCCACAATGTTTCTTATTTTGGGAATTCAGGAAATCGGGGAACTTTCAACATTGCCAATTTAATCTGAATGGCCCTTCCCGGTCAGGAAATTCCAGTGAACCCGGCTGACGGAAAACAGGGTAAAAAAAAAAAAACACTTCTCCTCAGTGACATAAAGCGATACTTAACTTCCTCGTTTCTCTTGTAGAACGGTTCTCACGCATTTCCAAGGAAGGACACAAAGTTGAGTTGAAGGTTTTAATTTAAAATGTTATATCTTTCCACAAAACAAAAAAGTTTCAATCTTTTATATATATATACACATGTACATGTTAATATAAAAATAAATCTGTCTATATGAACAATATTTTACATCACAGTACAACAGAAACACAGCTGTACACAGCTGAAACAGTACAGTCCATCATCGAGAGCCAACAGTGCGCTTTAGTCGGCCTCTCTCCAGTGTTGCTCTAATACACCTTTCGTTTCCGGGCCTCCTTTTCCATCTGTCTTGTACTTGCGCCGCTAATGAGCCGTGAGCCACCAGAGACCCTGCGAGCTCCTCTGCGGACTTGCTCCTGGATCCATGAGTGAGAACATCAATCTCTTTCTCCATTCACCAGGAGTCCTTCTTACACTTGCCCCATCATTTTAATATCATCATAAATCTGTGAAACAAGAAAAAAAGACATTAGAACTGCATAAACTTTTTTTTTTTTGAAAATAATCAACTGAACACCAGACAGGGAATGCTTACATCATCATCATCATCATCATCATCAGATATACATTGGTCTTCATAATCCCCATCGCTATCTTCTGACTCACTATCCGGAAGTTCCCTTAGGTGTGGCGCCGTGAGCTCATACAGGACTTTTTGAATGTCTGTGTTGGCTCGGCCATAGGTCAGGTGATAAGGCGTGTGACCGCCATATGTGAAGCTGTGAACATCAGCACCTTTGTTGATTAGAAGTTTAACCAGCTCAAAGTTCTGGAGGTCAACTGCTAAGTGGAGAGCAGTACGTCCATTACACTGCTCCTAAAGACAAAAACAAGTATTTTTAGCCATTTGGTTTCACAATGCAGCTAAGATACAAAAAGATAAATAAATAAGAAAAACTCATTTTTACCTGTGCATTAATGTCTGCACCAAGCTGGATGAGGCTTTCTAGCAGCGACAGGTAGCCTTGGATGGCGACCATGTGAATGCATTTCTGACCTGGAGAGTAAAATGAAATTCAAATCAGATCAATAATGTCCAGATAGCTGATCATCGCAAGTAAACACACATGAAAAACACACCATCTTACCATTATAGTTTGGTGTCTGGAGGATGGCTGGGAGTTGCTGCGGACAGCCCTGCGTTAGGAGGCTGAAGCAGGCCAGAGAACCTTTTCTGCAGGCGATATGGAGGGCTGTATTTCCACTGTCATCCACCAGAGATGCATCACAGTCGGATTTCAGTAACTGCTCCACTATAAGCGGCTGCTCTGTGACGACGGCCAAATGCAATGCAGTCTGAAATGAGAGGAGAGTGGTTTAGTATAATATAGTCATAAATATAACTAATATATAGGTAATATTGTTATTATATACACGTTTGTAAAAGTAATCTTGATGTACCTGTCTCTGGTTGTTTTGTATGTTGAGGAAAGGGTCACCATAGGACAAATTAATCATTTGTATTGCAGCCTCTGTGGCCTCGTGAATGATGGCAAGATGTAGATACCTTTAAAAAAAGGAATAACATTGTTATGCAACTGTAAAACATTTGTATTTATGAAACAACTTTTTCTGGTGTGCAGAGAACTGTATTTTTCCTAGTAGGGACATGCGTAGCTCTCGCGCGTCTGACAGTCTGGCGCGCAGCCCGGGACTTTCCGAGCTCGAGAGGCCCCGCCCACATTGACGCCAGGCCAGAGACCTGCAGAAGCCCTGCCCATATTAACGCGGTGCCAGAGAACAGTCCGTACTGATGAAGCGTTTCTGTTTACATAAAGCCCATTATGACTGTATGGCGCCTGCGCATGCGCACTACGATTTGTGAATGGAATGAGCAGGACTTTAAATGTGCTCAAGAACATTCATAACCTTTGAAGATTATTATTATTTATTTATTTTTGCAGTGCAATAAGTACTTAAAAAAAGAATATATAAATAGCTAAATAAAATTAAACTAATTTGTTTTTTTTTACAAAACTAAAAGTTGTTTTTTTAGTCTATGATTAAAATAACTGTGACGAATGGCTTTTTGCATTACATTAATAACTTGATAACAACAACAAACAAACAACAACAACAATGGGGTCTAAACAAATAGTTCTCCGCAACTTAAGAATTGTTTATTTTTCATGCATTATACATTATATGTATCGCTTTAAAAATCCGATGCACGTAAACGCTTTGCATGAGCTGCATAAAACTGTTTTAGAAACCTCAGTGCACTTACGTGTCTCCGTCTTCGGTGAGCTCTTTCTTCCACGGCTCGTCCCCGTCCACTTTCAACCGCTCGAAAGCAGACTCTACGTCCGTGCATTCTTCCTCTTTAAGCGAATCCAAACCGCTGTCTAAACGGTCGTCGATGCTCGCAAGCACTTTCCCAGATTTGGGACCGCGGCCATCCTCGTTATAATCCATTTGGTTGATGTTGCTTGCTCGGTAAAGCTCCATGTTTGTCAGAAGTCTGTGTAGCTCTTGTGGACTGTGAGAGTTTGAGCACAGTTAAAAGAGACAGAGAAAAGGGGCGGAGCTTGAGTGAGGGTGGGGGATTTCCAGTGTGATTGACGTCTGAATTGTTTCTGCAGCTAGGAGTTTGGGGAAATTTTCTCTGATCATTAAACACACTATCAGATCAGTACTGAAAGCCTGTCTTTTCCACTTGCAAAATATTCCAGAATCCAGCAGGGGCCGGCTAAAACAAAAACAAAATAAAATAAACAAGAATAAACACTGTGTGTCAGGAAAGAAAATATTTAGTGCACAACATCTCAAAGTGTACTTCAGTGGTTTGCAAAAAATCCCATGTTTAAACACCTCAGAATTTTTGCTGAAAGATATTGAATCATGCATATAGATTTCAAATGGTTTCCATAATTCTGATATTGCATAATTGGAACAAAATGATGCATAAAATATGATGATGCATATAATGTATAATATAAAAAATCCTAAAATATTTATACTTATAATATTTTATTATATTTTTAATCATTTAAAAATCTAATTATTAAATTATATTATTAAAAGCTCTAATTATAGTAATTATTACTAATATAATTGTACAATTATATTATGATTGTATTAATTTTATAATTATAATTTTTGAATAAAGGTAAAAAAAATAATTATTTTATTTGAAAAGATATCAAATGATGCATATAGATTTCAAATGGTGTCTATGATTCAGACATTGCAACCTTCAAAATCTTTTTAAATTTGTACCATTTAAAATTACTTTCATCATTCTATATTTTAACAATTACATTTATAATTTTAATTATAAACTATTTTATCAAACTATGTAAAAATTATTCTTATTAATTCTAAAATTATAATTTTGCTAATTTTGTAATTATTTAGTTTTTAAATAATGTTTGAAGAAAGATATTGAATCAAATATAGATTTCAGATGGTTTATAATACTGACGTTGGAACACGTGAACAAAACAAAATAAATAACTCTTAAAATATGGTGGTACATATAATTTATAATATAAAAATAATTGAATATGTAAAATATGTTTCATTTCAAACAGATATATACACATGGATACAAAAGTGTATATATGTATATATATGTATATATGTATGTATATATATGTATGTATATATATATATACACATGATATATACACATGGATACAAAAGTGTATATATGTATATATATATGTATATATATATATATATATATATATATATATATATATATATATATATATATATATATGTATATATATATGTATATATATATGTATATATATGTATATATGTATGTATATATTACTATATAATATATATATATAGTAACTTAATGTACATTAATGTGAAGTCCAGGAAGTCAAAGTGAGACTGACTCTTTTTTTTTCTATTACCAATTTGAAATATTACATGTAAAATCTAAATGAATTTCCTAGCATTAGTATATATAGATAAATATATAGAGAGTAACTTAATGTACATTAATGTGAAGTACAGGACGTCAAGGTGGGGCTGACTTTTTGTATTCTTTTTGTATTATTATTATCTTTTAATTATTAACAATTAAAAAATTAAGTAAAAATTAATTACTTTTTTATTTTTAATATAGTAAGTTAATATACATTAATGTAAAGTTTGGTGCCAACATAGTAGTGCTTCCTTATAATGTGAAGATTGGGAAACTCCTGTGTGTATTTCTGCAGTCAGCATTTGCCCACAAAGGCATTCACACAAAGGAAGCAGAGAATGCGTCGTTTTTGCTCAAGACGCATGTGTACAATCCAAGACAGTCTGTCCTCAAACACAACTACCATAGTAACAGTAACCAACCCCGAGGGCAGAGGGTGTTCCACTAAAACGCAACTCCATTTGCAATGCACATCGTGCACAAGCACAACAGAAAGCGAACTCCCAGGAGGGAATGCTTCTACTACTGTAAACTTATATCACTGTGACCTAAAAACAGGTTCAGTAACTGGTCTCTGATGAATTAATTCAAGTAAGATAAGATGATGATGAGTGGAAAAGTAGGGAAGTGACTTACAAATCGGCACAATGCAATTGCTTTGCAGTGCTATCAGGAAGTCCCAACTCATTTAACCTGATCAAATACTGGAAACTCTGAAAATGTTCCTTTCCGGTATCATGTGATCAGTGTGGATAGGACGTCCTGTCCAGCTCTGGGTTCTTACACTGATAGGTGATGAAGGCTGTGATCAGCATGTTTGGTGGGAGACTCTTTGCTGAGGCAGTTCTGACACCAGCATAAACACACACACTTCCTCTGAGTTCAGACGCTAAACATTAGGAACAAGAACCCATCCATCACATTTAAACATGATCACTGACTCATCACGTACCATCTCATATACTTAAGAATGTGTAGCATTGTTGCCATGTCAAATAACACAATAACATATCTGGATGTGATGCTTAAGGAATAATTCACCGACGTTGAATCATTGGATTTTTGTGTAACATGTGACCATATTTTAATATAATCCTTTGATTATGGATGAAGAGTGACTTATATTTCAATAATTTCCTTGTAATAGCAATCACATGGCTTCAGAAAGCTTGAAATATTCAGATTTTATGGTGCATTTATGATGCTTGTTATCATTTTTGGAGCTTGATGGCGTCATTCAGCATTTACTTTCAGTACAGTTGAAAAGAGTTGTGTGAACATTTTGCTGAATCTAACAGTTTCTTTTCCATGGAAGCCATATGGACTTCCTTGGGACAGGACGAAGGCGAAGGAATGAATTATATCTATACGTTTCATATGCATATGCATATGCATTTGTCATTAAGTGTTGCACTTTTGTTTTTATGCAGTGCTGCAGTATTTAATATAGGCTAGATACAAGATACAAACCTCTTGTGTGATTGAAATATTTTATATATTAATATATAATTTAAAATGTTAAATATTGATATATATTTTTTGTATATATTTTAGTCAGTCAGTTTAAAAAAAAAGAAATAAATAGTTTTATTCAGCAAGCATTAAACTGATCAAAGGTGACAGTAAATACATTTAAAATGTGACAAATAATATAAATTAATTATAATGCTTTTCTTTTTATCTTCCTATGCATCAAAAAACGTCAAAAGTGTATCACAGTTTCCATTAAAAATATTTAGCAGCTCAGCAGTTTTCAACACAAGGATCATGTGACACTGAAAATCCAAATATGCATCACAGGAACAAATTACATTTTAAAATATATTCAAATAGTTATTTTAATAATAGTATTTCACTATATTACTGTATTTTTGATCAAATAAATGCAGGCTTGGTGACTACAAGGGACTTTTGAATGGTAATATATGTAAATTCCTGTAAAAAATACTATTTCCAGAACCTGATTAAACAAGTCACCCGGTGTCCTATGATGGTGTCTTTTTCAGTAGTTTGTCAGGCTTAAAAAAATTAATTAATATCATATCATATCATTAATGTGTAAATACAATGTAATTTTATATGAAACTTGCTCACATGAAATGGCATGTTCTGACACACCGCCTGCTGACTCACACTGAATGACACTGAAGGTTTAGGACATGTGACCCACCCTCTCCAAACACCACTGGAATTTCCTTTTTCTTCCACAGTCCTCTAGTGTCACTTACATTTTCTTATATATATTTGACATTAATGACACTTTTTCAACATGAAAATAGGGTAAATCACTAACCTTTTACCTTCAGGTTTCCCCCATCTTTCCATCACCAGACATGATGTTTAAAGTCCCAGAGGTGTGAATGGGGATTCTGCAGTGTGTGTCAATGCAAAGGACTTTTAAACAAGTCATCACAGTTTTCCCAGTTTCAAGCAGAGCAGATTTTACACAGGGGGAATCCTGAAGCTCAAACTGATTAAACAGTATGAATGGAATGGGATTCCACACCAATCTCACCTGAAAGGGAGCAGCAGTCCAACAAGTTATGCAATGGTTTTGAGTAGTTTTGTAACCTTTATGCTGTAGAGACTGTATTGATTTTAAAGGGCCAGTGCATTCCCTACATACTTCACTTACAGGTTTCTCTCTCCCTCAAATGCAAATGTTGCCCAGACAAAGTTTATGCATGTAGTGTATGTGGTATTTCCCCTTTTTTGTCTAGTGAGACAATTCAGTTGTAGAACTGAATACAGTGACAAGCATTTTTTGCAAATTACACTTGTTCATTTAGCAGATACTTTTATCCATGCAGACACAATGTCTTGTAGACGCAACAGAAACGTGAAAACTCATGGAATTTGTGACGTTTTCTGTAAAATAGTGACGCAAAAGTAAAATAAAATAAGCAGCTTATCCACTGAAAATATATAGGAGCGTAACAACGTTTATCTGACACAGACGGAATCTGTGAGGGATTTTCCACACATTAGCGCCCTCTGATGGACAAACCTGTTCCTTCGGTACATTTACAGACACCACAGTGACCACTGACCATGCATTTTTTAGTGTCTTCAAAACTAGACAGTGGGACGCAATTTCAGGCCGGGAAATATCACACTTATCCAGGCCACACAGAAAAAAGGGCCAAAACTGTACCTTATGGGGTACAACAGCTTGTCACTGGAGCAGTACTCTTAAAAGGACATCTTTTTACCCCTATAGGCATTAAAATGTTACTGATCAAAACCTTTTGGCTGTGTATTAAAACATTTTCTAAAGTGCCTAAATGTCAAAATTAGTACAATATATTTAATGCAAAATTCTAATACTAATTCTAATAATTGTAAATGGCTGTGAATCATATTATTTGTGTGCTGCTGTCTGCTTTCGCTCCCTCCCTGTACGTTACAATAAATCCATGTGAATATCTGTGTCTGCTAAATGTTTTTGATCTAACTCTACAATCGATATTGATGTCCTTTAGCACATTATTCTGAATGATGATTATAATGGGGCAGATACTAGCAGTTTAACACTCAACTACGTTAAGACAAAACTATCTAGCGTATTTACTATTCAGTGTTTGGTATTTACACATGAAACTGACCTGCACTTGAAGCCCTGAACAGGTCAGTATTAGTAATTTGCTGCCAGTCAAGAATAATTGATTTATGACTTATTTTCGATTTATTATTGAATATTATCGAAATGATCATATTTGGTACATTGAGAAGGCAAAAATATAAACTAGTGCTAGATAGTCTTTATTTGTTGAACTTTCCACGTTCTTTAAATGCTTAGGTTCATTTTGTTTGTTTTATCTATTTATTTTAAATCTATCTATCTATCTATCTATCTATCTATCTATCTATTACAGTGTTAAACATTTTTTTTTACATTTTGTATGTTTTTTTTTGTATAAAAATTGCAAAGAAAGAAAGAAAGAGACACAGTAAAATAACGAGAGAGAGAGAGAGAGAGAGAGAGAGAGAGAGAGAGAGAGAGAGCAAAAGAATGGAGGATAGAGAGGGAGATGGTGAATGAATAAAAGAAGGAAAGGTCTTGGCATAAACAGTAAAACAGCAATTACTCGAATATTCCACAAGAGAGCGACATATTGTAATAAACAGTAGATTCAGTGCGCGCGATTAGTTCACACATAAATCACACGCAGCCATCACCTTTGAATAATATAGATGTATACATATGCATATTATATATATATTAATAACTGAAACATTTAAGATTCTAATTAGTCTATCAATGCAAAAGTTCTTTCAAAAGCACGCACTCTGGTAAACTGGTAAACTGATTTTTGTTAAAGTGATGGATACTGTGCATTAATGGAGTGAACCATTCCTTTTTTTGTCTTCTTTTTAAACTATTTTTTTTTCTAACTATATTTTATTTATTTATTTGATCGATGTGACGTGCATGTGGTAATTTGAAGCTAATGGACCATAACTGTGTTAGTGATAAATACAACACGAGCCCTCGTTATAGTTGATTAAACATGAATTATTCAACAATCTGTCTGTATGGAGCTGCCAGAGTCTGATGCTGGAGCTGATCATCTATCCATCTGTATATCTGTCTGTCTGTCTGTCTGTCTGTCTGTCTGTAATTTGTATGCTACTATGTTCTTAATCAGTAAACTCTCTTTAACCAGTGTGTAAATGATCGTCACCTCAATGAACCGGCCATGCAGGCGTCTCCATCGGCGCTTTCTCACGCTCGTTTGCCGTCCAGATGAGTGTCCTGGGAGGAGAATCCCAGCTCAGCACAATGCGATGGTAACAGGTTTGTGGCTTCAGCATCCATTCGATCCGCCCCCTGCTCCACAGAATAAAGAGCTGCGTCTGTTATCAGCGTCCGCAGCTTCTGCAGGTTATCAGCAGCCTGACTGACCCCAAACACCCCAACATGAGAAAACCAGCGGCGCGGATTCCCAGCGTTCACTGCACACTTGATCTAATGGCCAATATGATCTATTCTTGTATTGTAGCCTGTACTGTTGTTTTAGAAAACACTGCGATAGTAATAGAGCGTGTAAGAGAACATGTAAAGTACCTTAAAGACAACACATTTAATTTAATAGAAAGCGATTTCTGTATGGACATTTCACTTAAAAAAGAGATGAAGAAAAAAATACATATTTAAATTTATATTTAGGGGAAATTATTAATTTGCATAGGCTATTTGAATAAGCTTATTAAGGATTAATAACATTATTATACATTTATTAAAAAAATAATGAAATAAAGAAAATTATAAAAACAAAATCAAAGCAACAAAGTTAAAGCTAATAACAATGAACACAATGAAATATGAATTATTTTATATAACAAATCTACAAATAAGTATTAATAAATAAATAGAAATTAGGAACATGATTTCTAAACGTTTTATTTAAAACTGACAAACATATATATATTTATTAATATATAATTATAATACTAGTTTTAAAATTGGCAAAAAATAGATTTTATTAAATATTATTATTAATATTAAATTATAATATTAATATAATAATACAAGTAATTATTAATATTACGATTACTAGTATTAGTAAATAGTATTTTGTCTCGGGACAGGGTAGAATATTTAAAAATGATTTAATTTTAAACTTGTTTGGTGGACTAATCACACATTATTGAACAGTAAACTGTAAAACATGGGAAGGTTAAAGAGCCCATCGATCCCTTGAGACCTTTGAGATAACAATCTGCTGCCCATTAGAAATGAATCCGTAACTGGAACAGCTCATTAATGCTCGCCCCCTCCCCGTGATTGTCAGCACTGATTGGGCACAACTGCGTCACTGAGAGTGACCTCACACAGAACCTGAAGGCGACCCAAAGGATAAAACGCGCGCGGGGCGCATCACGACGACAGTATCCAGCCTGCATCTTCTCCTTAGTACTTTCATCTGGACTTTGGGTGAAGATGCCACGAGGATTTTTAGTGAAACGGAGTAAACGTGCCTCATCTGCATCCTACAAGGTGAGAGCGCAAGAAGAAGAGCCGCGCAAAGAGGACTTGCCAACCCAAACTCCAAATGCAAGTGTGCAGGATGTGCTGGAACCTATTACAGAATCATGGACAAGTGATGTAAGTCCTAAACATCTTCTGGAGGACTCTGGAGGGGTTGTTGGAGAGAGCTTCGATTACGCACAGAGCTACTTCAGCCATCCGGAGCAGAGCGCGTCATCTCCGCGCAACAGCACCGACTCCTACAGCCCCATCAAACCCATCAGCACGGAGCTTTGGGACAGGTGTCTCAGCTCACCAGCCACGGCTGAGTCGTTCCCCTTGGCCACCCCGGTGTCTTCAATCGAGCGTCTGCTAATGAACCACTCTGACATGAAGTTTGGCACACCGGTGCCCTCATCGGTGCCCACCTACCCTGCCTTTCACCAGTGCGTAAAACGCACGTTCATGGACTCAGAGCGCAAAAGCAAACCACCCAAAAAGCCTAAAGTCATCAGAAAGCTCAGTTTTGAAGACGAAGTCACCACCTCACCAGTTCTAGGGCTTAAAATAAAAAAAGAAAGCCCCGAGTCAAAACTAGCACCGCAAAGTGGTAGAAAAAAACCGCTAGGTGAGTTCATCTGCCAGCTTTGTAAGGAAGAATACCCTGATCCGTTTTCTCTAGCCCAACACAAGTGCTCAAGGATCATTCGGGTTGAGTACCGCTGTCCGGAGTGCGACAAAGTTTTCAGCTGTCCTGCCAACCTCGCGTCCCATCGCAGATGGCACAAACCTCGCAACCTGAGCACCGGAGACGCGAAGAAGTCTCCTCTGGAGGCGCGCAACCACGAGAAGACCTCAGTGGAGGGGAAAGAGAACGCCAGCAAGCTGAGACTGAACAGTCAGCACCAGCTGAGTCCGGACAGCTCCCAACAGCACAGATCAGCACCGGACAGCAACATGATGCACAGGGGATCCCAAGACCCTCCTCTGGACCAAAGGTTACCGTCCTCGGAGAAGTGCTTTGAGATGCGTATCGGCTCCGCGGACAGCTCGAGGATGTTCGATCACTGCCTCGAGGAGCCCGACAGGTCAAGCACCCCCTATCTGCCCTCGTCTGTTCCGGAAGAAGTGTTTGAGTGCCACTACTGCAGCAAGAAGTTCCGCAGGCAAGCCTACCTGAGGAAACACCTGGCCGCGCACGAGACGATCAAAGCATCCACATACGTTCACATTGAAAGCGGACAGATCACTTACCCGTGTCACCTGTGCGGAGCGCACTTCCCCTCCGCGGAGATCAGGGACAAACACCGACTCTGGCACGCGGTCAGAGACGACTTACTCCTCAGACCTGATCTGAGTCCTGGAGAACAGCAGATATTCTCATGCAAACACTGTCCCTCCACGTTCTTCAGTTCTCCGGGTTTGACCAGACACATCAACAAGACTCATCCCACAGAGAGCAGACAGGTGATGCTCTTACAGATGGCCGTCAGGCCGGGATGCTGATCTCACGGACACTTCAGATTATGTCGAACGACTTGTTGTTGATATTATCACTAATAATAGGTCCAGTGTCTTTATGTGGGAATATCGAATTTGCAGGGTTTCTTTGTCGACAGCAGAAATAGTTAATGTAACCTTTGATAATCTTGGGTGTCACTTTATCCCCTCTATTAGTACACCAAGTTATTAACAGACATTATATGCAGGGTTCCTTCACTTTTGAGCATGAATTTCCCAGTTGATACTCTCTCTATATACGTGTATGTGTATATATATATATATATATATATATATACACACACACACACACACACACACACACAAAAATAAATATAATATAAATAAAAATTATATTATAGAAATTTCTCATGGTTTTTATTATTTTAAAGATTAATTACAAAAAAATAAAAAATGAAAATAAATTCAAGCAACTCTATCAGTACTGAGAATAACAAGAAATCTAGATGTTAAATATTGAATTTTTTTTTCTTGTCAACTAAATGTATCCCAACTGAGAAAACCAAGAAAAATAGATGTTAAAATGTAAAAAAATACATGGCTTTTTTTTTTTTTACATTTTCAAAGTTATTTTCATAATTTCTTAATATTTCTAACTTTTCCGGCCCGAAAATCTCAATTCTTAGAATTTTTCAGACATTTCCATGACTATGTGAACCCTGTATATAATACTTTGCTCATATACATTCAAATCTGATTATTATAACCCCTTTCAGGTTTTCTTCACATCTATATAAATTATTACTGAAGAAATAAACTGTTACTCCTTAAAGGTACTTAATGTTGCCGGATTAAATGTAATAAATGTTCATAGTGGGAAAACACCAAATCTATCAGGCTTGAAACTCAAGGCTCACAGCAGGTTTTTCTTTAATATGTCTTTATATTATGGGAAAAGTGTATTAATATATTTTGTGTCTCATTGTAAAAGTAGCTCCCATGGAAAGCTCATGCATATTCTCAATTGTCTTAGAAGGTGCTTTGATTTCTAGATCATGAAGGCATTGTGCATTTCAACAATAGCTGCAAAAAATGTATTTATATCATAACTGCCAGGAAATGCCATAGCATACATTAAGACTATTAGAGGCCTACATGTAATAAACCACAAGTGTCATATTTATATTTTCATATGTAGTCATTTTCAGCTGTTAAGGGGGAATCAAGAGGTCAATAAATCTAGTCTTCAAATATCCTTTTGAATGTAGCATATGCGTTATTTGCACAAATCCACTGGAGCTAAATCAATACACCTAAAAAGAAAAAAAGAAATCACAACTGGTAAAACATTTGATGCACCCAGTAACTGCACAGGATTTGCTATGTTGTAAGAATACTTTTATTCTTAAGTGTAGTTGCACATCCACTCTCCTTCGACATCCGATACAAATCTATAGAGATACTAGCATATGACAATATTGTGGGTCTGTGCGTGTGTGTTGTGCAGCTGTTATATCAACACATGCAGTTAGTACTGGAATCATGCAGCATTTGGTCAGTAGTAACATACACAAAATCTATCCATGAGGATGTTTTTTTTTTTTCCTCTTTAAATCACGCACAGTTCTCAGTTGCTTGTGTGCAGGCCTTTAATACACATCCAGAAGGGTGCTGCATGATTTCAACTCCACATATATATTTTTTTCTGATAAATTTCTAAATGATTTAAAAATTAAAATAATAAAATCTGACCCTCATGAAGTCTCACATAGCTTTCAAGAAAATATACAAACTGGATTTTATCTTAAACACGGTAACGGTTATAACTTGCATCCGTCATCTACAGGGCCACATACCCTTATATCCCTTAAACGTTCAAAATTAACCGGAAAAGTGGAGACCAAAGAACTTTTTTGTATACTTCCACATCTACACATTTAGGGGAAAAAAAGGCTGTTCAACTGTCTCAAAACATGCCATCCACAGCTGAACTAGTCCTGAAGCGGGTAATTCGGTTAAATTTGGCAACGTTGATGTCTCCCTGCTAGACCTGTTAATGTGGCAACTCATTCACACTTTCCTTAAAAATCCCATCTAAGATAAGATGAATCGAAAAAAGAGTTTCAGTCAAATGATTTATGCTGATAAACCTGCATGGGCTCGTCTCTAAGGCTGCTGTGCAACAAAACAAAACAACGAGACACGAGTCCAGCAAAAATCTAGCCATACAGACAGACAATCAAGCTGAAGACTTGTTTTTTGACTTGTTCTTTGTGGCCTTTTGACTTTTTTTTTTTTTTTTGGTTGATTTAAATACTGTTAAATATGTACACAGATCAGATACTGTTCATACACTATACACATACATTAAATATGTATATATTTTATATTTATAGATATATACACGCACAAATAACCGTTACAAATGACAAAGGGGCAGTATAACATTATCATGAAAGAAAAAATCAGTAACATTCTAATGAAGAGAAAACGGAATATACAAATTGCAATAAACCTTGATCCATAAAGAAAACTAGCAAATAAACAAACAAATGTGAGTGCCAATGTTATATAAAAACATGTTCCACAATAGGAGTGAAAACAAACTGAAATGCGTAACAGCAAAAAGTGCTTCAGTTTAAACGCAAATCTGCTCAACAAACATGTTTTCGAACACTTTTCTCACCATCAATTTGTCGCGTCTTCTGTACAAATATAAAAAGTTGTGGTTGATACAATGGCAATCAAAAAAAAAAAAAACATTTTAATATGATTCTTTTTTTTTTTTTAAATGATCACTGGCACTCTGAGTAGTGGGCAGCTTCAGTGGCACCAGCCACGACAACAGCAGAGGAAGTTATTGAAGTAAAACGCAACGCAATATCCATCAGCGATTGACAAAAATAAACATTTCAGTCATCTTTGATCACTCTGGCTCTGAATGGGAGGAGTCAGACAGCATTGGGGGCGTGGTTACTGCAGACAAGAGGGCATGGTTTGTATCTAACAGTGCAGTGGGCGGAGTTCCGGAGTGAAGTGTGCGTGTTTGCTCACTCAGGTCAAGTCTTGTTGGCAGAGCCCGAGGAACGGCGAAGCTTCATCGACATCCGGCTCTTGCTAGCACGCGGTGACATTGGCGAGGCTAAGTCGCTCCCGTCTACCTGTATTGCTGGACTTTCGGCCAGCTGACTCTCGATGCATGAGCCTGTCGGGGAGGGATGGGGTGGAGGAAAAAGAAAAGACAGAGATCACAGAGGTCACATTCAAACGCTAAACTCATCTACACCTTGAATATGACATCTCATTACAGGGTAACATGTAGCTCGGGTTTGTGAATTAGAATATGAAATACATATTGGGTTGAAATGGGGGAAATAAATGTCTATATTAAAGTGATCATTGTGAATTTCACTCAGATTGGAATGGGAAAAACCTCTCGGTTAGACTAATTTTGGCAAATGGTACATAAAGAGCAGAAGTAACCTATAGAGAGCAAAATAAGTGTGAAAACCCCTTTCTGAGGGGCGTGAGAGGTTTATGCACCAGTGCATTGTGGGTGAAGTTCACAGGGGATGCTGGGACTAATCAACGCCTTGTGACTCGATGAGACCAACAGGGGTGCAGTTACAATACACAAACTACATAGTAAAAGAGGAATGGGGAGGAAAAAAACAGAGAAGGTACTTTGCCGTTTTCAGTTCCAGCATACCATTCACAGCTAGCGTGAAAGACCTTCCGTTTCAAGCCTTTTCCCTTTACCTTGATGGGCCCAATGTTTTCTAGTTGAGGTTTGGGAAGGAGCAGAAAAATCACAGCATTTCTCTCTTAGGGTGCGAGAATGGACAGAAGCAGCAAAAAGAGAGGACGTCAAGAGAGAGGGGCGGGAAAGATGCAAAGTGATGTGGAATGTAAGAGAAAGTAGAGAAAGAATACAAAAAAGACAGGAGGAAGAAAAAGAGAAGAGGAGATAAAAGATAAAGGTGTGAGTAGGCTGAGAGGGAAAACAGTAGCAGGTGCACATAAAATGCAAGAGCTGATCTCTCCACACGCTCATGAAGGTTTATTATTCATACACACACTCGACTTACACACACAATGCAAAAAGATGTCAGGATTACCACCCACTAGTAGTTTAAGTCTAAAAACAAATGCAGTGACACCACATTACTGAAACGATACTGCAACACCTCATGTAATACTCAATGGTTTTGAATAATACAAGGAAATCATCTGCAAAAAGCCGGACCTGAATGACTTCTGTAAAGCAATCGTGCTCAGCAGTAGGGTTCCGGAAGTAAAATGCCATTCACATAATGCAACATTATTTATAGAAACATTGCAAAAAATACCTTCACATGAGCTTTGTGGTTGTTGAAAAAGAGAAAAGTACACTACCATTCAAAAATATCGTCTCGATACGATTTTTAATGCTTTGTTTGATCAAAAATACAATCAAACAGTAATAATATTGTGAAATATCACTACAATGAAAATAACACTTCTTTGTTTGAATATAATTTAAAATTAGCAGTAATTACATTTATTCTGTGATGCAAAGTTTTTCAACATCATTACTCCAGTCTTAAGGGTCATGTTATGCTGTGATGTTGTGTTATTATGATCAAGAGATGTTTGAAGAACTCTTTATTAAGAATCTTCAAAAACGCTTAAAAATAGGAAAAGGAAAAAAAAAAAAGGAAAAATACTTCGGGAACAAAGGTTATACTGTACCATTCTGGTGATTCCATTCAACATTTACACAGATAGACAGACATATGTGTGATATAGAGAATAGAAGATGAGGTGAGTGAAGCTGTGAGATCATGCTGGACACACACTTGAATGCTAAGAACCTAGAAAGAGGTGAAGAGGAGTCTAAATGTTGGCCAGTATTAGGGTGAATCTTGTGTGAACATGCCATGCAGTGAATGCTCCAGACTTCCCACTGTACGAAACACAGAAAACATTGAAAAAGAAGGGAACACGTTTCAGTCTAGAAAGGAATCCAACAAACAAGATGAAGCGAAAAGAGAAGGAGCTCATAACATTGTTACAAGCCAAACAAACGCAAAAGACAATCAGGCAGCCTCAGTGTGCGGCATCTTCAGGAATCTTACCTTTAGTTACACACAAGTGAAAGATTATGATCTGAAGGGGAAACATAAAATAAATAAAATAAAAAAAGAATACAAAAATTAAATGGGAATGAAAAAGAAAAGAAAAGAAAAATGATCATTTGGGTTTAGAAGGTACCAGGAAAAAGCCAGAATAAAATCTTTTGGTTTGAAAAACAACTCGATTTGCATAAAATATACAACTCAGCCCAAAAGCAAATTGTGTTGCAATGACTGAACTAAAACAAATGAATTTGTGTAAAGTCATGCATATAAATGAAAGTCTTGCATAACAACTCTATTTGTGTATTACATTCTCAGTGAGTGATTGGGGGAAATTATCAATTAATTCTCTTTAAAAAAATTCTTGTTTTCTCAGAAATGTTTTCCTAAAAAATGGCTTACGGCTACTTCTGGACTGCCTTTGCTTCAAGTTCAGCAATGACAAGACCATGGCTTTGACTCCCAGAAAACAAAAGTTTATGTTCGAATATTTGAGGTCAGCAAGGATGCATTAAATTGGTCAAAAGTAGTTTTAAAGACATTTATCAATGAAAATAAATGCTGTTTTTCTGTTTTCTATGCATCACGGTTTCTGCAACAATATTAAGATGCATGACAGTTATCAACTCCAGTTGGTGTTTGAAATGTAATATCACAATATTACTGTTTTTTTTTTTATTGCATTTTTGACCAAATAAATGCAGACGTTGTGAGAATAACAGACTTCTTTCCAAAAAAATTAAAAACAAAATAATAACACCACCACTTTTGAATGGTAGTGTTTTCATATATATCGAATGCAGTGTTGCTTCGGATAAGCATCTGCAAAATGCATGAAAATTTTAATATAATGACTTGACAGAAATTAAGTGTGCTTGTGATTCTATAAGCCTATAACTGAATGAAATTGTGAGTGAAGGTGAGCAGTGAGTGGTGTAAAATGAAAGATGAATTTAGAATCAGTTAATTTAGTCAATGCACACCTGCTTCAGAGGAAAGATGGTGGAAAGGTGCAGGGCAGAAAACACGAGCCGCGTAGTCCTCAAACGTTGTCGGTTCCAAGTGGTGCTGGACTATCGTCTCCAGATATCTCGCTCTCTCTTCATAGCTGATAATCATACGAGTTAAAGTCAAACAAGATTGGTGCATCGATTTCATAAGCGACAAAAACACATCAATAGGGGTTAAAGGGTTAGCCAGGATGCCATGGGTTAATAATTCTCCCATCATACTGTAAAACGTATTACGAAGCTGTCATTGCTTTATGTATGGTGACATTGGGTATCAATGGACATCTTACTGTCTGTGTTATTCGGTTAAGAAAAATGATAGTATTGAGTAAATGGAAGGGATTGGATTATGTCGCTGTATGGGTTTAAAAACAGAGGGATTCTGTTAATGGGGACGATTTGATTAAGTAGACCGGTGGCATATGGTCTATGCTGCATTCATAACTTAGTAAGACAAGAGCACATGGTTCGGATAACGACGGATGCTGTGTCACTGGAGAAACTTGATGGAGGAGTCCTGCTGGGACGAACAGGAGGAAGATATTCTCAGCTCTAGTTCTTTAGGTGTTTCTGCCAGTGAAGAGGAACACGTAGGAAGCATCTCCATTAGGAAACGCAACACTCACGCGGATCTGTCGTTTGCCTTTTCCTGTCTCCAGCAGACCTGTTTCCTTCCAACGGGTCCTGCTGCTTGAGATCGAACCCTAGCGCGAGTGGGTGAGAGGTTCCCACAGAGGAGAAGAGAAAGCAGCTAGAGAAAGTGTCTGTGGGTGCGACTTAATTAGACACATGCTGTACTACAACCGTAAGCAGAACGTGACTGAGCTTTGAGAGCCGTGTTAACAGCTCAGAATAGCATTCATACGGTCTCACTGATTGAAATATTCAGTCACAACTGCTACAAATGAATTTAAGACTTCAGCTGTGGCCTCCCTGTTCTGCACAGTGCCTCTGTCTCATGAACCACTAGCAGATAATTCAGCAGACACTGACTAATTTATATATTCCACAAAACTTGCCAGGAAAAATACATACAAAAAATCATATATACATAAGAAATTAATTAGACTTGTATATACACAACATAAATGTAATGTTATAACTACCGCTGCTGTGCTTCTTAATAGCTCTCTCAGAGCCGCCCAACATGTGGTCACCATCCTGAACCTGAGATGAGCCTCAAATGGCACCGTCACCAAGACAACAAATCCTCTCCGCTCTTGACTTCAGATGGTAAAGGGAAAAACAGTTCTTTTTTTTCCCTTCTCTCTTTTTTGCACCATGTATTCACCCAAATAACCCAGACCTTGCATTCACTGTAATTGAATTTTTGATGGGTGGTGTTTTTTTTATGACGGCTTGTTAAAAAGGAGAAAGTCCTTTTAAGAGAGTGTGGGACGGGTTCTTGCGCCCTCTCTAGCATCACATGCTAGAAGAGGAGAGGAGGATAAAAAAGAGCCTTTTGTGCATTACCAGAAACTAATTTTCCTTGTGGATGAAAGGCAGAAGGGGGGAAAATACTCCTGGCCTCTTCCCCCCCTCCTACGGAGCTTTTCATTGTCACCGCGCTGAACTCCTGGGCTCTGGAAGGAAAGAGAGAAATTGCCACTGAAGAGACAGCAAAAGTGAGCTTGTTAGCACATTAGGAGTGAAGGGCTCGTGGTGGGCACCAGGAACAGTCCCTGGTGGTGTGTTAATTCAGCACACTGAACATGCTGGTGCTGATAGCCCCCAAATTGATCACTCCTGCTACCCTCGATTTTGTTCCCTCCTCCTCTCGAAGCCGGTGGCAGCGCTGGAGAACAGAAGCACACCTCTGGAAAGGAGGAGAAGCTTTTCATGATGTTAAAGTCATGTCAGCCACTTAGACCCCAACAACTCCTCTAAGACAACAGGGTGTCTGGCGAACACTTTTAGGCAGACGCCAATGACCTCTGAGAGACGTCAGAACCACTGGCTATGATTGTGAATTGGCCACACTCCACAGGAAACTGGAATTGGAATATGAAGTGGAATGACAAGAGAGGAATTTACTGACTGTAATTCAAATAATTAACACAGATAATTCTGTGAAATGAAGTTTTATTCCACCCCGGACAACAAAAATTTACTTGGAATAACAGTTTGCAAAATTTGGGGTCAGCAGGATTTTTTCTTTTTCTTGCTGTTTGACATTACTGTTTTCACAGAAATACACTAGTCAAACATTTTTGAACAGTAAGATTTTTTTATTAATATTAATATTATTATTATTATTATTATGTTCAAAACAGTAGAATGTTTCCAGGTTTCTTTGATGAATAGAAAGTTCAGAAGTACAGCATTTACCTGAAATAGAAATCTTTTGTACTGGGGTAATCTTGCTGAAAATTCAGCATTGCCAATGCCATCACAAAAAAAATGTTAAATGCATTTCAAAATATATATTATTTTAAACTGTGATAATATTTCACAATATTACTGTTTTAACTCTATTTTCCATAAAAATGCAGCCTTGTTAAGAGACTTCAAAAACATTAAAAAAATTAAAACCTTACTGACCCCAAACTTTTCAAAATTCAAAGTTTTTAAATCTGTTTTCTATTTAAAAGTTAGTTACATGAACTTGAATTTCAATTCACTTTCTTTATATACACATTTTTTAATTTAAGTTAATTCTGCATCCAGTTTGTCACCTCAATTAAAATCCAATTTTCAATTTCATCTACAACATATTCATTATACGGAACTAATTTCTAACCGAATAATAAAATACAATATGAACAATAAAAACAGGGCATCTCAAAGGACATTTGTTCCTGGAAACAGCAGTTCATCCGAGAGTTCTGGGACGATCGAATGTGTGACAGTAAAAGGATGACACACGGCCAATATCTCCACTCTCTGAGAGCACAGCTATTCCCTGCTCTCGCCTTGCAAATTAACACAGCACAGTAACTGACGAGCTCCAGTGAGAACACTGTCCCAAATCACTCACGCACGCACGCACGCACGCACGCACGCACGCACGCACACATGATCAGTCATTTTCTCCACATGGTGTGCGCTTGTTATTATCTGTGCTGAGAATTCCTCTGTAGGACAGCATTGGCACCTTACAAAAGAAACCCAGAACAGGATCCACAGCCCCACAGAGAGAGACACTGTCCGGCTGCTGAACGGCTCTCGTGTCTTCACACACAACACACACAATGGGACACGCACATAGGAGTCCGCTCACTCAAACCACAAACCGCAGGGTCTCCACAGGTGCTTTTGTCAGGACACGTCTGTCAAACCCTGTGAGAAATCACTTAACGCTGCTTAAAGGAATAGTTCACCCAATTATGAAATTTGCTGAACATTTACTCACCCTCAGAACATCAAAGATGTTCTTTATCAGAACAGATTTGGAAAAATAAGACATTACATCACTTGCTCACCAATGTGCCGTCAGAATAAAGTCCAAATATCTGATAAGAACATCACAATAATCAACAAGCAATCCAATTTAGTCTTTCAATTAGCCTCTTGTGATGCAAAAAGCTACATGTTTGTAAGGAAAAAATCTAATTAAGGCACTTTAAACTTAAAAGCATTACTTTTAGTCAGTCTATAATCCACAATAACGCTTTCTCAAGTTCCTCCCCTGTTGTCTTCTAAAATCAAAATCCACCAAAATATTTGTTTAGGAAAGTTTTAGACTGTTGTTTTCACTTGTAAACTATGCTTGATGTGTTCATTTTATTTTATTTTTGATTCAGATAAGATGACTTCCAATGAAGAATGCAATGGTATTAATAGAGGACTTGTATTTTATTGCAGATTACTTGCAGATTATTGGGATGTTTTTATCATCTCATTGTCATCTCAAGTGATGTAATGCTAAATTTCTCAAGAACCTGTTCCAATGAAGAAACAAGCTCATCTACATCTTGGATGAGATGAGCTTGGAGATGAGCTGGACAATTACTCTGAGAAAGAGTAATTGTCCAGCAATTACAATTTTTATGTGAACTATTTATTTTAAACAGTGTTTTTCCAAGTTTCTTCAACCTAACTTTGCTGTAAAGATCTGCCATCGATAAAGAAATCTAATCAGATCTACCCACTTATACACATGAAAAAAATTCTGCAGCAAATATTAAAATGTTGATTAAACCAACTTAGAAAAGAAACCTTAAAAATGAAGATATGAGCAGCCAAAATCCGCAAATACAAATACATCCTCACCAATGCTGGAGAGGCAGAGAGAAAGAGAACGAGATCAGAAAAGTGACAGAGAAAAAAAAAAAAAATCACACAAATAATCAAATTTGAGGAGTTTTACAGAGTATAATTACAGAAATCTATGTGTGCCCTGAAGTGCAGGCTAATCGGTTTATTTTTCCATCTAATGCCTGCTGATATCGTGGCACTAACAGTGATTTTATTAGCGAGGCACGGTGCAGCGGCTGGCTGCCATAGTCCCGTCATTACGGCCAATGTCTCCGCGTGGCACAAGCAGATGAGAGGAGAGAGGAGAGGCTAATGCACCGTTGCCTGGGGCTCCGAGACACTGATCTGGGCCTGGGCTCCAGCATCACAGCCTCTCCTATTAATCTCTGCTGAAACCAAATTGAAGGGCTTGTGAAATACAGCCCTGAGAGCGGCCGTCCCGATTTATCGCCCTGTGTCCTGTCCCCGCGCCCCATGGGGAAAGTGATGTGCGTGCTGCTGTTGCAAATGTAACATTTATTTAACATTCACGATGAGCAAGTCAGCGCTAATGCCGAGCTACATGTACGTGGTGGGCCTGATTAGTATGAATGAGTGAAGGTGGGCTTGCCATCTGCCTCCTGTGCATGTCTTTTTTAAACAGTAACCTGATTTTGTGGTTTTACTGAGAGTGGAGATTTTTCACCATGGCTTTCAAATGCCATGGCTATTAATTCTTTTAATCACATTTAGTTTCGCAGAAACAGTAAAGGTCTGAATTCGCACGAGGAGTGTTTATCTTCGAACAAGTTTCAGCAGGTTCTGATGTGCCACTGGACAAACTTGCAACATTTAAATAAAATATATTTTTATCCAATTTTGTGGGTTATCTTCACAGCTCTACCAGTTAAAACAATATCAGATGATATCAGATATTTTTATTACTCTTTTCCTTTTATTTAGGCACTTATTCATGTAGAATTTGCTAATTCAAGACACTGAAGATGTGATTTCTCTTTATGCTTCCTATAAACAAAGGCTGCAGGAATGTTCTGGGGTACTTCATTCTGGATTCATCCCTTATAAGTCATCAAAAAGGTAAAGCAAAACTTTCATAAAACAAAACAAAAAATTATAGAACTAATTAGAAAATACATACAAAAAGCAGTTTTTAAGTCAAACTTTGAAACATGGATGGACAGACAGACAGACAGACAGATAGACAGACAGAATGACAATAGAATAAATGAAAGACAAGACAAGACAAAAGACAGACAAAATATAGACGATAGACAGAAAGACATACAGTAAGATAGAAAGACAGGGAGACAGAACAACATGTAATAGTAGAACAAATGACAGAATGACTGATAAAATGATAGAATGACAGACAGATAAAATTAGGTAGAATGACAGACAGTCAGAATGAAAGACGTACAAACAGATAGACAGAACAACAGAATGTTAGAACGACAGACAGAATGATAGAACAAAAGATAAGATTCAGAATTCATTCTGGATTCATCCCCAACAAGTCGTTAAAAAAGTAAAGTAAAACTTTCATAAAACTAATAAAAAAATTAATAGAATTCATTTAGAAATACATGCAAAAAGCTGTTAAGACAAACTTTCAAAGAAAGAAAGACAGACAGACAGAACAATAGAAAGAACAGAAGAAAGTACAGAAAAAAGAACGATAGAGTGACAGATAGATAGGAAGATAGAACAACAGATATAACGGTAGAACGAATGACAGAGCGACAGATAGATAAAATGACAGACAGACAGATAGAGACAGACATGCGTTTGTGCTGCACTAACCACAAACTCCACGAGAGAAGCCTGCAGCACATCCTAAACACTTTGTAAGAGTCAGAGCCACATTCCCCATTGCCATGCACCCCCAGGGAGCTTGTTGTTTACCAATCTATCCCGATGCCGGAGGGGGCCACACAACAACACACCCTGCACCTCACTCATTCACACACGGTCTGTGTTTGACTGACTGGAAAGTCTGGGGATGAAGCTGTCGGTGCTAACAGGTCAAAACAGGAGAGAAGTTAGGAGGAGTGGCTGGCTCAGTGATTGACAGACATGTTAATGCCACTGAGGTGAACTGTGCTGGAAAAAAACAACAGCGACGGGTGCCACTTGTGCAGTTACAGTAATGACTAATGAACAAAATAAAGACATAGACAGAAAGAGAAAGAAAATGGAAAAAGCAATTAAGCACTGACCCCACCATTACCCCAAACCCCCCTTAATCTGTTCCACCCCCTTTAATCGCACTGATGGGACAATTAGTGAATAGTGCAACCTTCCATCCCCCTTCACACACACACACCAGCAAGCCACGTTGTTACTGGGACACAATAGGCCCATTGTGAGAGCTGGCAGTGTGTGGCAGCGCTGCCCGTTAGGCGTTTGGCTGTGGCTATGTCGAGTGTGTGTGTGTATGTGTGTGTGCGCGCGGGTCGCTCAAGCATGGGGACAAAAGGGGAAGCGCTGGCCTGCTGCTTCCATCAGCTCGGTTGTCTTTGGACAAGCCAGAGTCATAAGGAAGGAGGCTATGACCCAAAGCTCTTCCACTCTCTCTGCTATCACGCCCTGCCATATGCTGACCCCAGCAGCCCGGCACTTATCGCTGCCAATCAGCAGCCAGTGGGCCTGCCCCCGCTGTCATGCCGGAGCTGGAACGGTCCCACACACACCACTGGACTGGCACGTCCAATTGGGAAGCTGCTTAGCATGTCCCCTTCTCTCCCCCTGTGTCCCAATCGACCACTGACAGATGGAAGATGGCCGTGACTCTTAGACTTACGTGTTTTTTTTTCTCGCAGAGTCCAAGCCAACAACACCCAATCTCCCCCCGGCCAACTCGCAGCCGTGAGCCAGACGGATCAGATAATGTGGGTTTCTCTCACCGTTCAATCAGGGCTTGAAGGACCAGATCTAGATCCACTTCATTCCAGGATGCGTTACAAGAAGACTAGCAGTTGTAGCAATCCGGTAGCCTGGGGGCGGGACAGGTCAACTAGCTCTAATCAAAGTGGGGTGTTTAAAACGCACACACACTTCCACATATGGCAGCCCAGAACATTTTAGCACTCAGACCCAACATGGTGCCCTCAGAGACTAAGGCTGCTTGGAAGGCCCCAAGCTCAGGCTCTTTTTCCACACATGGACCTTTGGATTACTCCTGTGCTATCTGTGGTGAACCCTGTTATTTTGTTTGCCCAGCATTCATAACACTGACCCACGCCAGCTACCTGCTATCTGCAGTTTTTTTCCCCTTTCCCTCCAACAGACATTAAGACCAAAGAGGCGCCTTTCTATCCATTCCAGGCCCTAATTTCACAGTCATGCCGAATGAGGGATCAGTGCGCGGGGAGGCAGATGGACGCAGCCCAGGGCCAAGAGAAGGAACTGGAACTTAGAGTCAGGCACAAGAGAGGTTGAGGCGTGTTGGCTTGCAGAATGAGAAAAGAGAAGAGATGAAGGAGGAAAAAAAAGGGGGAACACTTAATTAAAAAGTTTGTTTCAGGGCAAAAATTTTGGAAAAAAAGATGTTTTGACATTGGTTGAAAAAAGCATACTGCAGACTTTTTATAAAAAGAAAATGCTGGTCTGTCTATCTTAAATCTAGATCATTTACCTCACAACACATGTCTCTGTTGAGCTAAAGAGGGGCTATTGTGATCATGCGTCAGCTGGTGCATCATTTGAACATTTCTAAATAAGGACCTCTTCAGCAAGAACAGCACCTGACATTTGCATCAAGACCAAATCTAATTTAGTTTTTCTGTGAAACTAAAAGTGGTAAACTGAGGCTCAGTGTGCAAGGCAATTCAAGTGAAAGAAAATGAGTATGATTATACGGATGGAAAAACACTTGAAATCCAACTCATTTTTTCCCAAGTGTACTTATTTGAACTACCTCCACATCTTTCAAATTACACAAATCACCCGAAACAATGTGAGTGCATCCAGTGAAGTCCGATTCATCCAATCACTGACTCTTAAGGTTTAATTCTTTAAGTGATTCAAAAGCATACAGAATGACCAATGTAGCCTAAATCCCAAAACAAAATATTCTATTGATCCAAATCTTTTAGTGACTTAACATACATTCTATTATACGACTAGTTCTTAATGGGGACTGAACCAGCAACTTTACAAGCTCTGCACTACTACACCACACCTCCCGTTAGAGATTGATTCAGAGATATGAGGATGTTAGAGGGACAATTAGGCTTTCTTTCTCTTGGCACTGACTGCATGTGGCGGCACCATCAACAGGTAAGCAGGAGATACTGTGACTTCCTTCCTTCCAACCCTGGGGTCCTCTCAGTCTCACGGCCGGTTTTCATTGCAGGAGAGCAGCTTGTCTGGCACATAGACCTTCTAATCACTACTAGCCTGCCATCCATCCCTCGCAGTCATCAATTATTCGCACTGGACAGAATGAAAAGAAGGTGCGAGGGGCGCTCAAAAGAAAGAGAAAAAAAGAGCTAGGGACAGTTTCGAAATAAAGGGAATCAGACTGAACAGAAAAACAGACCACGAGAGAGAAAAGAGAAAGATGGAGAGAGAGAAAAGGTTTGGAGAGACATCCGTCGATAATGACAGATTACTGTAATTCAGGCTGTCAGGAGCATCGACCTGTGCGGCTCACGCCAATCAATAGCTCAGTTCACTATCGAGCTCCGCGCAGGCACACAGATGGGCGAGATTGCTGCGAGCGAAAGACTCAAGCTGAGCCAAACAATCTCTCTGGCTTGGAGGACATGGCAGATGAGAATTGCTTCCCCCCCCTTTTCTCTCTCCCTTTTTCTCCCCTCCTCTCCGACTTTGCTTTGTTTTCTGGAAGTAGCATCTCTTTGAAAAAAAAAAGAGCGCTCTTAAAAAAAAGGAGACCAGAGAGGCTTGGACTTGGAAATGTTTGGACTGAACATTATCTAAAGCATACAGTGGCTGTAATAAGTTAGCAATAACTGTTTTTGGACAAAAGAAAGTAGACTGTGAAACTAAAAGAAACTAGATTTTTATAGTAGCACTTGACCATGCAAAAATTATGATGGGTGGTCGGTTGCTAACAAGTTCAAATCCATGCTGCTTGTCTCATTCTGACCAAATACCTTCAACCTTTCTTAAAAAATTTTTTTTATCAAAATGATGATCCTTTAAGAGTCAAAAGAGCCAACCATCAATAATATTCTGGTCTATAGCTATGGCTCAGGTTCTTCCTTCAATGTAAAACTATGGGATTTTTCCCACTCGCCAGTCCAAATCACTTAAAGCAATAGCTAAAGTTTAATACTAAAGATTCAAATCACTAACCTTAAAATATACTACTAACACTAAAACACACTAACAACCTCGGTAAGCACCACTAATTATTAAGGCTGACAATTCATTAGATCTAGACATTGCCATTAATCTCATAGTAAAATGCAGTGTTCAGGATCAAAATTAAATCAAAATAGGAACCACAGATTCCCAAAACTATAATACGTAATAAACATTATTGTTCAAAAGTTTGGGTCAGTAAAGGACGCATTAACTTAATCAAAACTGACAGTAAATAAATGTATATTGTTCTATATATATATATATATATATATATATATATATATATATATATATATATATATATATATATATATATCTTATATATATATATATCTAAATCTTTTTTTACAATATATGTACAACATGTGTATGCATGTATGTATGTGTGTATGTATGTGTGTATATATATATATATATATATATATATATATATATACACAGAAAAATATTCACAATTTCCACAAAAATATTAATAATATAAAAGAAATGTTTCTTTAATACCAATATATTACAAATAGAAAACAGTTATTTTAATTTGCAATAATGTTTCACAATATTACGGTTTTGTGTTTTTTTTATTGTATTTTTGATCAAACTGCTGTCTTTATGTGCAGAAAAGTTTAATTTAGGTTTCATTTATAAAAACAGATTTCAGTTAACTTTTTTCACATTAAAGCTGACAGCCCTAATATTATGTAATGGTAAATAATAATAACTTACAACAGCAGAGGTTTAGATCGTGTGACAGAGAAAAAGTGAGACAGAAAAAAAAAAAAAAACACTAAATTGCCAGAGAAGAATTTCAAAAGCAAATGGCTGTGCATCACGGTTAGCAGACACTGAAGAGTGATCAGATTGATTCCATCACCCGCATGACTGGGTGAGCAGAAAGCAGTGCTCTACATGTTCAGAGCTGAGAAATAAGACATCAATAATTATCGAGCGGCTCTACCTGCTCCCATCAGAATCAACCTGACAGCTCTCAAGTCACACGTGAGCCAGGTCTGTATGGCAGGCCAATCATAATAGGCTTCTGCCACCTTAAACAAGACAAAAGCTATCATGTGCACTCGTTAAAGTCTGGAAAAGGATACAAATTTTGGTAAAGAGGGATGAGGGATTTCAGAGCTCTGCTGGCGTTGATGGCTGTGGCTCGCACCACTGTGGGTAAGATATTTCCATCCACTATGGCTCCATCAAATAAGGGACCAAAGAACGGCACCTGTGGAAAGTGAGATGACATGATATATGAACACTTAATGGCCCATGAGGAGCAAAATGTGAAGAGCAAAACACACATTTCAATTAGTATTAAGGCCTATCCACACTCACAGAAGTTCACATTTTCAGCATGAAAAATGTCCATGACAAGATTATAAAATGAAACAATTAATCTGTATAGACTCCTTCACAATTAATCTGTATAAACTCCTTCACAATGAGTCTAAAATATTGCATTGTGATGGTTTGTTTTCTGATCCAATTTATTTTATACAGTTTGGGATTTTTTTTTCTTTAAGATATTTTTCATGCTTTTATTGAAGTTGTGAAGTTTTATTATTATGCTGATCAAAGCTACATTTATTAAATCAAAATACAAAAAAAAAAATATAGCGAAATGTCAGTACAATTGAAAATAACTTCTGAAAACTGAAAATTCTAATAAGCTGATTTGATGCTCAAGGAACATTTCTTTTAATTCAATGCTGAAATCATTGCTGCATAATATTTTTGTGGAAAGGATTCGGTGATGAACAGGAAGTCAAAAAAGAACAGCAATTATTTGACTTTTTTTGTAACATTATAAAAACAATGATTTATACTTCTATAAACAGAATGTGTCTTTCCTGAATAAAAGTATTAATTTTTTTCAAAATAACAATCTTATCGAATCCAAACTCAAGAATGATAGTGAATGAAAGTGAATCAGTTAAAGAACATTATATTCAGGTAAACTTTTGTTTTCAGAATGAATAGTTTGGGTCTAAAACATTGTTTGCAAATACTTAGTTTCATCATCTTTTTGTGAACAGGACTTTACTGATCCTATAAGCTAGCAGCTTTATCCTTCAAATAAAAGGAGGCATGGAAATGTCAAAACATATTTCAGCCTGTTACATAAAAAAATCCCTGACATTAAGCAGAAAAGACACCGTGAATAGCCCTCATGCAGTGAAATGGGGTCTAAATGGACTTTCATAAAAGCCAGACCTCGTCTTTTTTTAATCTCTCCATCTTTCTACATTACATTCCATCTTTCTCTCCATCTTTCTCATCTCGGATCCATCTCCACAGCGGAATTCGATTCTGAGAACCCCATTCATTCAATTAGCCCTGACATAACTGAGCAGGAAGCAATGGCTGGTAGTGCCCAAAGACAAATATGCTTCCACTGTCTCCTGTACGAAACATTGAGCTCGTTTACAGAAAAACAAATGGATGTGATGCACAAACAAATATCTCTGATTTACTGTATACTGATCTCTCTGTTCAGCAGCCGTTAAAATCATTTTTTCCTGTTTAAAGTATGGACGAGGGTTTCAGGGAATATGAATGCATTTAGCCCATAGGCCCATTCAGACAATTTGCTTCAAAAAAATGGTTAAAAAAAGTAATTCCCAAGTGTCAAAAAGTCTTACAAAGGGTCCAAGGTGTCACGTTCTTTAGGTTATAAAATAAATATTTATATAACACTGTTCATTATAAGGGGTTTTACACTACTGTTCAAAATTTTGAGGTCAGAATTTTTTTTTTTTTGCAATAGTCTCATATGATCAAGACTATAAGTATTATTTATTGATAATTAAATGCCTTATTGTTAAATAAAAATATTAATTACTTTAATTACTACATATTAATTACTAAATTACATTTTTGAACAGTAGTGTATAGCCAACATTTTATCCCCATCCTGCAGATTTACTCATAAATGATAAAGTTTTCTACTAGAGTCACGTCTACTAGAGTCAATATGAGTCTACTAGAGTCAATATGTTTTACAAATCTATTTGAATGAATTAAAAAGAATTTAAAAGATTATTTAATTCATACAATTATTTGTTTGTGACATGTACAGTTACAGACAGGAATCAGAAATAATTCAATGACAGTTTTGTCCTTATTGGTTCACTGTAGAGCTCACCTCTGGTTTTTTGATGATCTGGATGCTGTACATGTGGTTCTTCATGGGGTAGATGATGATGAGCACGTCTCCAAACTCAGTAGGAATGATGCCTCTCCGGTAGTCCCGCGAGTGCTCGGACCAAACGATGTGCACTTCATCGTTACCCAAGTGTCTCAGCTGTATGGAGAGAGAGAATACATAAAAGATGTAATTTAGATTATGGTTTTGTCAAAACAGATTTAAAGCATACTTATCAAAGATATGGTTCCTCTATAGTAGCTGAATGGTGATACCTCACTTTCATTGTTGGGTCAGTACACTTGTATTCATTGTTTACTCTGCAACAATACAAGAAGCCTTGAGTTTTCTATGCTGGTCATATTTTATGACCGTCATGTTCTCCAAAACAAATAAAAAACTGAACTGGTGTGAACTGAATCTTGACTGCATGTAACCGTGGTACAGTGCTATCCACTCCAGCGTTATTAACCTTGTGCCGTGACACTCGGTCCGTCTCTCCTCCTCTAATCTATCTTCCACCGATCACTCCATCTTCCCGGGACCCGCTCAATCACTGCCAGGGCCATGGGCGCAGCGACCCGTCAACTGTCCCGGGCGACGGCTGCAACCTTTATGCAGTCAATGACAAACTCTGTCCTTTGGACTCAGCAATGGACAGCAATGGTTTATTTCTTTAACAGCTTTGGAATTATGGCTCAAGTTACTTAAAACAGCAAGGATCATAGGAACGTGAAGCTGAACAGGTCCAAAATTAATACTCTACAACCTTCATATGTATATAGCAGTGAGTGACTAGTTTTTATATGATTCAACAAAAAAAATCAAAGCAGCAAAATAATTGCCATAACTGCCATAAGGTAACAAAATAATAATAATATATAAATAACAAATAATAAGTAGATAAAAGTACAAAAAAACCCATAACTATGTAACATTATGATAAATAATATATTTAATACAAATATTTAAAAACATATGTACTGATTTATTTTGATAAAGTACAAACAAAATGTATGGCCACAACATTTTCTCAAATCACTTGCAATTGGCAAGTGTAAATGTTTTTTATATAATAAATTCTCTGAATTTAGTCACAATTGTGTGCCAGAAAGACAATAAATATATAATAAAAATAAATATATTTAAAAATAATATTTAATAATTTCACAGATTTTTTAATTTTATAATGAAATACTATATTAAAATAATTATAATTAAATCATACTTAATAAATATATTTTTGAATTTTCTTTTCATTATAATTTTCATGGACAATAACGGCTGACAAATTTTCTCAATTCACTTTCAATTGGCAAGTAAATTTTTATTTAATCCTTCAGAGAGCATAAACAGCAGCTGTAAGTAGAAGAAAAAAAAAAAGCAGAGAAATCAATGTGTGCGCGCTGTGGCACCAGCGGCTGCGCTGACACGCTTTAGTGTCTAGTTAACATGGTTTAGAGTTGCTATCGGAAGATCATGCTCTGGATAGCCTCTCCAGCAGCCCTTGCAAATCCAATTTGCCTCTGAGAAGTCATGATAGGCAATGAAGCACAGGGACAGACCCAATCTAATTTGGGTGGACTATAGCCGTGTATGGCGTGGAAGTCCCCTCAGCTCCCCTGCAGGGCAGGGACGGCAGTCCAAAACCCCTTCACTGGCTCAACCGCCCCACACGCCACTTCACCTCATGCCTCGTGCTCAGATTACAGCCATGAATTACATCCAGCCTTCAGCTGCACTGCCGCAGACCAGGGACTGCCATTTCGTTCCAGGGTGTGTGTCCGTGTGACAAAATGATTGGAGTTTTATTGGACGATAAGGTGGTCTGGACTGAGAGATTTCTTTCATCTCTCAGCCATCTTTGTTTAATCATGTAATATCATTCTGAGAAATGCCACATTCGATTGGCGGCCCGTAGTGGAAATCATGGCAACATTCTGGTAGAACTTCAAAAGGCCCTTCCTCATTGTGATGAGAAGATATACAGATCTGAAGTAAATTTATTATTGCAAGATGTGCTCAGTCACTTCAATGACACAAAAACAGAGAAAAAAGAAAAGTTTGAATTATAGAAGACAAGTGATTTGGCTTACTACAGTTATGGTAATGAATGAATAAATCCTTGATTTTACGGTGTTAAAAAGATACGTTTTGTACAGTTTTGCATTTTATTTTCCTCCTAAAAATCTCATGTATATATTTCATATTTTAGATGACTTTAACCCTTTAACAATTTTGCTACTGTTCAGAAGATTAGGGTCAGTAAGATAAAAAAAGTATACTTTTATTCAGTAAGGCTGCATTAAATTGATCAAAAAAGACAGTAATTGCATTTATAGTGTTAAAAAGATAGTTTCTTGTAAACACTGTTTGGTGCATATGTACATTTTACAATCATTTGAGCTCAAATTTGTACAAATGTACAGAAAAAAAAGTGATGAACTGAACAAGAAAAAAAGAAGAAAAAATGAACAGAAAAAGTGTCCGTAATGAGAAATTTTGTTACAGGAGCAACATGGTACATCTATGTTGCTTTTTATTTTTGTCTCTGAATTTCGCTCATTTAAGTTCACTTTCCACCCTCTCGCTGGTCTGTTTTTACTTCTTAATGAAGATCAATCTAATACTGATCTGCAAATCTACAGTTCTACATTTCTTTCTGATTAAGTATTTTCTGAGTTTAAGTCAGAAATATGGCACAGAAGTAAAATCATGTTGACTTTAATGTGCATGTCATTCGTAATCCTCCATTTCTCTCAACAGGGACAAATATTGGTTTATAAAAGTGGGCCACAAAAACGGACCTAACATCTTGTCATCCTTCTGCTTAAAGCTAATTACAGTCCAACATCTTCCCGACAATATCACACAACCCCCCTTTCAGCATACCTGCCCAGCTCATAAAAACAGAGAAGATACAATAAGCTGTAGGCAAGACCATTTCAGACTAAACGTGGTAATCTATTTAGAGCCCCCCTTTACTACCCAATAAGCGCCCCATGAAATGTCCCTCTTACGGTCCACTGTAGCCCTCCCTACCTCCCCACTGTCCCTCGCTGCAATATTACATTTCTATCTGCGTTCATTAAGTCTTTGGGGCGCATTAGCACCTTATCGCCTCGTCTCTGACCCAGAAGACGTATGAGTGAGGAAGTGAGGGGACAGCTCTAATGACAAGCGATTGGTCATTTGGCATAGGGCTGGCCGCACCACAAACAGCCCCATATCACAGCCTTCCAGCCAAGCTCATTAAGGATAATGCTGCACATTATTAGATTTGTGCTGCCAATGTGAATGGAAAAAAATACCCATGCAGACTTACATTTGCGGGTGTTTCTTCAAGTATGGACACTTTAATGTCCCAGGGGTTGATTTTTATTAAAACTAACAGCTTGTAACAGTTCTTTTTGTTATATATTTGTCTGACTTGGCATGGCAACTTTTTACCATGCCTTTATTTTTGCTACTCTATTTTATTGCTTACCTTTGTCTAAGTTTGTTTGCTTGTTTGTTTGTGTTTAACGCCATTCCAGCTTCTGTGGCTATTTCCACAGTGAGAAAAATTATGGCTAAATTATATCATGTTTTTATCATTTATTTTTGTTCGAAATTCCAAAACAGCTAAAAGAGTTAACTGAATTCAAGTTTTCTCAAAGGGTTAACACCAGCACAACCTAATAAAACATGCTTAATGGATAAAGGGATTCTACCTTTGTCCTAGATCCAGAACTTCAATCTTAAAACATGAAAATCCACAATAAACATTAGCATTTTTTAATACTATGATTATCTTAAAGAAATAATCATAACACATTTTAAAATTTATCAAGCAATATATATATATATATATATATATATATATATATATATATAAAAACTGTTTCTCATTATCATTAACAATTTTGCCATTAAATCATAATATTAATAATGATTTGGACGATTTTTTCCTCAAAAGTTATACCTGTTTACCATCATATGTAAAGAGAAAAGTAAATATAACTTGAACAAAATATTTTACTTGCATCATTTCCAGTCCAAATCTGATTGTGTCGATTTATGGAAGACAATATAAAAATATTAACTGTGCATATTTAGGATACAAGTTTGCACCTGAATTAGCCTTAGCAAGACAAAGTAATCTTTTTGCAATCGTCATTTCCACCATTGAATACCGTTAAACAGTTCATCAATTGAGATGTGTGTACACTGTTGGATTTTATTAGTACACATAAACTAGTTAGAATGTAAAAAGTATGTTTAAAGAGAGTTTAATTTATAAAACCCCACTGGGAAAAAAAGTGTCTAAACACCCTTACAAAGAGAAAAAGTAGAGAGCAATGTTTCTCCATAAGGTCACATCGACTGCGAGGAAGAGTGAGAAAAAGAAAGGGTGCGACATCCCTCTTTAAGTAAAAGAGAGACAAGATAAAAGCCAGTAGAAGAGGCAGAATGAGAGAATAAAGTACGGCTGTTAGGAGTCATTACTTTCTCCTTTTCTCTGTTCTGATAGCTGATAGGACCTTTTCTCTCCACGGGGAACCCAGAAACACAAAAACCCAGCTCTCTGCAGGTATAAGTGTCCAACCCCTCAGATTAGCCTGGGTTAGGTTTAATGATGAGGTGTGAACACACAGGTCACTGAGGTTCTGTGTCCCACTTCATCCACCACACAGGAGGAGCAGAGCCGCACTGCTGGAGA
The DNA here is from genome assembly GCF_963082965.1 of Carassius carassius. Lineage (NCBI taxonomy): Eukaryota > Metazoa > Chordata > Actinopteri > Cypriniformes > Cyprinidae > Carassius > Carassius carassius. The sequence continues at coordinate 5,726,997 of NC_081786.1, read as the reverse complement.
CAACTCTAGATAGAAAAGCTATGAAAGAATGACACAGACCACAATCTAAAAAGCCTGCCAAAGGTGAGCTGGCAGGGGGAGAGTTTAACTCTTTAGAGAATCATCCACTTTTGGAAAACAAGATTTCTCCTTGTTCCTTTTAGACTGGGGCACTATGCAGACAAGTGTTCATGAGGCAAAGCTTCAGTCTAGTTGGCCAAGCTGCAAAATGGGTTATTTAGCTGTTTTCAACCCGTAGACGTAAAAAATAACACTAGCTGTGTTTACATGGACCGTACTAATCCGATCGTAATTGGAATATAAGCACAATCAGAATAAAAAAAATCACATGTAAACACGTCAATTAGATTGAATCAGCCCGATCCAACTAAAATTCGATTGGACTGTAAGGGGTGGTTTATTCCTTTTGTCCTTTCCTTTTGAGCGAGAGGACATGTAAACACTTGATCGGATTGAAAACCGAAACTGGTAAGTACTGCGCATGTGCAGTGACGTAAAAATAGCGTAATGACATATGACGCTAGGAAGGAGCTGTTCTTCCTGGTGAATAAAGTGTAATAAATGAGTGTTTAATCATCATAAAACTCCCCTTTCACTCAGCGTCTGTGAAGTGGAGCAGGACAACATCCAACCAGTCCTTGTTTAAGACTCATCAACAGACTACAGTAAACAGTATAAAAAAAAAAGTAAACAGTACTGCACAACAGTTCATGTGCTGGTCGTCACTTAATTAGAAACCAATGTAGGTAAATATCACGTGTGCTTTTTAAAACAGCATGCGACAACAGTGGGGAAACTCTGTATATTCAAACAGTGTGCGCATGTCAAAGAGTAAATCCAAATCAGAAGCTTGTAAGATATAAACACGCATATCAACAACTGTCACTTTATTCAACGTTCATGTAAACGCTACGTTCGGATTCGTCGATCAGAATGAATTCATTCCGTTGGAAGCAAAAAGTGTCCATGTAGACCTACCTACTGTTCAGAAATACTTTCTTCGTGTTTAGCAGAAGATAGTATGTCATACAGAATACAAACCTGTTTTGTTACTGTTAATTAAAACTAGAACTATAATTGAATGAAATCAATATTAAATAAATATATATTAAAAATGTTAACCTTCAAAATACTTTCTTGAAAAAAAAGTGATGATTTACTAATAAATGAAATACAAATAAATTTTAACTAAATAGAAATACAAAAAAACAACTAATAAAATGGCATAAGCACATAACAAAATTAAAGACACTTTAACAAACAAAGGAAACCTGAGAACATAAAAACAAAAGCATATTCAAAATGCTAAAATAGTATCTAAATAATACAAAACTCCGGTGGAAATTTGTCATGTAACCTGTTACCTGACTAAAATCGTAAGTTGGTTTCGAAATGGCGACTTCTACGAGTTTACCTTTTTAGTGAGCGAGTCGTCTGAGTCCGGAGGCATGCGTGTGGAAACGTGAAACATCACTTCGACTGTAGAGGTGGCGAAGTAAGGCATGGTCAAACCCGTGCTCTTGTTCCTCTGCAGGCCGCCCATGAAACCACAATGACTCGTTAAGTTCACCTGAACAATGAGGAAAGAGTTTGTTAGGGCCCATGCCTTAATATCATATGAATATTGTGAGTCATATTTGAATATATAATTATGACATTTATTAATGAATTGCCACCCAGCAATTAATTATCAAGATGTTACCTCCCAGCCCAGGCCTGACACAAAGTCCTCATAGGCCTGACTCCCGGCCGTGTTGGATAGAATTGAGTGCTTGTCTTCCTGCCCCTCTGCCACGTAAAACACAGCAATCTTGTGCGTTTCACGACTGAAAAAGTAAATAGAGAAGAAAGTACATTTAGAAGCAAAACAGGTATGCACTTTTGTTAGGTGGTCTCACAGACTTTAGAAAATCACATCCCTTTGCCCTGACAAGATCATTCCTAATAGCTTTAAAAGAAACAACACTGAACTAGATTTAAGTTTGTGGTCAAACTTTAAGTTGGCTTGAAAAAGCCTGGCCAGAAAGTTGGAAAAAATCAGAAAGTTTGAAAAGTTTGAAAAGTTTAAAAAGATTTAAAGGTTAAAAAGTTAAGAAGTTTAAAAAAAGAAAGTGATTAACATATTGCTAGCATTAAAAGCAAGTGACTACCATGTCATTAGCATGATTAACAAAGTTGCTAGCATGTTGCTAGCATGATTAGCAAGTGACGAGCATGTACTTAACATGATTAGCAAGGTATCTAGCATGTCACTAGCATGATCAACAAATTACTAGCATGTCGCTAGCATGTTTATAGCATGATTAGCAAGTGACTAGCATGTTCCTAGCATGTTGCTAGCATGTTTCTAGCATGATTAACAGGTGATGAGCATGTACTTAACATGATTAGCAAGGTATCTAGCATGTCACTAGCATTATAAGCAAGTGACTAGCATGTCACTAGCATGATTATAGCATGATTAGCATGCAACTAGCATGTTGCTAGCATGATTAGAATGTTGCTACCATGTTTCTAGCATGATAAGCATGTCGCTAGCATGTTTCTAGCATGATTAGCCTGTTGCTAGCATAATTAGCATGTTGCTAGCATGTCGTTAGCATAACATCCTGCTAGCATGTTGCTGGCATGTTTCTAGCATGATTATCAAGTTACTAGTATGTTGTTAGCATGACTAGCATGTCGCTAGCATGAATCTAGCATGATAAACATGCAGCTAGCATGTTGCTAGCATGTTTCTAGCATGTTGTTAGCATTACTAGCATGTCGCTACCATGTTTCTAGCATGACTAACATGCGACTAGCATGTTGCTAACATGTTTCTAGCATGATTAGCATGTGAATAGCATGTTTCCTGCATGATAAGCAAGTTTCTAGCATGTTGTTACCATGGCTACCATGTTGCTAGTATATTTCTAGCATGATTAGCATTCGACTAGCATGTTTCTAGCATGATTAACATGTTGCTAGTTTGTTTCTAGCATGATTATTGTGTGACTAGCATGTTTCTAGCATGATTAGCATGTTGCTAGCATGTTTCTAGCATGACTTACATGCGACTAGCATGTCGTTAACATGTTTTCTAGCATGATTAGCATTCGACTAGCATGTTTCTAACATTAGCATGTTGCTAGGATAGATAGACAGATAGATAGATAGATAGATAGATAGATAGATAGATAGATAGATAGATAGAAACAGTCAGATAGATAAATAGAAACAGTCAGATAGACAGTCAGATAGACAGACAGAGACAGACAGACAGACAGACAGACAGACAGACAGACAGACAGACAGAAACAGTCAGATAGATAGAAACAGTCAGATAGACAGTCAGACAGACAGACAGACAGACAGACAGACAGACAGACAGACAGACAGACAGACAGACAGACAGATAGATAGATAGATAGATAGATAGATAGATAGATAGATAGATAGATAGATAGATAGATAGATAGATAGATAGATAGATAGATAGATAGATAGATAGATAGATAGATATAGAATGGTAGTTTTATTGAGTCTAGGGCTTCAGGGAGTTTAGATTTGAATTTTTGGCTTGTGCACTAATGGGCCACCGTAGTCTTGGCTCAATTTGAGCTCTCTGCAATGCAAGTCTATGGGGTTTTTATGATTTTTAATATTAATTTTTAAGAAAACTGAAAGTCAAATCAGTCTGAAAAGATATAGCACACCAAGTCAAAACAGTCTGACCCGAGTTTGGACTTTGTAGAGTTAAAGTTCTAGGAGGAGTTAGAGTTGCACAATTTTGGGTCAGAAGAATAAGAAAAAGAATAATAACAAGTTTAAATAGGATTTCAGTAAGTTGGCTTTCTCAAGCCAACTTAATAAAAAGTGGCATAACATACCACTGCCTTGAATCCAGATTCTTCAGCTCTCTCAGTAGTTTTTCGTTCTTCTTCAGCAGGTGGAAACTGTTCCTGGAGACAGGACATTTAATCGTAAGAGCTAATGAAGAGAAATATTCTATCAGATGACGCATCTTCGATCACTTCAGGTTAATTAGCTTACACATAGACAGGCGATCAACAATAACATTAATGTAATAAAAAAAGATATATAGATGGACATATATGACAGACAGAGAAGAACAATAATAGAACTATAGACAGAACGATAGATAGAATGACAGATAGACACTAGCTATTATTCACAGACCCTATTTAGAGAAACGCTACTCTAGACTGTGTTAGATCTCTTTCATTAAGCGAGAGAAGCGCTGCTCTAGTCTGTGTGTTAGATCTCTTTCATTAAGCGGCCGTCTGCTTAATTACAGTCTTCTTTGTTTTTCTCACAGTCTCCCGGAAGATCTGACCCCACGACAGAAACGCAAATGAAAACAAACAACAGTAGATCCTGCGGTGAAAAACATCTTATGACACGATGAGCCGTAAAACAAAAACCTACACGTCGTGAAAAAAATACAAATAAGATAATAAATCTAAAATAATGCGACTTCTTTCTGTCTGCAGCTTTTATAGTTCAGAGTTCAGTTCCTTTCTCCCTCTCCCCCTCTTTATCTTTCACTCCCTCCAAGTGGCCACACGATGCTCTCTAAAAGGACTTTTTGTTTTGTTCTCCTTTTCTTTGAGCAGGAGTCTCATTATTAGCTTGTTGCAATGTAATGGTCTTCATTTTCTCCATTGAAAGTGAGCCATTACAGGAGGCGAATGCACAAACGGCATAAAAGGCCGACATTAGGTGCGCGCTCACACACACAATGGCCCGGCGAATTGCAATGCCTTAGTCTCTGACCACGGATAAATGACACATGAATGCCTGGAGAGCGGCAGCAGGACAATTCCTCATTAAACAGCCCCTATGCATTTTCTCCCAGCTCTCCAACTCATAATAACCCTTCAGCCACATTCAAAAGGTAGCAGCCTTTTATTTTCACCTGACGTATCAGGCAAGAATGAAAAGTACTGCTGCTGCTGAGTAGATAACAGACCCCTCAAGAATTAATCCCCCCATAAAAGCTGCGTGTACACACACACACTCACACACACACACACACACACCATTCACCCAGAGCTGGAAAAGAAAAGCTTTTTCCCTCCTGAAAACTCTATGAGGGAATGGTGAAAAAACAATTTTCCTTCATTAAATCACATAACACAGAGCATGTATATCATTAAAATTAATGCCATTACATTCAATGTGAAAAATAACCCCAATTTTCCAATTATTTGTCATCTGGAAATATTTAACCATTCTCTGTAATACCACAAAATGGAATGGGGATTGAGCGGAACCATTAGGCATTTTGGATTGGGAAGGAAAATGAGGTTTGGGCAGTGAGTGAGCACCACTGTAGTCTCTATTGGTTGATAAGCTAATCAGAAAAATGTTGACTGTTTAAAGAAGATTAACATGGCTCTGCACAATCAGGGAGAGGTGCGAGCAAACAGGATGTTTACATGAATTATCGGCCTTCAACAACAGCGTCTCACAGATTGTGCTAACAAACTCAAGCTAAAAAAAAAAATGTGTGATTCTTTTGGGAAAAAATGGCAGAATGGTTTGATGAATAGTTGCTGATAACTTCATTCCTAGACCAAATTATTAAACTCTCTAATATGGTGGTTAAAAATGCTAAAATAAAGACACAACAGAATTGGCAGAATTATGGTAAAATTGTTATTATTAATAAACTGCCCAAAAACTCAATATTGACAAAAAAAAAAGTGACAAGCTTTGGTAACACACTCTAACAACAGACAACACAATATACTTTTCTGTTGATTTGACATGAACATGATGAAATTAAAAACTTGGATTTCATTATATGATAACTGATTTTTGAGACAGGCTTTTTAAATATAATGAACAATTAAAAATACACTGCTTAAAAAAAAATGTGACTTCGGGTACTGAACTCCTGTCAAGCCAGTTGCAACTCAAGTAGTGTGCACATTTATGATGATTATTCTAAGTATATATATGCAGTAATTTGTAAGGATCGGAAAAACAGAAGCAAAAACAGAAAATTTAGCTATAGAATTATTACAGAGGTTGTGTAAGAAATTGTGGCAGATTCGGACAGGATTAAAATCGCAAAGTAGTAAATTTATTTTATTTTTTTAAATAACAAATCTAGCATGGGGAACCACAATGGCACAACATGATTCCTGGTGTTTGGATTTTTTGAAGGATCCCTCCTATAAATGTTTGACATTGCAATTTTGAGTTACCATCCCATAACACGTTTGTTACAAATACGACTTGTAGTTATGGATACTCTATATCAGGGGCTTTCAAACCTGTTCTGGAGGCCACTCAGCACTGCATATTTTACATGCCTGCCTCATCTAACAGGCCTGATTCAACTCATCAGCTTAGCTAGAAGAGACACTGAAAGATCTGAATTGGGTGTGTCTTTTAATGTAGACCTAGTTTTGGGGGGCCTTCAGAACCCCTGCCCTTAAGGATTCCCAAGCATTTGCAACTGGAATGTGTGTTCAGACTTAGTTCAGTTCAGTTCAGAGTCTTACCTCTTCTCCCAGGAGTTCATGCCTAGTATGTTGAGGAGCAGTTTGCAGTAGTAAAAGGCTGACTGTGGTCTCTGTGGGCTTGGCTCTTGCTGTACTACGGCCCTCATGTTCAGGTCATTCCCACGATGCAGCGTAAAGTCCCGCTCTTCGGCACACTGCTTCAGGATGGCATTGATGACTTCGTTCTCCTGCTTCTCGGACACACAGGTGGGCGGCGGGGCTGGAATGTTGAGCAGTGCGCCAGTACGTTGCAGGCACTCTGGGCTGGAGTATCCCAGGTACTGCAACATTTCATCCAGGGAGTCCTCTCCATCCTGCAGAGAGTCCCAGCTTGGGATCACCTCTCTGCACTGCCGTTTGGCCTGTGGGGCCATCAGTTCCAGCCCTGCCTCTTCCTCCTCATCCTCAAGTTCTTCCTCCTCCCGGTCTTCTTTCACATCCTCCACGTGTTCATCCAGGTCCTCCTCGTTCTCCTGAAAAGTACCATCATCTGGTTCTTCTTGATTGCTTCTATCTAGACTGTCCTCATCTTGGCCACGTTCTCTATCGCCCCCTGCTTGATTGGAGGATGAGTAGAGGTGCAAAGTTTGACTAGGAGTGATGCAATGAGGTGGGCCATACAGTACAGCAGAGTCCCAGGAGTGTTTTCCGGAAATGTCCCTCACGATCACTCGAACGCAGGCACTGGTGGTGGTGAGGCCAGCTGACATCCCGCCACCGGGCAGGCCGTCCTCTGCCCGAATCTGTAGATAGGACAGCAGGGTGGTGCCATTGAGCACAAAGAACTGTAAGTTGGGTGCGTCGAAGAGTTCAGGGGTCAGGTCTGCGCTCTCGCTGTACGGGTTATCCTGGTTCTCGCATACCTGGCTGGTCAGAGTGGCTGGACCACCACTCATCGGATAGTGACCCAGGTGGTTGACCAGGTGGGATATGACCGTGCGTGCCGCAATTGAAATCAGGCCTTGCTGAATACGACTCCTCACTACAAACAGAAAGAAAGACAAAGATGTATTTAAGGAAGTTGTATGTGCAGACATTTCTAGAGATTTTCAAAGACAATTAGAGTGCCCATCATTCATAAGGTTCCACATATCCCTTACTAATTCGGTGTGCAAGCTCAGTTTAAACATTTTCTCTTGGAATTAGATTAACTTGATCTTATTGACCAATCTTATGAGATATAATACAGATTGCATAAAATGGCATGTTTCATCTGATCAACAAGATGGAGCAAAAAGAACAAGCATAATGGTACAATTTGAACATTTTAGAAGTACTTAAGACTGTTTTAACATGACATGTTGCAAAAAATAAAAAAATAAAAAATGCACAACACACATGGCAATGGCCAGTTATTTTCCTGCAAATTAATTTTCTTAACCATTGATAAATGTAACTTTTTAGAGAAATTTTACTGTGCAAGATAACAGGAACATTAGGAACATTAAACATATTGGAATAAAAAAAAAATCGAACAAATTAAGAAAGAGTAAAAAAATAAAAACGAAATTTACATTTAGGTAGCTGACCTCACTATCGACTAATCGCGGTGATCCATCCCTAAATCTATTGTGCAGAATTTAATCATATATCAGAAAGTGAGAGAGATGGAGGGACTGCAGGGATGATGAAAAGGTGTTAGAAACAAGTAAAGCAATAGAGTTTAGGCACTCGTTTCATCAGGGATGTAGTGGTTTTCAGATCTATCAGTGTTAAACTCCTGCGGAGCCGAGATGAGTGAAGGTGCAGACGGCTCGTGTCAATACAGGAACATTAGGGTGTGATGAAGAATGCAGGATGCCTGGGGAGAGGTGCAGATGCCTAGTTGCTGGTAAGAAGCTCCCGATGGAGACACTCCTTCTTCACACACTGCCAGAACTCACAAAGAAACCATGCAGAGAGCAGCCCAATACCAGTACACTCGACGTGCCAGAGGCCCACTCCCCCCAATCAACACACCACACCAATCACATTCAGCGACACTCTCCACTGCCTTAATGAGCCAAAACATTGAGGGGGGGGGGATTTTATCCTGATGTAGCAGTCTTCTGTACGGACCACCTCAGCCGCCGAGTGCCCTCTGATCTAGCAAGAATCCAGTGCTAGGGGTAATTTCAAGAGTAATGGAGGTAGGAAAGTGCTGGATACATGTCTCACTCAGGGTTGTAATGATTAGTTATTTTCGCCTGATGGAGAGAGACACAGCAAAGGCAGCACAGGAAACCAGCCCCCTGCTGTCAATCTCAAACCCGTGCTCTCCCTGATACACAATGAAACTAGCATGAGGGAGCAAACAGATTCGGTGATGAAGACATTTAACTACTTCATTCCTGCTTCTTCTGATTTGTTCTGCTTGTTTTAACTACAGAAGGTAATAAAGATAGGAGAAATGTGGTTATGGTTAATACTGTGCAACAAGCTGTTCTTCCCCATGTATTTGTCTTATCCTGCAGCAACAGTAAGAAATTATACATTTTGTTATATGTTAAAAAGTCCAAGTAAAAAGTTGTTATTTAATAAAATTACATGACAAAATAAGTTTAGGTCATTTTGACCCACAGTAATGAATCACTGGTCCAAAACTGTGCTTTGCATAGCTGCATATTAAACAGTCCATCATTCTCAATGGTTTTCTGTGAGGACAGAAAAATTAGTTGATGCTCAAAACTTGCCATGTCACAACTGGTTAGGACAGCGTATAGGAAATAGAAACTGGAGAGGTCAAAACAAGAACAAGAGAGAGTCAGAAGACATGCGCTCACCTTCAGTGACGGGCTGCAGTTTAGAGGAGCGTTCAGAGTCGGGTGAATGAAGTGGCTCTGGCTCCTTCAGGTTCTCCAGTAGCAGGAAGGGGTCGTAGTCTGGGCTGCTCAAGTCTGACAGGGGAATGGGGAAGTAACTGGGGTTACTGAAGCTCTGAGCCCCATATACACAGCCATGGAGGACCTGAGGGTCGAACAAATGGGTTAGAAATACAACGAAATAAAGAGTGGGGTGCACTTGTTTATGTGTCGAGTTGTTCTGAAAGGGGAAAGATAAAAATCAAAGAGCGATACAAAATAAAATGATGCATATTGAGATATAAAAATTCTGTTTAATAGCAGATGTGTGTGCTGTCCTCATACTTTATAGATGCAGCTGAGGATGGACTTGTCAGTTTTTTCCTTGTCTGAGGCTCCTTGGACTGGCTGCAGGAGAGTTGTTGGAGGTAGAGCCATCACCCAGTCCAGCAAGCATAGCAGCAGAGACACGACCAGCTGGAAAGAGTCAAAGGAAATAAATCAATAAATGACTACAAATATGATTCCAAATAAATGCTTTCTATTTTTATATATATTTAAAAATAAAATTTCTTCAGCAGCCATCACTCCAGTTTTAAGTGTCACATGATCCTTCTAAACCATTTTAGAAATCATTCTAATATGCAGATTTACTGCTCAAGAAACATTGCTTATTATCAGTCTTAAAAACAGTGCTGCTTAATATCTTTTGTAGAAACAGTGGTACATTTTTCAACTAAACATTTTTTATTAAAAATTTAATAAAAATGTAGTCTTTATTGCCACTTTTTTATATATGCCACTAACTGTATATGTATATATATATATATATATATATATATATATATATATATATATATATATATATATATATATTAGGGGTGTAACGGTACGCAAAAACACGGTTCGGTACGTACCTCGGTTTTAAAGTCATGGTTCGGTTCATTTTCGGTACAGTAAGGAAAAGAAATGCAAACATTAAACTGCAGGTTGTTTATTACTATACACTTTTTTAAATACTTTTTAATAAATTATATATAAAATAAAAAAAGAATAGGAAATAAAATACTGGTGCAAAGTTCTCCACTAAATAAAATACTCTCTCAAACCAATATCATATAATAAAATATACTGTAATGAAAAATATAAATAAATAACTATGATTACAGTGAAGCATTACCAATCCCAGCTTGTAGGCCTGCTCATATTTTAAAAATATAACTTTTCCAAAGTGTAAAGTGCAGCATCAACAGTTTCAGTTTTTAGACCTGCTCAGATTTCATTATTGCGTTGGACTGGAATCGGAATTAAGAGCAAAGGTCTGTTTAAAGGCCGACGGGAGCTGCGTTTGAATTACAATCGTTTTTTTCCTAGTTGTAGTGATGTTCACACTCTCGTGATGCCTTTTGAAAACCTTAGGCCGGTGACACACTGGCATATTGCACCTGTCAAACATAGTCTATTTTGCCGTCAATACTGTTGACGGTGTCCTTTATCAGTAGGCTTTATATTTAAGCTCAACATGAAGTATAGATATTGTTGTCGTGAAGACAAGATCCTGGTCTGTTGGCGGCCTCCCTCTATGTCACCTACAAAAGGAACAGCGTGCCAGCGCCGCGTCAGGCACGATTCTGGTGTGTAAAGACCGAAAACGCAAAGCAGCCGTCACGCAACTGACACGCAGCAGAAATGCCACGCTCACGCCACACAGCCAGTGTCTTACCGGCCTTAGAATCAGCTGCAGGGCGGGATTTGCGCTGAACGCGGACACGAACTCCGCCACTTAATATGTTCGTTTGGAAACACGAAAATGTACCTATGTTCCGCAAACAAAATATTGCATTCGGTCATTCGGTACACACGTGCACCGTACCGAAACGGTCCGGTACGAATAAACGTACCGTTACACCCCTAATATATTATATATATATATATATATATATATATATATATATATATATATATATATATATATATATATATATATATATATATATATATATATATATATATGACGAAAGTCAGTCAATCTGGTGACCCATTTAAAGTAACAGTTCACCCAAAAATGGAAGCTCTGCATCACCCTCATGTCAACTAAAACAGTCATGGCGATTTAAGCCTCTTCCTCACACAAAACCATCACATTTCTTCATTATGTTGCAAACACGTTGTTTAGTTGCTTTATAAAGCATTTCTTTTTTAGTAAGTACAGGAAAATTACTTGATGCACTTCATCTAGACAGGACAAACTGTTCTGTTTTTAAGTGTACTTTCTTTTTAATAAAAACCATCATGAGTTGTTGATTGAAAAAAAGCATTTATTTCACATGAACATGAGTGTGTTCTTTCATTGTGTTGGGGTGCATTTGTTAATAAGACATACCCTCTTGTCCAGCTCATGAGGGGAGGACTCTGTGGCTGGAAGAAGGTAAGTGATGGTTGCAATAAGGACCTAAAAAGCAGAAAATAAACATCACACATCCAAACCATGCTTAACTTAAAATTCAGCTCACTTGTTGTGTTACTGACTTTACCTCCACTATTTTCTTTGGAGTGTCAGGCGGGAATTTCTGGAGTTCGTCCACATAATTGATGAGCAGGTGCAAAATGTCTGAGGCCACCAGAGCAACGGTTTTATTTGAGAACTGGAAGAAAGGTATTAATGGTTAAAATGGATGCAATCAGCAACTTTAATGTGCTCAGACGTGTGGAGTAAAACAGAAAAACTGTGTCGTGGGCCTCATTTGAGCTGATTAAGACAAAGAGTCTTTGCCTAATTCTGCTTCATGGAACGCACCCAAAGGAGAGAGACCCTCATGTCTAACCCTCCACTGACACCAGATTCTCTGAAAAGCCAATAGAATTGAGCTGATCTCAAACAGACTTTTCTGATTGGTCCAGAGTTTGAGTATGTGTGTGTGTCTGTTGGCCCTAGCCTTCATTTCAGACAGAAATGCAATAATTCCTTGAAGTCTCTGAAGCGTGCATTCTTCAGTGGATTAGCCTTCTGTCTGTGAGAAGCAGAGAAGCCAAACATGTTGACGGTCCAGATTTAGGAAGGCTGGTAGGGGTGGGTGCAGGGAGTATGGAATAATCTTCTTCTGGATGAACAGAACACACTTGTGCCAGTGCAGTGAGCCCAGGCATCAGGAACGGATTCAGAAGACTCAGGCCAAGGGCAATGCCATCATTTCTCTGCTGTGCTCACTTATGTTGCCAGTGAAGGTTCTTTTACAACACAGATGCTACTATTCCATTTATAATCAATCTTTAACAGCAGAATATATGTACATTTTGTTGTATAATCAAGCATCCATTACCTTGAGAGTGACACAGATGACATTAAGAGCTTCTTTGATCTGCGGATGCTGAGTGCCATGAACCAGTTCTTCACAGAGCCAAATACCCAGACTACAGAGAGCCACACACCTGCAAGAAGAAACAAAGACATAACTTTAATTTCAACTTTAAAATAAACATCTAAACAATTTACAAATGCACAATCTCTTTAATAATATTTGTGCTTTAGATATGGAAATGGAAATGTTTACATCTGCATTGTAAATAATTTACTTCAAGCTAAAACATTTATTAACATGAAAAAAAGTAAAAATTTGTGTGTGTATATAAATATATATATATATTTAACTTTATTTACATTTATTTTCATTATTTGCCTTAACTATCACTTCTTATCAACTCAAAGTATCCTTGCTAAATAAAAGTTTTTTTTCTTCTGCATCTATACATACATTTTGCACATAAAAAAAAAAACAACAACAAAAAACCAAATGTGACTCAAATGTGCATGGCTTGAATGAAGCCTACAGCTCAATGTGTTGGGGCACGTGTACGAACCACTAGACCATATAGATATTTAATCCTGCCTCCTGTCTGCTCCTTCTATGATCTAAGGCTTCCTTAGCTTTTCACTGAAAAACACCCAAACTTTTTCCACCGGGAGTTATGGGGGCTTCTAATGGCGTGAGCCTCATCAGAATCCACTCTAATCCTACTGAGTCCTGGATTACTTTAAATGACACTGCTCCTAATCTGTCTAGATATGACCAGACACATAGCCCCACACCAGTCTAACACTGACCGTAATGTACAGAGTTATTAATCTGTCTGCCATGGGGTGTTACTTGCTTTATTTTAAAAATCCAAATCTAACAAGGAGGATGCACTGACCTGGAACTTGCTACATTTGATGCGAGCATTTACCTAAGCACTACAGCACAACATGCCAGAGTGAATGTGGTAACTTCTAAGTCAGCTTTGACTAGGATGAAGTTTTTGTGTTCAGGGCTTGTACCTTGCTGGTGCAGAAGGCTCATCTCTGGCAGAGGTCAGGATGTGCTTGATTATATGCTCCTGAAACAGAAGACAAAACAATCACTATTAATGGGATCATATTTTATTTTTTTATTTTTCACACATTTAAGTGCCCTAAAAATGTAAATGAAATTATACACAAACACACACACACACACACACACACACACACATATCATTTATATATATTATCACTTTTTGTAATTATATACAGTATATTTTTAAAACTATATACATATATATATATAAACATTTATTAATATATACTGTATATAATTTAAACAATTACATAATATTAAAATGTGTAATATAATATTAAATATAAGAGATGCACATCACCAAAAGTTTGGAGTCTATTATGGAGTCCATCGGAGTCTATTATCCAAAAGTTTGGAGTCTATTATGCTCACCAAGGCCAAATTTATTTTTCAAAAGTACAGTAACTAATAAATACTAATATTGTGAAATGATATTACAATTTAAAGTAGCGGTTTTCTATGAAAGCTTGTTTATATCTTGCAATTTAGATTTTTTTTCCCCATCAAAGAAAGTTGTTTTTCTCAAAATTGCAAAAAAAAAAAAAAAAAAAGTCTGAATTGTGAGATGTTGCAATAACCTTTTTATTCCATATCTTTCAGTTTTAAATGATTTGAAAGTGTAATTTATTCCAGTAATAACAACACAGAATTTTAAGCAAACACTACTACAATCTTTACATGATCACAAACATTTCTTATTATCAATGCTGAAATCAAAACAAAAGAACAGCATTTATTTGAAATAGAAATATTTTGCAACTAACTAACTGACTAACTGAGACTCGTCATGGCACTTGTATATGGTTGTTGTTCTCTTGTTGGTCTGATTGCTTCTATTGTTTTCATTTAAAAGTCGCTTTGGATAAAAGCATCTGCTAAATGATTAAATGTAAATGTGCAACATTATAAATATTTTTATTGGTACTTGTGATCAATTTAATATACCCTTGCGTCAGAACAAATAAACAATTCTGAATGACAGTCAATGAAAATACAGGGTGCATAGAATCCTGTTCAAGGATCTGGCGACATCCTGATACTGATCAATTTCATTCCATCTAGAGCGTGTCAGATAATATGCACCAAGCCACACAGCACATTCGCTCACAGAAACATACAGTCGTGGCCAAAAGTTTTGAGAATTACATAAATATTAGTTTTCAAAAACTTTGCTGCGAAACTGTTTTTAGATCTTAGTTTCAGTTGTTTGTGTGATGTACTGAAATATAATTACAAGCACTTCATACGTTTCAAAGGCTTTTATCGACAATTACATGACATTTATGCAAAGAGTCAGTATTTGCAGTGTTGGCCCTTCTTTTTCAGGACCTCTGCAATTCGACTGGGCATGCTCTCAATCAACTTCTGGGCCAAATCCTGACTGATAGCAACCCATTCTTTCATAATCACTTCTTGGAGTTTGTCAGAATTAGTGGGTTTTTGTTTGTCCACCCGCCTCTTGAGGATTGACCACAAGTTCTCAATGGGATTAAGATCTGGGGAGTTTCCAGGCCATGGACCCAAAATTTCAACATTCTGGTCCCCGAGCCACTTAGTTATCACTTTTGCCTTATGGCACGGTCCTCCATCGTGTTGGAAAATGTATTGTTCTTCACCAAACTGTTGTTGGATTGTTGGAAGAAGTTGCTGTTGGAGGGTGTTTTGGTACCATTCTTTATTCATGGCTGTGTTTTTGGGTAGAATTGTGAGTGAGCCCACTCCCTTGGATGAGAAGCAACCCCACACATGAATGGTGTCAGGATGCTTTACTGTTGGCATGACACAGGACTGATGGTAGCGCTCACCTTTTCTTCTCCGGACAAGCCTTTTTCCAGATGCCCCAAACAATCGGAAAGGGGCTTCATCGGAGAATATGACATTGCCCCAGTCCTCAGCAGTCCATTCACTATACTTTCTGCAGAAGATCAATCTGTCCCTGATGTTTTTTTTGGAGAGAAGTGGCTTCTTTGCTGCCCTTCTTGACACCAGGCCATCTTCCAAAAGTCTTGGCCTCACTGTGCGTGCAGATGCGCTCACACCTGCCTGCTGCCATTCCTGAGCAAGCTCTGCACTGGTGGCACTCCGATCCCGCAGCTGAATCCTCTTTAGGAGACTATCCTGGCACTTGCTGGACTTTCTTGGACACCCTGAAGCCTTCTTTACAAGAATTGAACCTCTTTCCTTGAAGTTCTTGATGATCCTATAAATTGTTGATTTAGGTGCAATCTATGTAGCCACAATATCCTTGCCTGTGAAGCCATTTTTATGCAATGCAATGATGGCTGCACGCGTTTCTTTGCAGGTCCCCATGGTTAACAATGGAAGAACAATGATTTCAAGCATTACCCTCCTTTTAACATGTCAAGTCTGCCATTCTAACCCAATCAGCCTGACATATTGATCTCCAGCCTTGTGCTCGTCAACATTCTCACCTGAGTTAACAAGACGATTACTGAAATGATCTCAGCAGGTCCTTTAATGACAGCAATGAAATGCAGTGGAAAGGTTTTTTTGGGATTAAGTTAATTTTCATGGCAAAGAAGGACTATGCAATTCATCTGATCATTCTTCATAACATTTGGAGGATATGCAAATTGCTATTATAAAAACTTAAGCAGCAACTTTTCCAATTTCCAATATTTATGTAATTCTCAAAACTTTTGGCCACGACTGTACACAATACCCCACACACTCCCACCAGAGAAACAGATGCACAGAGCGAGATAATTCAGACAGACAAACAGATAATGATCAGGACCATTCACAACAGACACAAAATCTGACATAAAACCAGCAATCTGGCAACTCGGAACATGACATATCCAACCATCTGGAAAAGAAGCATCTGTCCACGTGCACACACATGCACAGAAAAAGGATCATGTTAACCACGATCTTGTCATTCATGGCCTGCTCCTGGTTATCAGATGCCATCATGTGAATTTCTGCATGCGAGTGATGGACGCCTCCACGCATGGCATTAGCTCCTTATCGTTGCTCAGAACAACACGGCAACACAATAACAACAGCTCTATGGAGCTTGGCTCAATGCACCCTGCATTGCTGATCGCTCATTAGCACATTAGTGTGGGCAGGAACAATTACAGCAGATTTCCCTGCACTCTAAACAACCGTTGGAGTGGCATACATTCAGCCACTTGGATTTGCATAAGGGCAGACGGTGGATCAGAGGTTAAACTCAGATGAAGGATAAAAGCACATGAGGAAGTCAGTGGTCAAAATGTAGTTGAATGAAATCAGATATTACTTGTAGCAAAGATGCACAAAACTGCATATTTTCCAAACTGTTTAGTAGATGGAATAACGAAACAACTATTGTAGAAGGTAGAGCAAACTCACTTCATCATGCGCAAAATACTGGAAGAAAATCTTAAATACTGAATTGTGGGTAGGGCTTTATATGAATGTATCTCTGAGAGGAACTGACCATCTTCAGAAAAGCTTAGATGGTATTTTCTATTCATCTTACCTCCATATAATGCATATTAATGTAGCATTTTAAAAAGGGTGCTTTGTTTAAAGCAGTAACCAAGGAAACACCGCATCACTGCTGGTCCATAAGCGCCACCTGCTGTCAGAGAGTGAATTTGCGTCTCATTCAGCCCATCTGCTGTTTTTGATTGGTACAGATGTTTTAAGTAGCATCATTTCACAAAGCTATGTTTAGACCATTGTATTTTTGCTTAAAATTTTGAAATTATGCAATCTAATTTACATCAAAAACTTTTTATGCCACATGTTTGTTTGGATCGTGATTAAAATGCAGAGGATATTGACACATCCATAATTTTTTGCTTTTATATTTTTAAGTATCATTTATACAAACATTTCCTGGGGTAGGATGTGATACCTTGACATCTGTGAATTTCGTCATGAGGATGTCAGCAGTTGTGGGGTGCAGGGCAGGAAGTTCATTGTACAAGTTTGGGAGGCACACCAAGGAGCCCAACAAGATCTGAGCCTCCACCCGTGGAGCCTGGGAGAAAGACAAAAGCAATTAACAACAGCAAGTTAAAGGCACATTGGATGTAACATTTGCAAACACATGTGCATAGATGTTAACGCACGCAGGGGCAGTGATATCTGAAAGCAGTTTGGTGGTTTCTCACATTGAGGGACGAGCAGGCAGTTACACGACTCGCTGCCACGATGAAGTCCAGGATGAGCATAGTGGCACCAGGAAGTCCAATAGAGAAGAAACGTGGAGAGCAGTGCTTAATGATGGTGTTCACAATGTCCTGGGAGTTAGAGCAAGAGGTCAACAAAAGTTTTGTGCAAAGTTGTCAAGCCACATGTTGACCAGGTACACACAAACACACCTGGTCTTGGTGAAGCAAGCCGCAGTGCATGATGTTGTAGAAGTGCGTAAGGAAGTCAGAGTTAGGTGAAACATCCTGTCTTCTCTTCATTATCTTACAGATGAGCTTATAGGCATGGAGTTTCCCCTGCTTATAGCGTTCGCCCAACATAGTGGCCTGCACATAAGACAGCGCAAAACCTTTATAAACAATTTATATAATCAACAGACGGAAAGACAGACGTACAGATCTAATAAAGTATGGTAATAAACTAAAAAAATAATAAAGTAATAGTCAACTATGATAAACAGTAAAGTGGATTTGCTCAAAATATTGATAAACTCACTTTGAAAAGCCAGGGAGTCAGAATCCGCAGAGGTGGAATCAGATCTGGCGGAGGTGGAGACGACTGGTTGTCAAGAGAGATCCCAAGATTGTCTCGGATCTAGAGAGACAGAAAAAACACAGAAACACATGGGAATTTTTCAAGTGGATTTTGATTAGTAACGGCACTCTAAATCATCTTTTCGGAGCACTCTGAAGAATTCTGAATGTGGGTGTGTTCACCTTGGCCAGGTTCTGCCAGAGTTCACAGAGGTAGTCAAAGACCTGTGCATGGATCTCAGGGTCCTTGATGGAGTTGACATCTCCCAGAATTCCTAGCATTCTCCTCCACATCACTGTGGCGACATCAGCATGCCAGCCGGAGAGAGTGCCGCCAGCCATCACACTACAGTCCTCTGTTGGAAACTCACTGGTTTCTGAAAAGTACAATCAAGCAGGCTCATTACAAAAATGCAACAGATAGAGTACTAGTTTGCATATTCATAGCTAAATATGTTTATCTATCGATCTATATGTTACCAAGGTCATCAGGGGTCTGCAGCACAGAGTGGTGCATTTTCTCATCCAGCTGTAGATCTTTATGCTGGACGTGTTCAGCAGTCAGCGTGGCGGGGGATGGCGTCTGTGATCGTGAGCCTCCCAGAGAGTGCATTGGAGACGCACTCTCAGAACCTGAGGAAATATCAAGAACATCAACACTTATATCTCTAAACATGACACAGAAATGTGTTGCAATGTGTCACTGACAGTAATACAGGTTATGAGAACACGGTGACCGATACCAGAGTGTTCTGAAGCAAGGAATCAAGCAGGAGATGCTTTTACCCAAAGAAACTTTCTGTACACTTAAAGGAATAGTTCTTTTTGTCATCATTTACTCACTCTCATGTTGTTCCGAATCTGTATGAGTTTATCTCTTATGTTGAACACAAAAGAAGATATTTTGAAGAATTCTGAAGAACCAAACAGTTGTTGGTTCCCACTGAAGTCAATCAACTGTTTGATTACCAGCATTCTTAAAAATATCTTCTTTTGTGTTCAACATAAGAAAGAAACTCATACAGGTTTGGAATGACATGAGGGTGAGTAAATGATAAACTTTTCATTTCTGGGTGAACTATCCCTTTAACATGGGGAATGTTTGTTGGTTATGTTAAGTTTGGAAACACCCTAGTGCTCTTGAAAATAAGGGTTAGAATTTATGCCGTTTGTGTGGACTTAAGTATGGTATGCAATCGGAATGAAAGCAATCTGGGATAACTGCCCAAGGGAACCACTACTTATGATGAATTATTTGCCTTTTACAGTATAATGTGTTTCTCATTGCTGCTGGTTTCTGCAGAAACTACATTCGGTGAGCAGTTTACATTCTTTGCATTACATGCAATGCAACTACAACATATGTGTTGTTCTGTGCATGTTAAAATTGAAACGTAAACCTAAAGAAATCTTGTGAATGGTTTGAAATCAAATAATACAATACTCTTGAAATCATCAAATATGCATTTACAAATATTATGTATTAGCAAGTTTTTAAATTCAAATTTCAAACCACAAGAGCTTACACTGAATTAAATGCCAGATAGAGTTTAATATATAGTCTGTACATTTATTTATTTTATCTATTCATTTAATTTCCTTTTTTATTTACTTATATGCAAATAACTACATACAATCTTTCCATCCCCTAAAATTATAGACTTCTTAAAATGATGACTTTTGTTATCTATGTTTCTCACAGTGATGATAGCAGTTCAGAACCTACAAACATTCAGTTATCTGTCCTCTACACCGTGTTGTATATGAGTGTGAGTGTGTACCAGTAATGGTGACAGTGTCAGCTGACAGGCCGTGCTGACTGAGGCTGCTGGTCTCGGAGTCAATGTGGAGTGTTGTGAGACTGGAAAGCTCCTGTTCCTCTGCGGTCTGACCTGCTCCTCCCAAACTATCCTGATCCACATAAGCCAGAGCAGATGTTTCAGGGGGGAAGATGAAATCTGCAGACAAACACACGAGTTTCATTATCAACTTCTTTTAAAACCCAATACTGGCTTGTCCCTTTAAATTCCACCAGAACGACTTACTTTCAAATTTGCTGTCATACTGAAAAGCATTGAAAGAATCTGATTGGCTGTCGGAGCTTATGAGGTCACTTCCACTGGCGCTGGCTGGGGAGGTCCATTCAGAGGGCACACCGGGGTCGTCTGCAGGACGCGTGGCGTTCTGACGGTTCAGGAGCTCTGGTAGATCTTTGGGGATTTCCAAACTTCCTGGGCTACTGCCACGCCTCGTCATACCCTAAAAAGAACATAGGAAAACCATAATATACAGTACAATGATATATAATGATATAATGATATATATAATTAGTTAAGCATTATGCAGCATTTAGCAGACATGTGATCCTATATCTAAGCAGTTCAAGTTTAGATAGAACTATGCTTTAATGAGATGTAGTTTTAGAAACTAGGCATACTGAATGTTTGCATGGACATACAGTAGTGCTTCTGGCCCTCAGTCTCTCCTGGATGAACTCGTCCATGAGGTCACTGACATTAGGGTTGCTGCTGCCAGCATCGTTGGACATGGGCCTCATCTTCGGTGTCAGCTCATCTTTATTGGCTGAGTCAACAGGCACAGAAAGACACATCGGTATTTTACAGGTACCTCCCAAAAAGGGTGCAAAAACAGATGACCTAGCAGAATGACATGTACTAACTGACTCTCTCTCTTTGTAGCGGTGTCTGACTCTCTCTACAGCACTTGAATATAATTATACATTTGTTTATTTGAGTTTGGGGACAGTGAGTAAATAAACACATTTTTCTTAAAGGACAACAGCGCCATTTAGTTTTTTGCTCGTGTTTTAGATTCGCCTTTTTCCATATCTTTTATAGATTTATTTTTAAATTGATATTTTACTTAGTTTTGGGGTGGGTATGGTGTTTTTAAGTTAATATTAAAAAAATAATATCGTAAATTATTGCAATTTAAAATTACTTTAATTTAATCATTTATTTAAAAAAGCAATTTATCCCGGTGAATTTTCATCAGTAATTACTCCAGTCTTCAGTGTCACATGATCCTTCAGAAATAATTTTAATATGTTGATTTGCTCAAGAAATATTTCTAAATTTCAATGATAAAATTAGTTTTTGGAAAACTGATATTTTTCATATTTTTGTGAAAACTGTGATAAATTTCTTGTATAGGACTCTTTAATTAATAGAAAGTTCAAAAGAACACCATTTATTATATATATATATAATATATAGAATATATTCTATATATATATATAGAAACCTTTGTTAAATATAAACAACTTTTTTTATTGATTTAATACATCCTTATTGTAAGTCTTTCAAAAATAAACATATAAATACATCATACTGACCCCAAACAGTTAAAGAGGAGGGACTGTTTTCTTTTTTAATCTTGTAAAATCAGCTTAAATTAGCATGAAACCAATTAATCATGGATGTGATGCTTGAATCTACGTTAAACAATACTGTAAAATAGTTTGTGGTGAAAAACTGAGCAAATGAAACTAAGCACTATTGCCCTTTAAACACAACCAAAATCCTTTGACATTAAACTCATAAAACACTAAACCAGAACACATACAGAAAAACAAATTCTTAAATGGAAGCCAACCACAAAACTGATTTCAGCTTTGAAGCGATGCAGTTACTCACAGTTCATGCAGTCCCCAAACAGAGACAAACAGAGAGAGAGACAGAGCAAACCCTGGAAGTCCAAACCTAAGAGTTAGTGAGCCTAGGGCTGGGCGATATGGAGCAAAAAATATATCTCGATATATTTTGCTATATCTCGATATACGATATATATCTCGATATCTTTACAGGAAAAATAACCCCCCAAAAACTACTGCAAAAACAAATATGCCAAATATTACATGTTTAGGGCCCTATGAAACTTTTTATTTTTTCTTCACCATATGTTTTATTGTTACCTAATTCTGTGTTTTAGCATGTGTAATTATTTAAATGCATAAAAACAACTTCATTAGTTCTTAAAAAATTCTACACTAATTCTTACAATAGCCTTATGTGAAATGTTTTTTCCCTTCAGAAATTCTGTGTATTTACATTTTTCTGGTTATCAAATGAAGGCATAAAACATTAATTTAATTTATCTTTTAATTATTTAAAATTAAGCAAACTTTATTTTTTGGTAAACAAAGGGGATTTACTATTAAAAATAAAACATGGAAGAAATGTTGTGTGATTATTCCTTTAAAAATTATGTTCGTTTCTTTTTAATAGTAATAGTAGTGGGCTATGTACATTCTGCTGAACAATAGTACTAGACTTCTGGCAAATACTTTTATTTTGACGAACCGTTACAGTTCTGTGTATGTGATACTACAGTCTATGATGTGATATATGACGCTAGTTTTACTCAAATCAAACGGTCAGATGCTCATGAAGTGACTGTCAGAGCAGTTCTGGATGTGTTTACGTCCTGATTTAGTGAGATGACAGAAGCTGAAATCACCGCGAGCGTCACGCACGCTTCTGTGTGTTTAATGAATGAAGACGCGCTTCTGCGCCAACACAGACATGCAGGATTCATATTTAAATCGACCTTTACAGCTTAATATTTGCATATATTAGTCCATATCGTGATATGATATAAGTGCAATGACCTACTTTTGATTAATTAATTCAAAATTTGACAAATGCCGTGCCATTCCGCGTTAAACTGTAAATTCTGTTTTTATGACTGGATTCTGCGATTCCCTTCGCGTTTTCTGCATCGTGGAAATCATTGGGCCATACAGTAGACATCTGCCTGCTGTTCGCCCGATTCCGAAAACCGAAGTATCTCCATATAATGGAGCCAGTTGTCCTTTTTTTTGAGACTAGTTCTATACACGCGAGGGGAGGGGGGACAAAAGCAAGGAGGCGGGGGGCGAGCGAGCGGGGGCGAGCACAGCACAGAGAAGGCAAACAAGGAAAGTGGCGGAATCAGAATTAAATATAAACAATATATCGATATTTACGATATGTCAAAATCCATATCGTGTTTAAAAAATATCTCGATATATTTTAAATATCGAGATATCGCCCACCCCTAAGTGAGCCTTATGCTGACTGTGGTTAAAGTGAGACAGCAGTGAGTATGTTAGAGGAGCCACCCACAGCAAGACGAGGCAGCCTTCATCCCAAAAGCAAAGGGTTAGGGAACCATTGGTTAACAACAAATCATACCAATACGGCAGGGTGCTGACTTTGGGCATATGGATGCTTCTAGAAGACTGGTTAGTTTAGACAACAAGCTGTGTTTAAGTCACAAGGGCCCTGATTAACTAACAGCTTGTGTAACTGAACTGTCCACAGGAGCCGTTCTATTGTGATGCCTGCTACTACACTATAGGCAAGCTTTTAACACACAGTACCACAAGACTTCACTCTGAGAATGATAGTGCTGCTCTCTACTGGTCATACAAAACATTGCACCTATGGCAACTACAACAACTGCGTATGGTTACAAGTTTTTAATCACTCTTAGATGAAAATTCTGTCATCATTTATGCATTGTTGTTCCAAACCCTGGATAACTAAAAAGTTTATATATTGCAGAGGGATCAAAGTGCTGTGTCTCAAAACAGGAAACTACTGAGCTTCAAAAATGACAAAATAGCA
Source organism: Carassius carassius (assembly GCF_963082965.1). Lineage (NCBI taxonomy): Eukaryota > Metazoa > Chordata > Actinopteri > Cypriniformes > Cyprinidae > Carassius > Carassius carassius. Next base: position 5,702,993 of record NC_081786.1, on the reverse strand, counting down.
TCACAAAAGTAGTGGTGTGCAATATACATTTTCAAGAATAATATCATTTTAACAAAGTGCAAGCTAAAACTATCAAGTGTTTCACTCACTTTAAAAATAAAATCAAAACATACCTTAAGAATATGCATTCACAGCATTATTAGAATGCAGATAGAATGCCAATGAAAACAGTTCCAAACAAAGTTGGAGCAGAATTGTTTTGCAATGGTTTCTTAATTATGCTTATGAATGAGTCATTCGAATGACTGACTTAATGACATTTTTTTTTAATTCACTGACTTCACAAGCATCATTAAAACTTTCAATAATTTCATAATGAAATTTAAAAAAAAAAAACTATACACATACAATTGTAATTGCAGTGTAAACGTATTCAATGCCATCTCTTCATATTTAAAGTGTCATTTCATTTCATTTTACTTAACTTTTCAGTATGTTTTTTTTTTTATCTAATAGGTCTCTACACATACATATATACAGTCTGCGCAATCATACTATTGGACACCCCAATCGTACGACTAGGAAAGCTTACTTTTAAGGTGTTTTTTTGTCATTTTTGAAGCCCTAGTCACAATTATAAAAATGAACACTCAGGAAATTCCGAGGTTATAAAAGATGAAGGAATTATCATTTTTGGGTGCACTATTCAGTAAAATTATGTTATTAAGATTTGTACAAATTAAAACACATAACATTAGGTTGTTTTAAAGATCACTGTGTTTTATGAATGTGTCAGTGAGCATGTGTGTGCATGTACATGTGTGAGAGATTGACAGAGGGCGGGGAGGTAGGCACGAGGCCGCATGCAGCATCCAGGGGAATAGGGGCAGCAGAGATTAGGTCCCAGAAGCTTGAGGAGGAGGGGAAGCCGTCCCACAGGTAGGGGACCGTTGGTCTTTTGGGAGTCTTTTTTTTTTTTGGAATTGAGCTACTTTGAACGAAAATACAAAAAAAGGCTTCAATTCAATCCACATTCAGCAAAAATCAAACAGTCACAAGAAAAGAGAGAAAAAAAGGGAAAACGCACAGGCGCTTTGTTCACATTTTGCATGTCTTCCATGTTGACATCGAGCCGACCGAGTCCTCACCTGATGTTTTTCTTCCAAAATAGCCCATAACGTGAGTGTACAGGTCCTTCAGGTGGGCCTCAGAGGGAGGCGCTTTGCTGTGACGCTGGGGCGACGCCGCCTGGGCCTTGGGTTTGGAGAGAGCGTGGACCATAGACTTATACACCCCGCCCAACAGCGCCGCCTGCTGCTGCCGTGATGGGCTGCACCCTGACTCCTGAGACCTAGAACGGGACCCCCGTGGGCGGAGAGTCGGGCGACCGAGTCGGCCGCGTCTAGCCCCGCTGATGGAGCCTCTATCCCGCTCGACCGACTCGCAACAGGTGACCCCCTCCCCCACACCCTTCGCCGCTGCCCCGCTTGCCCCAACCGAGTGGCTGCTGAAGTGGCCAAGACGGCGGAGACGGGTCTTCCAGGGTGCCTCTTTGGGGTCCAGAGGGTTGTGAAACTGCACAGACTCTGTGGATGGGCGGAAGCTGACGTGGACACCACCGCTGTGGTGCTTTTTGGGGTCAGGATGGGATAGCTTGGGCCTCGGTACAACCTGGCAAGCCTGCGGACTAAGCTCGCTCTCGCTAGCCCTGTCAGTGGCATTCTGCCGGTGTAACTGTGTGACTTTGCTGCCCTCTGCTGGCTGCGTACTAACACTTATATCCCAATCACATTCTTCTAAACACTCGTACAAACTTTTCTCACTCTGCTCCATCTCTTTATCCCATTCTAGCGCCCAATCCCCACTGCCCCAAAACTGCATCTGCCTGTTATCTACACCTGCTTCCACTTTGTCCTCTTTGCTACAAATCTCCCCTAAAGCGCTGAAGACGTCCTCCTCCCCTTCTCCCTCGATCTGATTGGTCGAGGCTGCTGCTGGACAGGACCAATCAGGGATAAAGGGGGGTTGCTGCCCTGGCATCTGGCAGAGATGGTCATAGATGCTTTCGCCCACCTCCAGGGATGCCTGGCTGTCAGGGAGTTGGTGTGGGTCAGTAAGCTGGTGTGGGACGGGGGAACTGTGGGGGGACTCAGTGGTGGTGGTGGTAAAGTGGGAGGAGAGAGAGGGACTGTCAGAGACAGGAAGTGCACCTTTGACCCGTTCTGCGATGAAGGGCTCCATGATGTCAGAGGCGCTGCTACTGCGGGGGAGCGGAGGCTGCTCCAGCTCACCGGAAGCGGAAAACACCTCGGATGATGGGGTCTCCTCACTTTGAGAGCAGTGGCGGATCCGTGACCCGCGCTGGACAATGGGAGGTTCCTCCAGGTCTGTACACGAACAGATATATATTGATCAGCACGTTTAAAGATGCAAGTGTGTTTATTCAGCAATATGGTGAGTAATATTATCTTAAAGACACAAGTTTTAAAATTTCAGATACCTAAGAGGTGATGAAAAGACCTAGAAAGTGTTATCATATTAAATGATCCACAGTGGCTACATTTTACATGCAAAACCACATGCATACATTACATACAATTAAATCTACTGAAATTTTTAAATTAACCTCAAAGGGTAAATTAAACATATAAGATCACAAGCAAAAATAAAGCAAATCTCTTTAAAAGAAACATAAATGAATGCTTCTATTTTGACATTCTCTCAGTTGTTCTAGATATATATTATGATCATGAAATGCAGAAAAAGGTAAATGCTGTAGAGGGTATTTTTCTCAAACGTTCTGGGTGTGAAGAGGGATTATACTGGATGAATGGTGATGCAAGAAGGATAATACTGTAGATTTTCAAGACGAGGAAAAGAAACCAGTACAGACACAAACACACACATGCAGGACTCAATAGTTCTGTTGGGTGAAGTGCACACAAAGAAATGTCTGGGTCATGTTCCACCCCAAACTAACAAAGAACAACCCTTAACTTGCATTATTATAAGCTGTAAATGCTAATTTCCACACCTATTAATAGGTGTTTAATTTAAGTTTAACTAATGAATTAACATTCATGTACTCTGAACAATTAAAAGGGTATATTAAGAAATGACCATTAAACTAGACTAATATATGTAAAAAAATAAATATATATATTTATTGTTAAGTTTGATGACTACTAAATTAACTATTTTTAAACAAATTGTACCGTATAGTAAAACTTAATTTTTTTTATTGTATTTTCTAGCCAAAAAACTAATAATAAAAAAATAAAATGAATCCAGATGGGAAAATATAATGGTAAAAGTAGTATTACATTTATTTTTTTATTTCGTCAAAATATGAATTTGTGGATAAATGTGACCAAAACATTCATCCTGTCAGAAAGCATTTGCATCAATGCATGAGGCTTTAAAGCAACGATGAATGAGAAGGAAATATTGCACATTAAACACACAAAACACTCATTCAGTTCTATTAAATTAAAATGACTATACTACACATAAAACAGACAGGCAGGGGGCGCTAACTAGAGGAAGTGTAGCACACATACATATACATGCACATCCATAGGCCGGGACGCAGTCAGAGGCGAGAGTGCCGATACAGGCGTAGAGGGCTCTACCTGACAGCTCGTCAGCTAGGGGAGTGAGGACAGAATCAGGCAGAAGAGGGTGTACGGGGTGGATCAGGACAGGTGCGCTTTTAGCACTGCGGATAAAGGCTGAGGACAGCAGACTGTCCCCCGTAGAGCAACTACGCAGAGCTACAGACCGCGCACACACCCGGGAAGAGAAAAAGAGAAGAACGACAAGAAGATGGAGAGTGTGAGGGAGAAAGGGAAATGGGACAAAGAGAGATAAGAAGTGATGGAGGGACACGGGAGAAGTTAGGGAAGAGAAAGACATGATGGAGAGAGAGAGAAAAAGAGAAAGTGATGGCAGAAAGCAGTGAGCATTGCAAACAAGAGGTAAAGAAGTGACCTTATCTGTGCATATCAGATCAGCACTGACATACACATGAACATCATGTCACTGGTATATCTAGATTGTGAAGTGTATGGGAGAAACATGACATGTTAAAATCATTCCATCTTGTTTTGGATAAGTCACATGACAGTGTTTTTTTTTAGCCTAAGTCTGCACTCCCATTTACAAACTATGTGCACTATGTAGTCAGCTAGATTAGGTGTTAGGTGACATATATTAAGGCAGTGGTTCCCAACCTTTTTCAACTCGCGGCCCACACAACCACACACGTTTGCGCGGCCCACTGCAAAAAAATGAACTGACCCCGCTATGGTTTGTTAATAACTTAGTACTCAGAAGCTAGATTGTTAACTGTCTTTGTTGAATGAACTAGGGCTGTGCATTATGGACAAAAAAAAAAAAACTATCGTGATTTCTTTGATCAATTTTGCGATTTCGTTTTTAAATAACGATTTTGACACACAGATATGCTTTACAGTCATTAATGCATTCAGGATGAATTTGAAACATATTTCCAAAAAGAAAACCAATTAGAGCTTTATCAAAAAGTTGTGACGTCTCTAGAACAGACATAAGTCAAAATAATCACTATAGTAATGGTGTAATAAAATTTCTAGACTTATGGCAAAAAAAATAAATAAATAAATCCCATGTCCAGGGACTTTTTTTTTTCTTTTTTTGCCATGCATTTTTCATGGAGCTCAGTAATTGTAGCGGTGCCTCAGGTGTTGAAATAGATTTGTTTTACATTATACAGGTTCACACGTACTCTGTTTGCAGTGAGTATACAGTACGTGTATGCGATGCAGAAGCAGCAGCGAGAGCGCATTATTGTAACGTGAAAGCACATTAAAATAATGCACGAGCGCGAATCTCTCTGTTCACACGCAGATTTCCTTTGCTCTGTCACAAAACCAGACGTGCTTGCTCAGATACACGCTGCTCTGCCCGGAGAGAGTGCGTGCACTTAAAACTGTCTCCTCTCACTTAAACTGCGTCCTGTGCACTGACAACTCTCTCTATGCTCATGTGCTAGATATTAATTATTTTCGCACGTTTTTATTTCTAGCCTTTTACCGTGTGCATTGTGAACGCTCTGATCCCTCAACATGGGCTCGGAAAAAATACGCATCACAGACAGTGTGTGAACCTGGAGTAAGGCATATGCCCAGTCGGTTCAGTCTGATTGGATCGGATAGCATAGGCTACTGCGGGAGGTCAGTGTTTTGTTATTTAATTATATATATATATATATATATATATATATATATATATATATATATATATGAAATGATGTTATTATGTTATGACTTAGACATTTTTACATATATATATATATATATATATATATATATATAAAACAATATTATTATTTCTTGTAATAGTAATTGAGTAACTGGCGGCCCACCAGCAATACCACCGGCCCACAGGTTGAAAACCACTGTATTAAGGTATTAATATTACAAAATATGAATTTATATCATCACACGGTGTTGAAAATAGTATGTAAAAGCACCAAGATGCAATGCAGTACACACAACTGTTCAAAAGTCTGGGATCAGTAAAAAAAAAAATTAAAAATTAACTGAATAAAATACTTTGATTCAGTAAGGGCTCATCAAGTTAATCAGAACGTTAAAGACACTGTTATTATAACAAAATATTTCTATTTCAAACAAATGCTGTTTTTTTGGACTTTGTCTTTATCAGCCTGAAAAAATTTATTACAAAAATATTAAGCAGCACAACTGTGTTTAACATTGAGAATAATAAGAAATCTTTCTTAAGCAGCAAATCAGCATATTAAAATGATTTCTGACGGATCATGTGACACTGTTAATTTCAGCTTTGCCATCACAGGAATAAATTACATTTTAAAATGTATTATACTGGAAAATAAGAGACTTCTTTCAAAAACATTTTAAAATCTTAGTAACCCCAAACCTTTGAGCAGTAGTGCTTTATTGTACATCAGTCCATGCTTTATAGGTTAATATTACCCACAGTCCTTGTACTATAAAAAAGGAGTTTGTGAGTTATTCAGCTTCACAATGTTGTAAGTATAGCCATAATAGCAGTAGTAATAGTGAATTTTACAGTAAGGAGTTTAACTAGAAGCTAACGGACAAAGTATGCAATAGAGTATAGGGTATCAAAAGCAATTGTATTACATTACACTATCATAATACACTAAAACAAGTGTAATACTGACAAAAAAAAAATGCATGCCAAGTATGATGCAATCTGTGCAGTCACATTTATCATACTTTGCGAAATCCAGTCATTTCAATAGAAATCCACTCGATCTGGAATATCGTTTTAGGATGAAATATTTTCGCACTAGGTTCAAGTTGGTTACGTGAAAGAACTATTCGGATCATGTTGAAAAGCTTCTTGGTTTAAAAGTGATTTCTGCTTATGAGGTGCTTCATACATCTCGATACTATTGACAACAGACATTTTTGCCCACAAACTTTTGCCGAAATTACACTAATGTGACTACACCTCAAAGGACATTGTTTAACACAATCATGCTCTCTCCTTGTAAATATCTACATCTTTGCTCATCTTTGTCTTTCTGAACCAGGCTCACAGAGTAATGCAGATAAAAACATAAGCAAAGGTTGCACCATTTGAAACAACCTAAAATAAGTTTAAACTGACAGGAAGAGAGGACAAGAAGTGTTTGAAGCACACTCACCCACTGTCTTCTGTCTGACGATGCTTCTGGCCTTCTCGATGCCTGGTGAGCCAGCAGTGGTAGCGCTGCGCTGTCTCATGACAGCAGCCTGGCCTGGTGGGTCTCGACTCCAGCCTTTGGAGAACGACCTATCCACAGTGATTTTCTGGCACTCGTGGGCGCCACCTAGAGGTAGCAGGGACAACTATATCATGTATACGTATGATAGTGAAGCTGGTATGAGAGCTTAAGTTGGCATGTTGTGCAACTACCTTCGTCTGTGTGCAAGCATTAAAAGTATTCATTGTGATTTTGTATTTTTGTAGAAACTCACCTTTGCCTTTGTGTTTTTTCTGTTTCTGCTCACTGAGCTTGTCCAGGGGCAGCTCGTTCAGGTCCAGGCTGTAAAGGTTGCGTGCTAGTACCTTGGTAAGTGTCTCCATGGTGAGGGACCACTCAGTGACCAGCTCCTCCCAGCAGGTGAGAGATGAGAGTACAGACAGCAGGTCGTCCCACAGCTCCCGAGAGATGTACACATTCAGATTCCCTTTGATCCAGGCCACAATCAGAGTCTGAACAGGAAGACTACATCAGACACTTCAACATATGAACCAGAAAGTTCATAGTTAATTAAGTTTTAATATTTATAATTTTTATTTTTAAGCTAACTGCTGTGGTATTGTAGTGGGGTGGTACCTGAAAAACGGCCCCAGCCAAACGGCCCGATAAAGTGTTACTCTTCTTCCCATAAGGCATAATAGATGGAGGCCTCTTCATCACACACTCAGTTACCCTCAGCAACACCAGCAAGATCTGCTCCCTGTGACAGACACAAATACAATCAGGTTTGAGCAGATATTACAAGCAGACAACGGATACCCAAGTAATGAAGTGCAGTGTCATGGTCATACCAGGTCTTCTGGTTCATGGTTTCATGCATGACCAGACTGCGGTATATATTGAGCACACGTTTGCACATGTCAACCTGCTCTTCCAAAAGTGACTTCAGCTCATTGGCTGCCTCCAGAAGGAAGACGTTGGAGGAGTTGGTGATGAAAACCTGTATAAAAAATAAAAAAAGACTGTAGTGGTGAACTGAGATGGAAGGAGTCAACTATTTTCACAGGGTTTGAACCTACAATCTACAACCAACAATCATTTGGTTTCCAGTCTAGATCGTAAATCAGCAGCACCAACACCTAAACTTACCTGTAGTGTGGCCTGGACACCAGCATGGACATTATACTCCAATTCCACAGAATCAGAGGATTTACTCCAAGAATTCCTACTACACCAATTAGGGTTTCGATTGTGAACGGACACCGTGAGCCCAATATCCTACACACAAAACAGAACAGACATTGATGACTGGTGTTTAAACAACAGCAGTACCGAATTAATAACAGACAATTGCTTAGATAGTCAATATAGAAACATTTGCTGTTTTATCTGTTTTATAAAAAAAAAATATTCTTACAAATATTATTATTATAATTTTATACCAATACCACCAATACAGCCAATACCACCACTGTTATGCCTGATGCAAAAAAACAGGGTCCAAGCTGTTGTGCAGGCTGACTCAGTGTGTAATAACCACCTTGGCGTTCCTCTGTTGTCAACTTCAGAGACACCTACCTCCTCTTCTTTATCAGTTCTCTGCTCGTGGGTGGAGTCCGGCTGGCCTGTGAATCGGTCTTCCTCTGGCTCTCTCATAAACACAGGCTTATCCTGCAGAGAGATCCACTCTTGATACACTCGCACCACCTTACGCATGGCTGCGGCCTCACACATGGGGAGCAGAAACGCCTGCAAAAATATAATACAGTCTTATATTCACAGACAGAATCAGTGTACAGATAGTATATACTTAGAGGTATCAGTGACTAAAGAGGTCGCACTAAAAAACCTTTGTACACATCAAGTGCACCATTCTGAATAGGGACTTTGAGATCTTCATAATATGGGCCATTACTATCCTTATTCATGTTTAACAATTCTCACACAGCATTTCCTCTTTGTGAACTCCAATCACCTTAGGACAAAGAAGTCCCTGATCAGAACAATCAACGTCTCTCAATGCAACTTCTTCAAAATGTGCCAGACTTCTTCCTCTTTCAATGATATAGAATTACCTGTCGAAAGATTTCAGTGATAAAGTTGACATTGGTTCTAGAGGAGCACAGGACCCGGCGCACCACCTCAATGTCGGTGAGGTGTTCTTCGTCCATGCTGCAGAGGCTGGAGGAGCTGGGCTCTCTCTCCGTCAGGGTGCTGGTGTTAGAGTGGGACTGCTCCGGTTCGCCAGTTCCACCTCCATCCAGACCATCTTGTCTGGGGCCGCCATCCTCACCTCGGGCAGCCAGGCCTGCCGCCGCTCTCTGAAACAGAAGCAGCATTGTAAAAACATTCAGCTTATTCAATGGTGTTGAGACACTAGGAGCTACCTGGGGTTAAATCTGTAACTGTGTAGCAAGACTTTAAACTAAAACCTCTTGTTACCAGTCCAGACCTTAGAGGGGTTGGTTCATCCAAAAATGAAAATTCTTTCATCATTTACTCACCCTCATGTCATTTCAAACAATAAGACTCTTCCTCTGCATCACCCTATCGTGAGAGTATCACATACGTAAACAACATATGCAACGTATGTATGTTAATAAGTTGTTTACATTCAGATCAAAGTTTAAACAACGTAAACAGTGTATCTGCTTACAGTGCTGCTGACACAGAACAGCATACGTTGTTTATGTATGTGATACTCTCCAAAATGGTGCTATAGGTTGACATGGATTGGACGAACTGTTGAATAAAGTCATTATTTTGTTTTCTTTGTGCACAACAAGTATTTTCGTAGCTTCGTACAATTATGGTTGAACCACTGATGTCACATGGATTATTTTAACAATGTTCTTGCTATGTTTCTTGTTCGTGTTAATTACAATGCTGTCTATGGGAGGGACAGAGAGCTCTCAGAATTCATCAAAATATCTTCATTTGTGTTCCGAAGGTCTTACAGGTTTGGAACAACATGAGGTTGAGTAATTAATAACAGAATTTTGGATGAACGATCCCTTTAAATCTATTCATCACATGAAGTAAATGTATCTCTTCACAAGTCTTGGACTAAAGTGCTTGATTCATTAGGATTTGTTTTACAATGCCTTTATGGACCTTATGGAAGCTTTGATAACCTGTAGATTTTCATTTTTGGATTAACTATCCCTTTTGAAAGTACCACCAACCCTAAAACTACATTAAAACCATTACAGCATCATACATGTGAAGATCTGTGTGTTGCTACCTGGATGTTCTTTGGCACGTTTTCTCCTTCCATGCCAGGGATGTGTGTTCCTGTGTTTGACCGCGGCTCCAGCCAGAAGGAGACCAGCCAGCGGATAAATATGACTCTGGCATTGAGGAAGTTCTCTTTAGTGCAGTACAGGGCTTCATTGGTCTCTGGGTCTCTTTTTACAACTATGTAGTAAGGCTTTGGTCTCATGGGTGGAACCTCTTTTATAAAACAGGACACAAATCCAAATGAGACACCTTATCATCCTGAGGAGTTATAACTGGATAAATATTTCCTCAAAACAAGGAGAAATAAAAATTAGGTTTGCTTTGACAAAAACGAATGATCATTATCTCTTACCCAGGATTGGATTGTACAAACTGGTCTCCTTGGAGAAGTTGGGGAAGATATGGGGCAGGTAATACTTTTTGAAATTGGCGAACAAGAAGGCAAACCCCTTCTCGTGGTTCTCCTTGCACTTCCATTCTAGACTTTTGGCCTGTAGGGAGACAGAACACACATGGAAAGCTGAGCACATACATAGCAGCTGGGACAAAAGAGCCTGTTTGTGTTTGGTGGAGGACACTGGGGTTGGTGATGGCAGGCAGTGCATGGTGCTGTTGTTTATGATAGGGAGGGTGTGAAGCAGAGCAGCCGTTACAGCGCCAGGGAAACACATCGCTGCAGCAGAGGTATCTGGCATCAAATGCATGCAGATCTGGGGTCAGTGGCATGTAAGTTTGGTTTCCGCAGCTGTAGCATTGGGTCTGCGCCAGCCTTGTTAGCATCAGCAGTGTTAGTAGGAGGAGGGGAGTACCTGGTTTACCATGTATTTTAGTAGAGCCTCCAGGAAGTAGCCAGTTAGATCTTCCTGGGATTTGTCTCCTGACTGGGGCGGCACCAGGGGACTGATCTCCTCCGGGGTCACTTGAGCTGCAGAAATGGACAACAATATGTTTACCTTGAAAATACTTAATACAAATCTTCCTGCACAGTCCACACAAAACATTAACTGAAGCTAAACTGCACAACTGAGTAATTCAGAAGTAGTTGCGGTTATGGTATCACAACAATGAGACAGTTTTGTTATTTATTAACAACTAAACAACTAAAACAATTACAAATAATTTGTTAATTGCTATCAATCTGATGTAAATCAACCTGTTGTTAAAAATATAAATGAATATTAGAAACATTGCTTTGGCAACTAACAGACAATAAGTACTAAAATTATAATTAAATAACAACATCTGGGATGTTGAAACAGCTCCTCTACATGCAAACATAAAACTAAATTCATAATTAAATAACAACAACAACAAAAAAATTAAAACTAGAAAAAAAAGACAAAAGCACACAATAAGACTGCAAAAAGAGACTGCAAACAAACCCTCACGCTCCTGAAGGTTAAGAGGAGGGCTGATCAGATTATCCAGTGTTCGAGGGCCTAGCTCGGACTGTGGTGCAGGGAATCCTGGGATTAGACAGGCGAAGATCCAGAGCTGCTCTCTCAGAGCGTTGTGCTGCAGAGCCTGCATCCACAGAAGGAAGAGACGCACCCCTTCCCTCCGGATCTATACACCACACATACAACCACATTATTGGTTAAAATGATTTTTGGCAGCCTTCACAACCTTGGTTATGTGGGCAAAATAAATAAACTTAACATTTACTGAATAATTATACACTCTAAGACAAAACCATTTAAGAAAATAAGGACTTCAAAATATTTATTTAAAATTAAAAACAAAAGAATAATCACTCATACAATGACCATGTTTACTGAGATTTTGACCTTTTATATAATGTAAGTTATGTAATTATTTAGACATTTAATACCTTTAGGGAGTTTCCAGTGTGTAGCAGTTTCTTCAGAATGAGACCTATGAAGCAACACAGTAGTTTAATCTGAGGAACAAATTTATAGTTTATAAATGAGCTGGCTTACTAGATCATTCTGGAAAACATGTTTGCTCTGGTCTCTTTGCTTATAATCTGTCAGTGATGTTTATCTGATTGTATGGAATGTGGGTTTATTAAGAAAAGAGCAAAGTAAAATAAATCTGAAAATCCTTCATGTTATTGTTATGGTCACATATTGTTTATCTCACTGATGAAGGACTGTAATGTCAGAGTTCTCGGTCAGATCTGGGTGTTTCTGAGCACCAGGTCCTTGGCATTCTCTGTGTTTATCTTGGTGGTCTGTGTATCCTTCTGCTAAAAGACTTTAGAGCAGAGGAAAAGGAGAGACCACCGGACAATATACCGTATTTTCCGGACTATAAGTCGCACTTTTTTTCATAGTTTGGCTGGTCCTGCGACTTATAGTCAGGTGCGACTTATTTATCAAAATTAATTTGACATGAACTGAGAGAAATGAACCAAGAGAAAACATTACTGTCTACAGCCACCAGATGGCGCTATATGCTCCTCACTGCTCCTGTAGTCTACCACTGAGCAGCATAGGGCGCCCCCTTGTGGCTGTAAGCGGTAATGTTTTCTCTTGGTTCTTGGTTTTAAATAAATGCGACTTATAGTCCAGTGCGACTTATATATGTTTTTATCCTCATCATGACGTATTTTTGGACTGGTGCGACTTATACTCAGGTGTGACTTATAGTCCGAAAAATACGGTATGATATGAAGACCACCCCAACCAGGCACAAAGTATCACCATCAGATCTCTTCCATGTGAAAATAAGATTTTTGCCCTATCTTTATGTGACTTGGTTTCAGGTTTTTTTTTTTTTTTATAGTGAAAGCTCATTAGTCCAAAGCTACACTCCATTTACACTACCGTTCAAAAGTTTGGGGTCAGGAAGACTAATATATATATTTCTTTTTAAATTAGCACTTTTACTTCAGCAAGGAAGCATTGAATTGACAAAAGTGACGGTAAGGACATTTATAATGTTATAAAAAAATTTTGATCTCAAATAAATGTTTTTCTTTTGAACTTTCTATTTATCAAAGAATTATAAAAAAAAAAAAACAGTTCCACAAATATATTTAAGCAGCACAACTATATTCAACATTGATAATAATAAGAAATGTTTCTTATGCGTCAAATCAGTATATTGTAATGATCTCTGAATGATCTTGTGAAACTGAAAAGTGGAGTAATGGCTGCTAATAGAAAAAAGTTTCACAATATTACAGTTTCTACAGTATTTTCAATCAAATAAATGCAGCCTTGGCCCTTGGTGAGAGTAAGATACTTCTTTTAAAAACCGTATCTACCCATAACTGTTAAACAGCAGCATTTACAAAAGTAGAAATGTTCACCTATGCTGTGGAACTGCCATCTTCCTTGTATTCGTTCTGGTAACAGCTGTAGGATTTTCTACAAGGTAAGCACATGAATTTGACTATATGTAATCATGTTAGCACATGCATTTAAACAACTCAATCAATGTAGTAACAAGAGAAGAAAAAATGTTGTGAGTGTAGCATATTTTTACATTTTATAACAGATGAACAGATTTGTGCAAACATGCATTACTGGACTTCCTTGTGACAACAGGCTGGGATGTTGCAATAGCTCCTCTCCACACGGTAATCACACCTGTCTCATCATTCACCATTACAAACAGCCCATAGGGGCATACCAGGTAAGAAAAAGTTACAGCGTGACTCATAAGAAGCATTTAGGGTGTGGTAATGAACACCTGTTTTCTGTGTGAGAGACTCACAGTTATCTGTCAGGTGCACGTCAATCTCTCTTATCAATGATCTCATTACTGATTCCTCAGTAAACATGATCTTAGTGGATCTCGTAACAGTGCGAACATTCATATTGCACCAGATGGGAGTCAAAGCTGATGAGCTTGAACTAATGCTTTTAAATAGCCATCAATGATTATGTATATTTCTTACCTCAAAAATAAAAAGGATAGAATCAAGCTCTTCTCTTTGCGATTTGTGACCTGTAGGAAAAGTAAAACGAACACAAAACATACTGAACGTCATCAAGGGATCACAGAAACCCACAGGGCTGCTATTAATAGTTCAACAAACAAGGAATACGCATCTCTGCAGGAAACATGGGACACTCAACATGTGGCATCAAGACCAGGAGATCAAAACAATATTTTTAATCAATTTTATTGAAAGATGTGTGTGTGTGTGTTTAATTATATTATTATTAAAAACAAGAGGCAAAATGCAAGTTACATGTCTTCACAATTCATTCATATATATATATATATATATAGAGAGAGAGAGAGAGAGAGAGAGAGAGAGAGAAAGTATTGTATATAAATACAATAATCAATTTAACTCAGATAGTCATCACAAAAGGGAAGAACATTTCTGACATTACTTTCGTTTCATTGCAACTTTAAAAACCTACTCTATGAAAAAAACAAAACAAAAACATAATTCATTGCAAATGTTTTCAATGCAGGCTAGGTCCTCCTACAGTTATCTAACAGTCTGAATAAAGTCTTGCTGAACAAGTTGGTTAAACTTAAACCCTCAAGGTTTTTAGCCGACTATCTGAATAATAACATATCTGTTTTTACTTTTTACAAAAAGAGTAAGACAAGAACGCATATTAAGTAAGTGGCAAAAGTCAAAGCACGAAACCCATTCCACCTCTCTCACCTTTTCTGTCCTGTCCTGTTTGAGTGTCCTACAAAAATAAGGCAAACTACCTAAAAAATGAAATTATAAAGAAAGTACATGGGGGGAAAAAACTGGGACAAATGCTTGTAGCAAGCAATCTGAACAACCTGAACCATAGCTGCAACAGAACAAGGCAAAATGTTAAGACATCAAACGAGAGGTCAAAGACAGTGAGCAGCTCTCTGAATACTCAATGAGCAACTGTGCAGTGTATAGCACTCTCTGTGCACTATAATGAGACCGTGTGACCGGACATGGCTAACTGGGGGCTGGCTAATTTTCATCACAAGCCATTTCATGGAAACTTGCTCACTAAAACTGTGACTTCTGACTGCGTGTTTGCTGAGAGCACACAATGTGTAGGTGAGCTGAAAAACAAGACAATCGAAACCTGAAAAACATTAAACTATCAAACAACAGAGCAGAGAACATTCTCACGAGATGGGTGATAGATACAAACCTTTCTGTTTCAGGTTAACCTCGATGGTGACGAAGTTTTCAAAGAACACATAGTAGATGTGGGAGTAATTCTGCTCGAAGAGGTGTTTGAGTTCAGCAGGCTCCGCATTTTCTAAAAAACAAAAAACAATGAATCAACTAATGATTTTAGGACATGTTTTTTTTCTTTGTGAAATCATTTTTGTAGAGTTGTACAATTTAAAACTGAATGATTTTCTTGGTGGTGTTTTAAAAGGAAAAAACATGTCTCAAATAATTAATGTAAGATGTAAACTTCTTGGAAAGCACTTTATTTTGCTAATATTTCAGTGTGCAGTCAGTCAGCACTGACAAACACTCTCTGATACATTATTTTTCTTTACAAATGTTTGGATGCCAAGAACCCCCAAATATGATAATCCCATTGCTGTGGAAGCCACTGAATAAATGTAAAGGCAGCTAGAAACATATTTTAATGTATAACTTAACAGCCCATTATACTGTGTGTGAGAAAAATATTATTAAGAGAGATAATAAGCCAACATGTTGTTTAAAAATACAATAATTGGCTTTTATACTTCCATTGTATAAAGCAAATGATGAAAATATTATCTGGAATTTTTTATTGTCTAGTTGACTGAGTGATCTTTAATGTATACATATGGATATAAATATTTCGATTCATATCAATTTTATTTGTGCAGCACTTTTCACAATAAATATGACTCTCAGTGGTTTTGCAGAGAAACATGTCCTACAAACTCCAATAAACAAGATAAAGACAACAGTGGCAAGGGAAAATC